>NC_135819.1:46668692-47018426 GCF_964213995.1 Mustelus asterias
TGCTGTTGGCCCCTGATTCTTGAGTCTTGCTCAATTAGTGGTAACCCCGAAGTAACCTTGCTGGATTCACTAAGGTCAGCACTTGCCAAGGTTATGTTTTTTCCAGCCAGGTCTTCCCATCAACTGACGCAAGCAATTCTGAAACATTTACTTTGGGTTGGCTGTCAGCAATGTGAAACCTGCACATTTGATGTGATTTGATTTGATTTATTATTGTCACATGTATTAACATACAATGAAAAGTATTGTTTCTTGTGTGCTATACAGACAAAGCATACCATTCATAGAGAAGGAAATGAGAGTGTGCAGAATCTAGTGTTACAGTCAGAGGTAGGGTGTAGAGAAAGATCAACTGAATGCAAGATAGGTCCATTCAAAAGTCTGACGGCAGCAGGGAAGAAGCTGTTCTTGAGTCGGTTGGTACATGACCTCAGACTTTTGTATCTTTTACCCGACGGAAGAAGGTGGAAGAGAGAATGTCCGGGGTGTGTGGGGTCCTTAATGATGCTGGCTGCTTTGCCGAGGCAGCGGGAAGTGTAGACAGAGTCAATGGATGGGAGGCTGGTTTGCGTGATGGATTGGGCTACATTTATGACCTTTTGTAGTTTCTTGCAGTCTTGGACAGAGCAGGAGCCATATCAAGCTGTGATACAACCAGAAAGAATGCTTTCTATGGTGCATCTATAGAAGTTGGTGAGAGTCGTAGCTGACATGCCAAATTTCCTCAGTCTTCTGAGAAAGTAGAGGCATTGGTGGGCTTTCTTAACTATAGTATCGGCATGGGGGGACCAGGATAATTATTGGTGATCACCAAACGCCAAAAAACTTGAAGCTCTCAACTCTTTACTTCTACTTCATCCACGTTGATGTAGACAGGGGCATGTTCTCCTCTACGCTTCCTGAAGTCGATGACAATCTCCTTCGATTTGTTGACATTGAGGGAGAGATTATTGTCATCACACCAGTTCACCAGATTCTCTATCTCATTCCTGTACTCTGTCTCATCATTGTTTGAGATCCGACCCACTACGGTGGTGTCGTCAGCAAACTTGAAAATTGCGGCCTGGTAACTTTTACATGGCACTGCGCTCACTGAAATGCATCTTATAGCACACTGCTAGCTGAAAAAGTGCTAAAGAATGGAGATGCCCCCTCCGCCCACCCCCCCCGCGTCCCCCCCCCCCCCGCCCCCCGCCAACCCCCAACCTCTCCAATACCACAGCTCTGATTTGCCCTACTCTGAGAAGCCTAACAAAAATCACCAAGCGTCACAACGTTCTCCAAGTGTTACCACATGCTTTCTTCAAGATTCAAAGATAAACTGTGTGAGGTTCATTTCAAGGGCAGGGAGTAACTTTGGCTGCTATTTTCTGAGAAAAATTAAAACTATCTAAACAAACGAACAATATAAAAAAAAGCACATTCGCCATAAAATTGTGCTGCTAATTTCATGTTGGCTCTGAATGCAGTATGATGATTTTAGTAGTGACTTGGGATCAAAACCTAACGTGATGCACTGTGATTAGTTGTGACATTGTGATTGAGAAATCATCCAAATGTTAGCTTGAGAGGGAAACAACCACTTGTGAATAAAACAAATCCCATGTGGCAGACATTACATATTCAGAGATTCAATATGATCAAAGTCTATTGGGAGGAATTATGTGACCTTCCCAGAACCCCTCTCATCCTGCTTTTCATTTAGATCAGAAAGCTAGGTTTCCCATTACAAACCAAACATTACTTTTCCCTCACAACACCACAACTGTTTGTTTTTAATTAAAGTCCATGCAAGACGTCAGAGCTATCTGAGGAGACTCATCAGGAACCCCACTCACACATTCTCTCATTGAAAATGATACATGGAAATACTTTTCAGTTGATAGGGAATCCTTTCTCAAAATTGTTCCAATCTCTCTCTCATGCCTTTTTCTCTATTTTCATCACTGCCATGGTCATTAATCTCAACGTTCCTCTGTTGTTCTTATTAAGCTTTAATAAGCTTTTAGTGATGGAAGAATGAACCAGGGTGTCAATGCTGATGTACTTGAATATTGGAGTGGCAGGCATACTTGCTGAGATTTCAGGCAGAGGTTCCTTTGATCACAGAAGGTGCAACTTTATCCCTCTCCCTCCTCACCTTTCAAGGCCTCAAACATGACCTTTAGGTTAAGCAGTGTTTCACTTGCACCTCCTTCCATTTGGTTTGTTGTATTTGCTCTACGTTGGGGAGACTAAATGCTGGGTGACTGCTTTGTGGAACACATTCGCTCAGTCTGCAAGCATGACCTCAACCTTCCTGTTACTTTCCATTTTAACTCAGCACCTTGCTGTCTTGCCCATACACCCACCCTTGAACTGTTGCAATACACCAGTGAAGTCCAGTGTAAGCTGGAGGAGCGGCATCTCATCTTCTCTTTAGTCACGTTGCAGCCCTCAGAACTCAACATTAAGTTCAACAACTTTAGACTGTGACCTTTCTCTTCCATTTTAACCCTTTTTTATATGCCATATAGTTTTGTCTCAATACAAAAACACTCCTCCCCTCCTTCCCCAACCCTCTGGTCATCTATCACATTCTTAAGTTTGCTACACTTTTGTTGCAATCTCTTCCAGTTACAGTGTACTAACAGATTTTCCCTCTCTCAGTTCTGATGAAGAGCCAAACCGACCCGAAACTTTAACTCTGTTTCTCTCTCTCTCTGCAGATGCTGCCAGACCTGCTGAGTTTTTCCAGCATCCTCTGTTTACTTTTAGTTTGTTTGCTACAGTCAAAGTCTTAAAACCTGAAATCCTGTCATGCAATCTTTTCAATCAGCCACTGGAAATTCAAATATCTTTTAAAAAATTGTGGGTAAATGCATGGAGTAATGGGGATAGGGCCTGGGTGGGATTATGGTCGGTACAGACTCGATGGGCCGAATGGACTCCTTCTGCACTGCAGGATTCTATGATCTCTATGGCAATCGTAACAAATTTCAAATCTAGCTGCGGAGGATTGGTTGGGACGATAACCTGCTCTCTTCCCCAACTTAATTGTTCTCTCCCCAATTTGAAATGAAATATGCAAAACAAGAATAGGGTCTGTGGCGTTCCAGTACCTGGCACTATTGTTAGACTCCCACATGCTTTAATGCACATGTCAAGGAACATGTTAATTTGCTATTAGTACAAAATAATGCCACAATTTAAGAGAAGATATTCTAATCCAATGCTGAAGTACTTGAATATTGGAGTAGCATGCATACGTTTTAAAGTTTAAGTTTAAAGTTTATTTATTGGTGTCACAAGTAAGCATATGTTAACACTGCAATGAAGTTACTGTGAAAATCCCCGAGTCGCCACACTACGGCGCTTGTTCGGGTACACTGAGGGAGAGCTTAGCATGGCCAATGCACCTAACCAGCACATCTTTCAGACAGTGGGAGGAAACCGGAGCACCCAGAGGAAACCCACGCAGAGAATGGGTAGACTTTGCACAGACAGCGACCCAAGCCGGGAACCGAACCCGGTTCTGTGAGGCAGCAATGCTAACCACTGTGCCACCATGCCGCCCACTTGCTGAGATTGCACAGGCCCAGTTTCACAGGATTTGTCTTGATTGGTCTCATTAGCCATTCATTAGGGAGGTTTCAGCCAGGGCACAATTTGCATGGGGGAATTCACTGTCAGTCGCTATTTTAAGGGGCTGTTCCATTTTTATTGGATTTTGAAGGAGAACTGCTGAAAGGCACAGATGACATCCATTTTGGAGCTGCTAATAGAAGGATATCCCACAAAGGTTGTTCAGGAAGGAGTTCTATCTGGGTTGTGTCCCTCTGATCATTCATTCTTCTTCCTTGGAGTATAGAGTTTTGTAAAGTTCCTTGATCTGTCCATGCATTTGAAAAAGTGCACAAACATGTTTGCATTTTGTTTGAGAAGGATCCTGACAACTATATGGGCCTCACTGTATCTGTTGTTTAAGACTGTCTTAGAGCTAGTAGGAACCAGAATGGAAATGATGGTCTAAGACTCCGAAGAGCTATTTACTGTCTTTATTCTTTATCAAACCAAACAACAGATTACTTTAAAATGAAAGCATCATGACAGCTTCCAGGGAGGCATGCATTAACTTGCATGCTCCTGTTTTAATAATGATAGACTTTGACATGAAAAGTCCTTGAGGCTCATGAAAGCCACTTTTTTGTGTGCAGGATCCTGTAGTGTCAAAATGGTTCTGCCAAACAACTTTGAGATTTTCTTTTACATTTAAAGCACTTTATGAATTTAAAGTGCTGTTTGCAATGATGCCGTGGACTTCGGAGAACTCTGCAATGTGAAAAATCTGCACAGCCCTCTCATTTTGTTAGAATGTAACCAGTGACAACTTTGTATTGGATGTAATGTGACCAATGGTAACAAGCTGTAAGGGTCAGCTGACCCAGTAAACCATGGAACCAATTACAGAATAATGTGATGGTCAGCTGACTAGGTGATTCACTATAAATAAGAACATGTTGGGAATTGTGGGGAGCATGGATTGGCCCAGGGCAAGGCCCCAAGTTTGGAGTTATGAAGTTTCTTTATTAAATCCTTTCTTTGATTTATAAGTTGGAGTAAGTTTTGTTATATATTTATTGTCTGCATCTGAAGAGTTCCTTCTGAGGAAACATATCTCACTGCCTCGTGGCCACGACAGTAACAATGAAACTGTTTGTCTTGGCTGGCAGTGTATCAGCCACCGGTTTGATAGAATTATGAACTGCATGTTGACTAATATTCTAATGGCTTCTATGGCAGCTTGGAATAAGCTAAATGTGTAAATGTTCAGAACTGTGCTGACTTTTAACACTTCTCATGGTGCTGTTCTTGAGGTAGGAGTTGTTCAAGCTCTTATCCCAACCACCAGTACAACCCTGTGACTGGTTCCAGGTGAAGTGAAGCCTGCAAAGGCAGCTAACCTCTGATGTTCCAAGAAGTTCAGCCGAGACATAAAATAGTGAGAAATTTGGTGAGGTTGATTTGCACTGATGGCCAGCAGGAAGACTGAAAACGTAAAAAAAACAATTGAAGCATGCTTGAGAAACTATACAGTTAACAGAAGGTAGGTGCACAATTTTTTAAAAATCCATGAACAACACCAAGGGAAACAAATAATTTCTAATTTTGTCATATTCTTAAGATGAAAAGTGTGAGGTGATATACTTTGGAAGGAGTAATTTGACAAGGAAGTATTCAATGAACGGCATGACACTAGGAAGTTCTGTGGCGTGTTTGTCCATAGATCTCTGAAGACGGAAGGGCATGTTAGTAGGGTGGTGAAAAAGGCGTATAGGACAATTGCCTTTATCAATCGAGGCATAGATTACAAAAGCAGGGAAGTCATGTTGGAGTTGTATAGAACTTTGTTGAGACCACAGCTAGAGTACTGTGCACAGTTCTGGTCGCCACATTATGGGAAGGATATGATTGCACTAGAGGGGGTACAGAGGAGATTCACCAGGATGCTGCCTGGGATGGAACATTTAAGTTATGAAGAGGTTGGGTAGGCTTGGGTTGTTTTCATTGGAGCAGAGAAGACTGAGAGGTGACCTGATTGAGGTGTACAAGATTGAGGGGCATGGACAAGTGGGTAGGGAGCAGCTGTTCCCTTTAGTTGAAGGGTCAGTCATGAAGAGACATAGGTTCAAGGTGCAGACAGGACGTTTAGCTGGGATGTGAGGAAAAACTTTTTACCCCAGAGGGTCTGGAATATGCTGTCTGGGAGGTAGGTAGAAGTGGGTTGCCTTACCTGGATGAACACTTGGCACAGCATAACATTCAAGGCTATGGGCCAAGTGCTGGTAAATGGGATTAGGTGGGAGGTCAGGTGTTTCTCACGTGTCAGTGCAGACTCGATGGGCCAAGTGGCCTCTTTTGCACTGTATGATTTTTTGATGAAGCACATATGTGTATGCACCACAAAATATGCTGAATATTGTCTATGCATCAACAACGTCCCTAATTATGCACCAGTAATTTTCATATTTACATTTTATAGATTGCTATAAAGCTAGTACCTCTCTGTAACAAGACATGCTACAACATTATCCTTATCATGATTTTAAAAACCAGTGACCAAGCAGACAAATGCCAGAGGATTGTAGTGAATTAAAAGAGGAAATACAGAATAAGTTATCACTCACGGGTGTGGTAAGGGCTGAGGTGGTAGGTGAAGACCTTTCTGCAGCCGAGTGCTGTAATATTGTTGTAAAGTTGCGTATGTAAGGTGAAAAAGGTGTTGTTTGACAAATGTAAGTAGTGAAAAGAAATGCTAAGGGAAAAAGAAGAAATCATACAGCATTGTCTCTTTAAAAAGGTGTCTTTTTGTGTGGATTTTAAATTACAAAGTGCAGGCTGAAGAAGTTGATTTTTGCAACATTTGTATCAAAGCCTGGTAGTCAGTGTTCCAACATAACAAAACAGGCTTTTGAATTGGACCAATGAGTTTAAAGCAAGCATGCAGAGACACAGAACCAATGGAATTCAAATGTGAGGGTTGTTGATAGCCTCAAGCTACTTGCAGGAATACTGTGAGATAATTCCAGGTATATAAACCCAGACAAGGGGGTTAACTGTCAGAGTATGCTTGCCACCTCTTGAATCGGAAGGAGGGAAGGTGAGGCTCTCATGTAAATCCTGCAGTTTCAGGTATGTTTTCATAAAATCACCATCTAAAATAGAGAGATACCAACTCCAAGTGTTCCAGATGAGAGCATCACTGGAGAAAGTTTATATTTTCAAAAGAAGTTTGTTTGTATATTGGCTGAGAGTTACTGAATGCTGTAATGATTTATTTCATTATTCCTGAAGGAGTCTTGTGATATATGGACAGGATTTTATTCAGTTTGTTAATTATTTTAATAAGGTTGTCACCAGAGTTAAAATAAAGACCTGTCAATTGTTCATGATAGAGAGTGTCAGATCCTGCTTTAATTTACCAAAACCAGTAACTTCCTACTACCTCACACACACTCATACAAGATTACGAGGCGAGGTATATCTCTTTGGGTGGTTCCAAAATCAAGCGGAGGGAAAAATCACCTCCGCATCGTAATAATATTGATTTGGTTCATGAGTCAGACCTCATGGATTCTGCTTTCATGTGGGAATATTTAATGGGAATGACAAATCTAGTACCTCCTTGCAAAACATCCTGCAAACTGGATTCACTATTATTGTGCATTATCCTAAGCATTATATCAAAACAAGAGGTTTTCACTTTGTGGCAACAACAACATCAGGGATCCAGGCACTGAGCACAATTAGTGCATCTCTCAGCAATGCTCCCGCTAATTCCACGAGACATTAAAATCCCAATTCCAAGATATGACTGTAAATGGTAAAAACATGTTTGGATACAGAATCCAGATGAATAAAAGGGAGGGTTTGTGCAACCACCTAATGGAAAATTGGCCACATTCAGGATTTGGTTTCTAATTGTGGCATAAGTACAGAAACAAATGAGAGTTGTCCTCAAATCACCGTAAATCCCTCTCTAGCATTGCCCTAGTGTCAAAAGGAAGGTCCAGAAGCAAGTCAGCCTCAGTGATTGACATATACAAGCTATTCCTCGCATGCAGACAACAATGGAAGTGTCCAACAGAAGTACTCAGAAGATATCCAAGCAAATGAAGAAGATGGTTATCCTCCATTAAGCCAGCTTCATGCAATCAATGATGCAACCTATCTCTCAAGGGAAGCAAACAATATATTCAAGTCTGTTGCAAATTCAAGAAGTCTCTTGGAAATTTCTCTGATTCCCTAAGACAATTAGAAAGCACCAGGAGTTTGTGATAGCTTACACACCTGCTCTATGCAATAATATATTATGACTTATGAATATGAGAAATACTATTTTTCACTTGAATACACAAGTCGAAAGCACAGTTATGCATCATGTCAAACACACACAGATAAAAGGAAGAACGTGAAAGTCACCATTTCAGGTGACTTTCTAACTCATAAAGGATATCATGCAGGAAACACGGCAGCCAATTTGTGCACAGAAATTCCCCCATAAACAATACATGAGGCCATTGACTGTGGCAAAGGAAAGTTTATCCATTTGTTTTTAATTCAGGGCAGGAGATTGGAAACTTTAGCATTGGGGCGAAGTGCAAGTCGTCAAGAGCTTTAAGTTTCTAGGTGTCCAGATCATCAACAACCTGTCCTGGTCCCTCCACACCGCGCTATAGTTAAGAAAGCCCACCATTACCTCTCAGGAGGCTAAGGAAATTTGGCATGTCTACTACGACTCTCACCAACTTCTACAGATGCACCATAGAAAGCAATCTTTCTGGATGCATCACAGCTTGGTATGGCTCCTGCTCGGTCCAAGATAGCAAGAAACTACAAAGGGTCGCAAACATAGCCCAGTCTATCACACAAACCAGCTTCCCATCCATTGACTTTCGCTACACTTTCCGCTGCCTTGGAAAAGCAGCCAACATAATCAAGGAGCCCACGCACCCCAGACACACTCTCTTCCATTGGGAAAAGGATACAAAAGTCTGAGGTCACGTACCAACCAACTCAAGAACAGTTTCTTCCTTGCTGCCATCAGACTTTTGAATGAATCTAACTCGTATTAAGTTGATCTTTCTCTACACCCTAGCTATGACTGTAACACTACATTCTGCACCCTCTCTTTTCTTCTCTATGTCTGTAAAGCGAGCAAGAAACAATACCTTTTACTGTATACTAATACATGTGTCAATAATAAATCAAATCAATTCACTTGTTATTTGATGGTGCAAGTCATTATTAACGTAAAATCTTGCAGTCATCTGTACTGCTACGAACAATGCTGTGCTAGCTAACGACCGTGATTAGGAATCCTCTCGAGACTAATTACTGATATCTGTGATGTCCTATTGTATGAGAACCAGCTGAGGAACACTTACCAAGAGAGCAAATCAGCTAATTAAAGCAATTCAAATAAATATGGGGGGATTATTATTTTTATCGTTTAACTGTTAAAAATAATTCATAAGTTCAAATTGAATATAAATTTATGACATTCTAAGTCCATAAGATCCACATAAGCATGTAGGTCTGCCTGTCATTGAAAGCTCGAATATGCACAATGGATCATTTCTCTGGTTGGAGAAAGGAGCTGTATTCAGTGCTTTTGTGCATGTTTTACAATAAAACAGGGCAAGTAAACAAATCCAATTGCCAGGTACTGAATTTAATCGAGAAAATAATCTAGATTAACTTAAGTTTAAAAATCAAGATTTTGTTTTGATCTTTTTCAGTTTTCATAGTTAAAATATAATTTTAATAATACTCAATTTTGCAACAGCATAAAAATGTTGCTTACAATCACCAATTCATCTGTGAAACTAAATTAAAAATTATTAAGTGCGCACATATATTCTTTCAAATGGTTGTCCCGCCTGTCCTGGAACAATGAAATCTGCTAGAATTACAGGTGCCTCTGCCTTTGCTGCCAACTGCTTTTGTTTGTGTGCCTGCTTCTGATTGCTTTGTTCCAGAGCCTTCATAGTTAAAATCAGGTGGAGTCAAATCTTCATTATCCCAGAAAGTACAACTAAATTTATTCAGACTTTGCTTTAACACGTGCAACGTGATGTTGGCAAGTGTTTTCGAGTGCAGTCAGCAACAAAGCAATGGTAAGAACTGATTTGACATTAGCATTTGATTTTAGGAGTATGTGTAACTAATGGGAAGAGAAGTGACAGAAGATATATTACTGTCTCTTACTTCTGCTGGAATCAAAGGAAGAATTTATCAATTTATCTGCCTAAGACTGTACAAAAGCACAGGCTTGAATTTTAGTCATTTTGCAGATATCCTTCCTAAAATACTTCTAAACTTTATGTTCCTGTTTCCGTTGATGCAAGTCAGGCTGCTGTGGATGTTTACACAATAACCTGGAAATTTCTGTGAGTAATATTTTTCATGCATTTGTTGACTGTATTCTTATCAAATTCATCTGTCTGCGATTTTATAAAGCTTTAACCCGTTAAAGATAAACCGACCGTGAGAGAAGAGAGAGTAATGTGATATGAGGATGGTAAGATTAATAAGGTAACTTAGCTGACAGTAATCTCAAGGTAGGCTGGGTTAAAATTGATTCTATGGCACCTTCTTTATGTAAATCCATTTGCGTGCAATCATTGCATACGGCACAGTGGTTAGCACTGCCACCTCACAGCGCCAGACTCGATGGGCAGAATGGCCTCCTTCTGCACTGTAGAGATTCTATGATTCTATGATTTGCATGGCTGCACCGTAACTAGAGCAGATTAATCTTACTTCCTCCCTTTCACTCCAAGCTTTCAGTGGAATTTAGGGCAGAATTAAAAGATAGGGCAAAAACAACATATCCTCTCTCATTCCAGCTTTGGGTGACTGTGTGGAGTTTGCACGTTCTCCCAGTGTTTGCGTGGGTTTTCTCCGGGTGCTCCAGTTTCCTCCCACGTCCAAAGATATGCAGATTAGGTTGATTGGCCTAATTTCCCCTTAGTGTCCCAAGATGTGTACGTTAGGGGGATTAGCAGGGTAAATGCGCAGGGTTACGGCGATCAGGCAGGGAATGGGCCTAGGTAGGATGCTCTGTCGGAGAGCTGGTGCAGACTCAATGGGCAGAATGGCCTCCTTCTGCACTGTAGGGATTCTATGATTCTATGATTTGCATGGCTGCTCCTTAACTAGAGCAGATTAATCTTACTTCCTTCCTTTCACTCCAAGCTTTCAGTGGAATTTAGGGCAGAATTAAAAGATAGGGCAAAAACAACATATCCTCTCTCATTCCCAAATGCTCAAGTTCCAATTAAATCTGCTGTGTTTACACTCTCCCACACGTTAGCCTTTAAAAACAAAAGCTTAATTTTAATGCTGTCAAACATATTGCAGATTCAGACTGACCCAGTTTTGCCATACAGCTTCTCTGTTAGCTGAACAGCTAATGTAACAAACAGGCCATCTAGCTATTAGCAGCAGAATGCCCAGAAACTGAATGCCCACGAACATAAAATCAAACCCATTGCATGAACATATTCCAAACCAAAAGGAAATGAATAATTATATCTCTCATATAGTTTATCAATTATATTTGATCACCCAAATATTTCCAATTAAGTATGGAAAAGTCTTGTAACCTGACTGTGCCCACTGTGTTGAAAACAATGTCAGAGCAACGAAGTGTCAAGAACTCCCACTCACCTGATGAAGGGGCAGCGCTCCGAAAGCTAGTGGCTTGTGCTACCAAATAAACCTGTTGGACTTTAACCTGGTATTGTGAGACTTCTTACAATCTTCAGAACAATGCAGCTTAGTGGCCCCTTTTGTATCTGCATTAGAGTTCCCTCCATGTTACAGATAGTAGGGATCAATCACTGATCTTAAATCCCACTTGACTCTAGATTTTATTCCTCACATATTTCTGATCGAAAGACCCAAATCAAATACTTAATTGATGAACATTACCCTTTTGTCACTCTGTTGACTGCTGCAAGAGTCAACTGAGAGGCTAGAATGGATGAGGTGGCAAAACTGTTCACTCTTTTAAAACCTCTGGGAATTGTGTTGGTGTGGAACCAGTATCTCCAGTTCCTGGGCAATGTGATCCTGCTCTTTAGCAATTGCATTGTCAGGCTCTACACAGACTTACTATTCAGAGAGGCAGCAAGATCGAGTGAGCATCTGCCTTCTACTGTATACATCACCTGCTCTGAAAGTCCAATGACTTACCAAAAGACTAGAAGGCAGAGTGATGGTCTCAGTAAGAGCTGTGAAACCCTGAGTTACGTTTGTCTGGAAATTAATTAAATGCAGGATAGAAAACAGAGCCCTCTCCAAACACTTGTGCCAGGTCTCATGGGCAGTAGAATGCGTTGCTTCAAGTGAACTTAGTTCCCATTCATGGACCTCTGTGCGGCAAGTGGTCTCTGCTGTTCTTTCTGGAATTGCTGCACTTAAGGGTGTCCAGCAGCTTTAAATACCATTGCTGTTCATGCTTCATATACTGGCCATAGCCTCTTCCATTATCCAAATGGGTACATGATAGGAAATTGTGCATGGGGCCTGCCCACAAGTCCTCTCCTCACATTATCTCTTTTGGGTGGAATGCCCATTAGGTTAAGGTCATCAAGCTTTTCCTCACAAGAATGGCACCTTATGACCTTCATTCAGATATGTCAATCTTCTTTTCTTCTTCCAGTCTATTCATGCTTGTTGCCTCTGCTGCAGGCAGCTGTCCATGCTCACTCATGTAAAGATTCCTAGGTGCTTGACTCTGGCTTGCTGTCTGCAAGAGAGAATGTGAGTGACAGAATGTGCCTTGAAGTGTTGGCACAGCGTAAAAGCAACTCTAGATGCCACACCCAGATACAGCTGTCCCTCTGTAGCAAAGGTTATGCCACACCTCCTGTGCATAGTGTTGTTATTAAGCTGTGGATATGTTTGTATTCTATAACTTAAAATTTGTATAATTGCCATTGTTTGCCTTTTAGGCCTCTAAAAATACAGGTATTGCCATGGTTCCGTATTGCCCTCTGTTTTTCTGTGCTTGCTCACCCTTTCCATTAAATCTCTATACGCCATTATCTCTCTGTTGGCCTTGGCCCTACCAATCCCACTACTCCAACTGCTCTGGCCTCTTCATTGGCCTCTGGATGTGGTCCTTACCAGCACTCATGACAAGCCTGCTGTTTTGATCCTATATTCACCCTAAGCCTCAGCCCCTTCTGTCCCTCATTCTTTTTAAAAAATCTTTTACTCCATCCTTAAAGTTACAAAGCCAATGCTTAGAATGGACCGGACAAACCCAAATCCATTCCTTGCTTGCTCCTGAAATCAAATTCAAAATCCAATTGAATCCAATTCAAGATCCCCTCGAGAGAGATAAACAAAATCTAAGCTGGATAAAAGCAAATTACTGTGATGCTGGAATCTGAAACCAAAAGAGAAAATGCTGGAAAATCTCAGCAGGTCTGGCGGCATCTGTAAGGAGAGAAAAGAGCTGACATTTCAAGTCCAGATGACCCTTTGTCAAAGCTCTTTGACAAAGGGTCATCTGGACTCGAAACATAAGATCTAAGTTGACAAGATAAGGCATTGCACCCCATCTTGGGCTTGACCTGACACTTGATCTTAGCCAAAAGACCGAAAAGCATAAATAGTTAACAGTCAAGGAGTGTTTAAGTCAGTAATTGTAGGTTAATTGGTTAAGTACATCACTGGGTGTATATAAAAGGGAAATGGGCGCAATGGTGATAGAGTTTTACGTCATTGGGAATAAAGCTGCAGCTGGAAGAAGTCATGACTTGGTTTCATTGTTACCAACCAGCCTTCGGAGTTTATTGTCCCTGCCGGCTCAGGTTTTCTCACCAAGAGCTGTTGTTCCAATCACATTCCTTTGTCCACTTTGAGTCACCAAAGTGCCTGATTTTTGTTCTTCAAAACATTTGTTATGTTACTTTGTTTTCACACTTATTGTACAATAACCGGAATGTATTGGGCAGCAGCTGGTTGAGGGGCAAGTAGAGAAGGAATTGGGAGGCTAGAGAAAAAAAAGGAGAATTTGGGGTGAGAGGACAGAGACGCATGTGGGGTAAGGAATGAGGGGTACTGTATTTTAGGATTTTATTGTAGTTCACAGGTTAGGGAAGAAAATAGGTTAAATGGAGATGAGAAATCCTGCATGAATTTAGAGGAATGAGAAAGAGGTGTGAGGATGCTTGGGTGCCTGTGATAGAGCAAATGGCGGGCGGGGGGGGGGGGGGGGCGGGTGGAGGAGGGGGGGGACAAAGCTTGGGACTGGTAAAATAAAAACAAATGAAAGAGATACAAACAGTATTGGAAGAGAATTGTGGACTTGGGAAGGGGAAGGCTAACAGAGATAAATGCATTGATCTATTGTGTGGGAAGTAAGAAAGACAGCAGAAGGGATAAGATGAGTATCAGGGGAACAGGCAGAACAATGGAGAGTGGGAAAAGGAAAAGAGAGAATCCTAGGATTTGAACAGCTGAAAAAGAGAGTAGTTGTTGAGATGCAAATGACAGAAAGTGTCAGAATGAGGCCATTGGGTATTATCTACTTGTCCTGTAATGTCATTACCCATCACCCCATGGCCAACTTACACTAGTGGCTACCACTATCAGCCAACCCAATCTTCAACAGAAACCTATCTAAACCCCTCACCAGAATCGTTCCCCAGTGACTGCTTGTGTTTCCCATTAACCAGTGTCTGCATCTTTCAACAGAAAAAAACCAAAAGATTAAAGAGAACAAAGCAATGAAAGAAAGAATAGGACACCCATTCCAAAAGAAGACAAAGAAAGAGTGGGACAAAAGAGGGCACACATCCAAGCAGAAAGAACAGCAAGCAGAAAGAGGAAGACAGAACCACCAAACAAAAGAGAACCACAAGGAAACATGAAAGATGGATTCTGATTTGTTGTGTGCAATGTTAAAGCAAGGTCACTGTATCTGGGGAAAAAAACCTGGTCCATTGTGTCTATTGATTAATCTTCTTAAAACAGTCTCCGCTCACTCCAACTTTTTTCTTTTCTCCCTGAAACCTCAAATCCTTCCCTTATGAACATGTTCAAACTCGATGAGCAGGAATTTCCAGCCGCGCTCATCCCAAAACCAGGAAATCCCACCCGAGGTCAATGGATCTTTGCATGGTCCGTCCCCCACCTGCTACAGTTCCCATGGTGGGTGGGACGGAAAAATTCCCCCTGATATCTTTCCCACTCCCTGTTTCCCCCCTCCAACCTGTCTTCCAATTTACCCTGAGTAACACGATAGTAGATATGCCAGTGTACATTGGTTTAGAAACTGCTCTGTGCCTGAATTTGGCAAATAGGAACCTCCACATCAAAACTGATGGCACTGGAACAGAAGGTCTACGAGGGGAAAGACCTTGCATGCTGCCCTTGGACACCAACCACTATCAAGAATGAACCTGAAACAAGCATTAAGACCCTGATTTGTGTTGGCAATAGGTGTAATACCTATTTCAGATGGCATCCGTATCAATATGGCATGCAATGCACATCTGGTATAGAATGAACATGCCAACATCACATGCTATATTGGGCGTAGTGGTGGTGACACTGGACTAGCACTCCAGAGGCTCAAGCTGATGTTTTGGGAACTAGATTCAAATCCTATCACGGCAGCTGGTGGAATTTGAATACAATTAACAGTCTGAAATTGAAAAGCTAGTCTCACTAATGGTAACCATGAAACCATTGTTGATTGTTGTAAAAATCAATCTGGCTCACTAATGTCCTTTAGAGAAGGGACTCTGCCATCCTTACCTGATCTACTTGTGAATTTTATTGCCGGTATGTGTGGGATATGCAATCTGAACTAAGCATAATGGCGTCGTTTGCAAGTAATTTCACTGGATGTTGGAGCCATGTGATACATTCCCGATGTAGGCTCTTAACTACCCAATGTTGTGGCATGCCACTCAGTTCAAGGGCAATTGGGAAAGGCAACAAGTGCTGACCTTGCCAGCGATGCCCACATCTCATGAATTTCAAAGCCATTTTTTTCACTTGCAATTAATTATTCAATGTTTTTCAAAATTCATTTGTCCAGTTGCACGCTCTTCATAGCTACATTTAAATACCACCCAGCTAGATGTAAATTGTATTCCTGAAAAATTTAGTATCATCAACAAGCTTTGACGTTCTGCTTCCAATCTGGATCATTAATTAACTGAACGGATCTATGTGGGGTTCCTTGAGTTACTGCAGCCAAGTTTGTGTAAGTATTATATAACCATCCCCTTTTCTTTTATCATGCCAATTTTGTGTTTAACTTTTAGCTTCTTCCTTGACCTCTTCCACTTTCATTCAAGCAGTAAGTCTTTTGAAAGTAATCTTGTCAAATCTTTCTTCCAAACTTATAATCCTTCAAAATTGCAACAAATTTAGACTTGACCTCTCTTTCATTTGTGTCAGTGATCCTAAGTAACCTCTTTTATAATAGTTTCCAGTACTTTTCCTGTTATCTAATCTAAAGCCCACAGTGATGCTTCTATCCTCCCTTGAACACTGGAAACATTTTGGCACTTTCACAAACTTTCAACTTTGTTTAGTAAACTTCTTTTTTGAAAAATGCAAAGCACCTTCTGTGGCATTGCTGAGATGTTAAGTTTTTGCAATGGGGTAATGCTGGCTTTGGGAGCAGAAGAACTGAACACCTTTTTACTCAAAGGAACTGAAGAGAAACAACTGAGTGTTTTGTTCCTGAAAAAGAATGGAGATTGCAAACTTGGCAGCTAAGGAGGAGCAGAGCAATATTTGAGATGGAGAACCTATTTTTCTCCTGGCATAAATTCCTGGAGTTGTGGTGCTCCAGTTCACTCAGTGAGTCCATGTTACTTTACATGCAAATTGTCACCTGGAGCTTTATCATTATGATGGTAGAAGTACCAATGTTCTTTCTATCACATAGCTGATCAGGAATGTTCTGCTCTTACCTCCTGCCCTTGGCATGTGTAGGAAGAATTTGAAAATTGATAACCTGTTTGGCCATATTACCTTCCTTGTAAACCTTTAAACAGAGCCTCTGGCTTAGAGGCAAAGATGCTATCCATTGTACTAGAAGACTGATTCTATGATTCTTCTACGATTCTATGATTCATCATAAAGGCTGCAAAAGTCATAAAGTCATCATAATGACTTAGAGGAGGGGGCTGAAGGGTGGATCAGTAAATTTGCTGATGACACCAAGATTGGTGGAGTAGTGGATGAGGTGGAGGTCTGTTTTAGGCTGCAAAGAGACATAGATAGGATGCAAAGCTGGGCTGAAAAATGGCAAATGGAGTTTAACCCTGATAAATGTGAGGTGATTCATTTTGGTAGGACTAATTTAAATGTGGATTACAGGGTCAAAGGTAGGGTTCTGAAGACTGTGGAGGAACAGAGAGATCCAGAGATCTCTAAAGGTTGCCACTCAAGTGGATAGAGCTGTGAAGAAGGCCTATAGTGTGTTAGCTTTTATTAACAGGGGGTTGGAGTTTAAGAGCTGTGGGGTTATGCTGCAACTGTACAAGACCTTGGTGAGACCACATTTGGAATATTGTGTGCAGTTCTGGTCACCTCACTATAAGAAGGATGTGGAAACGCTGGAAAGAGTGCAGAGGAGATTTACCAGGATGCTGCCTGGTTTGGAGGGTAGGTCTTATGAGGAAAGGTTGAGGGAGCTGGGGCTGTTCTCTCTGGAGCGGAGGAGGCTGAGGGGAGACTTAATAGAGGTTTATAAAATGATGAAGGGGATAGATAGAGTGAACGTTCAAAGACTATTTCCTCGGGTGGATGGAGCTATTACAAGGGGGCATAACTATAGGGTTCGTGGTGGGAGATATAGGAAGGATATCAGAGGTAGGTTCTTTACGCAGAGAGTGGTTGGGGTGTGGAATGGACTGCCTGCAGTGATAGTGGAGTCAGACACTTTAGGAACATTTAAGCGGTTATTGGATAGGCACATGAAGCACACCAGGATGATAGGGAGTGGGATAGCTTGATCTTGGTTTCAGATAAAGCTCGGCACAACATCGTGGGCCGAAGGGCCTGTTCTGTGCTGTACTGTTCTATGTTCTGTACTGTTCTATGTTCTAAAAGGTTCTGCAGGAAAAGGGAATCAATTCTAGGGGAGGATCACATCAGCTTTGCAAACCATTGGATCCATGATCCTCTTAAGAGCATTTGACCATCTTCACAGTCTTTCCTCTTTGGTCTGGCTTGACATACTTGGTTAGACTGAACGTATGGCAGGTGGTGAAAGGGAAAAACATACTTCACCTGATCCTCACCAACCTGCCTGCCACAGATGCATTTGTCCATAAAAAGATCATCCCACACACAGTCCTTGTGGAACCAAAGTCCCATCTTCACATTGAGGACACCGTCCATTGTGTTGTTGCACTACAACCGTGCTAATTGGGATAGATTTAGAACAGATTTAACAACTCCAAGACTGCACAAGTATGAGGTACTGTGGGCCATCAGCAACAGCAGAAATGTATTCAACCAGAATCTGTAATCCTATGGCCTGGTAGAACAGAGACCACTCCATCTGACGAAGGAGCATTGCTCCGAAAGCTTATGGTATTTGCTACCAAATAAACCTGTTGGACTTTAACCTGGTGTTGTGAGACTTCTTACTGATATTACCACCAAGCCAGGGGACTAACCCTGGTTCAAATGAAGTGAAGAGGAGTGCATGCTAGAAGCAACGTCAGGTGTCAACCTGGTGAAGCTACAACACAGGACTATTTGCCAAACAGCATAAGCAGCATTAATAGACAGAGCTAAGCAATTCCACAACCAATGGATCAGATCTAAGCTCTGCAGATCTGCCACATCCAAGCTCTGCAGATTTGCCACATCCAGCCATGAATGGTGGTGGATAATTAAACAATTCACTGAAGGAGGATGCTTTATAAATATCCCCATTTCAATGATGGGGGAGCCCAACACATTTTGTAAAAATAAGGCAGAAGCATTAGCTATAATCTTCAGCCAGAAGTGCAGAGTTGATGATCCATCTGGGCCTCCTTCGGAGGTTCCCAACATCACAGATGTCAATCTTCAGCCCATTCAATTCACTCCACGTGATATCAAGAAACAGCTGAAGGCACTGAATACTGCAAAGGCAATGGGCCCTGACAATATTCCACCAAGAGTACTGAAGACTTGTGCTCTAAAGGTTGCCATGCCCCTGGACAAGATATTCCTGTACAGCTACAACACTGGCATTTACCCAGCCATGTGGAAAATTGCCGAGGTATGTCCTGTGCACAATATCCAGGCTTAGACTGATGAATGGTAAGTAACATTTGTGCCACAGAAGTTCCAGGCGATGACCATTTGCAGGAAGAGAGAGTCTAATCATTGCCCCTTAACATTCAATGGTATTGACGTTACTTAATCCCCCACCATCAACATTCTGGAGGTTACCATTCACCAGAAACATAACTGGAATAGCCATACTGTGGCTACAAGAGCAGGCCAGAGGCTCGGAATCTTGTGGCGAGTAATTCATCTCCTGACTCTTCAAAGCTTGTCCACAATCTACAAGGCACAATTCAGGAACTCTGGCTCAAAAGACGTGGGGGCGATCTTACCTTCTTGTCCCACCAGTTGATGGGCAGGGCAAGCTGATAAGATCGCGAGAGAGACAAAAAATTGGGTTTGCGCCCGATTTTTCACATATCGCGATCTTACCGGCCCTGGATATTTTGCGAGACCAACCTCACGCCTGGGATGGAAGGCTGATTATAATATTTAAATCAATGGTAATATTGATTTGAATATTATTAATGAGTCCAGGACAGAATCGTCTGGGCTCACTTGCCTTAGAGGCCTCACCGGTGAATGTCCTCACCGGCAAGAATCACGTGTGGTCCCCATCAGCAGGGACCTGTCGTGATGGCCTCGCCAGTAGCATACGCGGACATTGAGGCCCCCTGGGCAGTCAGGGGCAGGGAGGCCTTTGAGGTTTTCCTTAGAACCTCTTTTGCTTTCCAAAGATGTAGCTCAAATCAAAGTAGATAAGAGCATAATAACTAGGAGCAGGAGTAGACAATTTTGCTCCTTGAACCTGCTCTGCCATTTAATACGATCAGGGCTGATCTCATCTTGGCCTCAACTCCAATTACTTGCCCATTCACCATAACCCTTCAAACCCTTACTAATTAAAAGTCTGCCCACCTCTTCCTTCAATTTACTCAATGTCCTGACATCCATAGAACCATAGAACCATAGAAAATTACAGCTCAGAAACAGGCCTTTTGGCCCTTTTTGTCTGTGCCGAACCATTTTTTGCCTAGTCCCACTGACCTGCACTTGGACCATATCCCTCTACCCCCCTCTCATCCATGAACCCGTCCAAGTTTTTCTTAAATGTTAAAAGCATTTCCCACTTTATCCGATGGCTCATTCCACACTCGCACCACTCTCTGAGTGAAGAAGCCCCGCCTAATATTCCCTTTAAACTTTTCTCCTTTCACCCTTAACCCATGCCCTCTGGTTTTTTTCTCCCCTAGCCTCAGTGGAAAAAGCCTGCTTGCATTCACTCTATCTATACCCATCAAAATCTTGTACACCTCTATCAAATCTCCCCTCATTCTTCTACGCTCCAGGGAATAAAATCCCAACCTATTCCATCTCGCTCTGTAACTCATCTTCTCAAGTCCCGGCAACATCCTTGTGAACATTCTCTGCACTCTTTCAACCTTATTTACATCCTTCCTGTAACTAGGTGACCAAAACTGTACACAATACTCTAAATTCGGCCTCACCAATACCTTATATAACCTTACCATAACACTCCAACTTTTATACTCGATACTCCGATTTATAAAGGCCAATGTACCAAAGGCACTCTTTACAACCCTATCCACCTGTGACATCACTTTTAGGGAATTCTGTACCTGTATTCCCAGATCCCTCTGTTCAACTGCACTCTTCAGAGTCCTACCATTTACCCTGTACGTTCTTCTTTGGTTTGTCCTTCCAAAGTGCAATATCTCACACTTGTATCCACCACAATTGGCAAACAATCTCTGGGTATAAATTGTGATGTAACATCAGAGAAAAAAAATAATTAAACTGAGTGCTGAAATATTCTGTGATGCAAGAATGAAACTACCCAACTAGATGGAGAATGTGTTTGAACAATGGTAAATAGCTAACACACATTATCAGCAAATATCCAGTGAAGCACAGGAACCTTTGACGGGACTTAGGGACTGTAACCACTAGATGACACTATAAGATTCAGTATAACATAAATGCATGTCTTCAGGTTGAATAAAGATCACTCAATTTAAAATGAGATTTTAAAAATCATGGTAATTGAGAACAAATATATTGAAGAATTTGATAAAAGTTTAAATATAAATCTTTACCTGGAAACCTTTAAAAATATATTTTCTGCATCCTAATTTTGAAATACAATGACCAGCATTTCTGTCAATCATGAAAACATCGACACTTTCCTCGAATAAATGTTCCCCTCAGATAACACCCTACAGCTCATAGTTCAGATTATCATCAAGTAAGATTGAAGAATTTGATGGTAGTTTGAAAGTGAAACTTTACCTGATTTATCTTCATCTTCCATTTGGTTGTAAATAATTTAGGTGTGAGAACCTCCAGGATTTACATAGGGAATCACTGATTGTCCTCCCAGTAGGACTCGTAGAATATGAGTTCTCAGGTGATTGGTAATTACCTTACCAGATGGGACTTGTATCCCGAAGCCTTTATAAAGCAGGCCCCTGAACGGATCCATTATTGTAATGTCCCAGTTGGGACCTGTATGTTCACCACATGCTTGTGCTTTTGCTTTATTTTTACTTTGTGCAATAAAGCACAGTTCCTTTACAGCTGACTCCTGAGTTTTTACATTAGGAAAGCAAAAGGAACTTGAAAAACCTTATATAGCATTGGAAGAGAGAATTAAAGTTAAATATACGGATCAATTTTGCACTCTGCACTGTTCAGACTGCAGCATCCAGTGTCTCATAGTGGTCTTTATGGGAAAATATCACCTGCAAGTTTAGGCTTTTGCAAGAGCTCCAAAATCCTGAAGCTCAGAGAGACAGGTGTGGTCATGTTATAGTGAAATAGGAAACATTTCAATGCTTTTGGCATATTCCAAAGTTGGTGGTGTGGGGGTCAGGGGGCGGGGGGTCTAGGGGATGGCAGAGAAAGGGAAATGGTATATGGAATAAAATCTCAAAAAACCATCTTGAATAGTTTGCAAATCAACAAAACAAATCAAGGTGCAATAACCTGGAACTGAGACAGAATTAACTTGGTAAATGCAGCACAGGAAATTGCATTGTACAGTTGTGACGTTGACATGAGATTCTTGAAGTTCTTAAATCATAATAGTGATCACATTTCAAAAAGTATTTCACTGGCTTTGAAGTGCTTAGGAATGTCTGCTAGTAATGAAGGTACTATGTAAATACAAATCTCTCTTTTATATTTAGTGTACATCAGATACAATGTTTTTAAAGTGTTATAGTTACACAAATTTAAAGTGGAAAGATTTGTATGAAAATTTATTGCAGGTGAATGATTCAAAAACAATTGTGACCATGGGAACATCACCACTTGGAAGTTCCCGTCCAAGCCGCACACCATCCTGACTTGGAAATATATCACTGTTCCTTCACTGTTGATGGGTCAAAATCCTGAACTCCCTTCCTAACAGCAGTGTGGGTGTACGTAAACCACAGGGACTGCAGAAGGCAGCTCACCACCACTTTCTCAAGGGTAATTAGGGATGGGTAATAAATGCTGGCCTAGCCAGCAATGTCCACATCCCGTGAATTAATTTTAAAAAGTTTCTGTCAGATCTGATGAGTATTTGCAACACTTTCTGTTTCGAGTTCAGATTTCCAGCATGTGCTTTTGTACATGCTGTGGAGCTGAGAATCTAGTGTTTATTTTCCACTGCTTATCAATTGCAGAGTTGTTTGCAGTTCCAATATGGATTTTTAAAAAACAATAATTTTATATCTTGCAACCCTACCCTCTTACCCAACCCTAATAGAGCAGTAATGTACTGCTCAGAAACTCATTGCCCCAATGTGAGACAGACAAACTAATTTGTGGTGCAAAAATGGTTTGCTGAAATTTCTGCATTCTCGCTCCACTGTGGGTGTGCTATGGGGCAGGATTTTCAGCCAACAGTTTGCCCCACCCATAATCCCACCTCAACCCCATTTCAAATCCTAGTAATGGGGTCATTCCATTAAGAGAACATGTGCCTGTATCAATGACCAATACTTCGGTCCTCTGGTTATTTGCATTGTTTTTTTCTTTTTCTGTTTTCTTATTAAAGGTAGTTATAAGTTTGGGTTGTTGAAGAGTGAACATGCATGTGAAGAGGGAATAGTCCCTCTGAAAAGCAGAGGGGTAAGGAGAAGATTGTATTGATGGTGACATCAGGCAGAAATACTCAAAAAGGATTTTGCAGAGATGGAACCTGATGGAAAGAGATGGTGAATGGTGGGGGATAGAGTTAGTGGGGGACAGTCCTTTCGTAGCTATGAGTAGGGGGAAAAGTGAGGACAGAGGCAGGGGTTACCCTATTATTTGCATCTTGCGGCATTAAGGAGGTAGAAATAGGGTGTGTGAAGGTTTAGTTGTGTGCTTATTTTGTGTAAGAGAGGGAGGAAGAGATCTGCAGAAAAGATAAAATTGGTAGCCGTTTGTGAAATGGTGATTTGATGTTCAGTAACAGGGTTACTGGAGAGCCTCCAGACATGTGGTTTCTAGCTATTAAGATATCCTTGTACTGTGCCGGACAACAACAGTTTACATCAGCAGATTTAAGGGTGATATGAGGGTTTGAACTGAGAGAACAACACATTACCAGCTCAGAGGGAGATAGATTAGAGAAACAGATGATATATTTATTGAGCCATAAGGTTGCAATTTTCCAATTAGTGCAACTGGATTATCATCACCATGGTGCAATATATGAATTAGCACATCTGGATTACTATCACAATGGTGCAATACAGGAATTAGCACATCTGGATTACCATCACCATGGTGCAATATCGGAATTAGCACATCTGGATTATCATGACCATGGTGCAGTATAAGAATTAGCGCATCTGGATTACTATCAACATAGTGCAATATATGAATTAGCGCATCTGGATTACTGTCAACATAGTGCAATATATGAATTAGCGCATCTGGATTACCACCACCATGGTGCAATATAAGAATTCGCACATCTGGATTACCACCACCATGGTGCAATATAAGAATTCGCGCATCTGGATTACTATCACCATGGTGCAATATAGGAATTAGCACATCTGGATTACCATCACCATGGTGCAATATAAGAATACGCACATCTGGATTACCATCACCATGGTGCAGCATAAGAATTAGCACATCTGGATTACCATCACCATGGTGCAGTATAAAAACTAGCACATCTGGATTACCATCACCATGGTGCAATATAAAAATTAGCACATCTGCATTACCATCACCATGGTGCAATATCGGAATTAGCACATCTGGATTATCATGACCATGGTGCAGTATAAGAATTAGTGCATCTGGATTACTATCAACATAGTGCAATATATGAATTAGTGCATCTGGATTACCACCACCATGGTGCAATACAGGAATTAGCACATCTGGATTACCATCACCATGGTGCAATACAGGAATTAGCACATCTGGATTACCATCACCATGGTGCAATATAGGAATTAGTACATCTGGATTACCACCACCATGGTGCAATATAAGAATTCGCACATCTGGATTACCATCACCATGGTGCAGTATAAAAACTAGCACATCTGGATTACCATCACCATGGTGCAATATAAAAATCAGCACATCTGGATTACCATCACCATGGTGCAATATAGGAATTAGCACATCTGGATTACCATCACCATGGTGCAATATAGGAATTAGCACATCTGGATTACCATCACCATGGTGCAATCTAGGAATTAGCACATCTGGATTACAATATTAATATTACAATATAAGAATCAAGAGGCTCATTTCCTGCTTGTTAAAATGCTAAATTGTGGTGTTCACTGTTGAATCCTGATTGGATACCTTGAACTTTCAGCAAGCCGGATTCATGCTGCTGCTGATTGGGACATCCGATACATTCCAGTGTGGGGGAGGGACTGTTGTCTGTTTGCCAACTAACTGCATGAAGAAGGGTTCTAGTGCCTGAATTTGGAAAATCATCTGTTGTACTCTATTACCATCCCAATTAGCACCAGAATGCCATGTCAATCATCATAAAATGTTAACTATGCCCATGAAAATTGTACTGCCGTTATGGTGCTTACATGGCAGATGTATTCATGAACGATTTTTGATTAGTTCTATTCTGCTATGTTTACCTTTTTTATCTTTATTCAGTTCTTTGGTGGAAAATCAAAGTAAACTTTCAAGACATCACACCTTGCTGCTAAACTAAATCTGGTGCCATTGGGATATTTCCTGAATGGGGTGAGTAGCTTCTGTGTTTGTACTAATAACATGTGCATGAAAACCATCTTAAATGCTATCTTTCTTTCGAGTGAACCAAGCAGTGATATGTGCGGGGCCTAAAAAGGGGATCTCTCAGGGGGCCAGCGACTTGATAGCGTGGAAAGCATTAAACAAATGTGATGCTGATGTATATATTCTTGTTTATTTCAGGCAGATACTTAATGAGTACTGCTTGGGGTAGAGGGATTGTGAAATAAGTATGTGGGGCTCTCTGGAGTGAGCTTATATATTATTGGGAGAAAAATCTTATTTGTTGTAAAGGCTCAAAGCTATTTCTTAAGAACTTGTTCAATTTTACAGAGAGGTATAATTATTATAGCATTTAGATGGACATAAAATGCTAAGATTCTGATTAAAGAGCTACACAAATTGTTCCCTCACTGTTTGATATCATTTTTTGACAGTGTTGTATTTCGGAAAATTTTTGAGTATTCCAACATTAGGACAGCATACATTTTTTACTGTATTTTAGTAACTAAATGTTGTATGACTTAATTCAAGGGGATAAAGGGAAGAAAACATAAATTGGCAAGACACAATATACCGTGACAAATCTCAATAATTTCTACACTTATGTCATGTGCAATTCACTGCCTGAGTAACAAAAGTTTGGATAAAAAGCGATAGAGACTGGAAAATTATGCATCTAATTTTAATTTTTGGGGCCTAAATGTTGGATGTGGCTACCGGGTCAAGTAGGAACCTTGCATGATCCTGTCAGCTGATCATAAGATTCAATATCCTGATCCCACCTTCCCCTCATATCCATTGATCTCTTTCGCTAAAGAGCTATACCTAATTCTTACAGGCATCAAAGGGCCTCACAAGTATGTTTGTAATATTACTTATCTGCCACTTTCTAAAATTTGCTTAAGATGGAATTTAACTCTGTTCACTCCTCCTAAAAATTATTTTTTATCCTACATCCTGGTCAATTAGCAATATTTGTCTGTGCAATTTATTTATTGTTTTATTTCTCTCTTCTTGAAAACTCATTTTTCCTCAGTCATTTAGAAAAGATTTTTATCTGCTTTATTTTCCCAACTGGATTTCTGCTTCTTGCTGACTCTGTCATTGACCTAGCTAGAGGAGGTTAGCTCAGTTGGCTGGATGGTTGGTTTGTGATGCAGAACAATGCCAACCGTATGGGTTCAATTCCTGTACCGGCTTAGGTTATTCATGAAGCTCCTGCCTTCTAAACCTTGAAGTGTGGTGATTTTCAGGTTAAGTCACCACCTCAAAGGGTCATCTGGGACTTTACCTTTTTTTTGTGGAATTGTATTGGCCAGTTTTCTGTTAATTCTTTGTTTTTGAAAGATAGCTTTGAAAAAAAAGGAAAAATTTGAATTCTCAGTTTTCTGCAAGTATTTCTTTGAAAGAGCCAACTCTATAGCTCTTCAAAGACCCAGCAAAGGCATGTCGGGCTGAATGGCCTCTTTGTGTCTCAGGTCATTCTATGATTTGAGTGACGGTGCCAACAGGGAACAATTTAACTGCGGTTGGTGGGAAGTCGGGGCAGGAAAAACTTGATGTGGTGCAAAGGGATTTCAGCACCTAATGATAAAACTTAGCATGCACACACTTCACCCCCTCATGTTTTCCTTGCACTTTGCAGTTTGTTTTTTATTGTAAATGTGCAAGAACAATTGTTCACACAGGAGAAATATTGATCGAAAAATATACACATTAAGAACTGCAGCTTCTTATTTTTCTCCCTCCCAGGAATTATCATTGGTTCACATGGCTTCAGCAATCTGGCTAAGGTCAGTATTAATTGAACACCCTGCAGCAAGGTTAGCCAAAGCTGGAGCACGTCTCAGATACACTAAAGCAGCAAAAAGGGAAAACTATGCATGTTGATAGTAACCAACAATAAAATGTTATTTAATTTTTAAAAAATCAGTGCAACTGCTTATTTTTAACCCACAATTTTCTAGAACTTGCCCTTAGCAGAAACATTGAAAGGGTAGAATCGTAAAGTTCAATCTCCCTCCAGTTCCCCACAGACCAGACAAGACTCAATTTCTCTTTCACTGGTTTATTCGATCATATGCAAGGGAGACCGCACTACAGGCCATCTGATGTTTCTGCCCTGTGGCTACTTGCATTGCTTTTTCTTCTAGCTAAGAGGCATTGATGTCTCTATTCATTGTGAGTCTTTATTGTCTTTAGATATTATGATGCATTACCATTAAAATGGTTGTTTCAAACTAGCCTTTATTTGGCAGGGGAAGGGTGGAAATTTCTTCAGGACTATGTTCAGGACTCAGTCGTGCGCTGCACTCTGAGTGCATGTCCCAACCGAGAGACTCAAAGCCAGCCAGACCCTGAGCCTCAGGCCTCTTTAATGTTACATAGGAAGCGTTTGTGGTGCCTGTCTCAACTCCACATTCACCTCACTAACTTTTACAAAGATGAATATTGGTCCACATGCTTTGCTGGGGAGATGGTGGTGTAGTGGTATTATGACTGGATTAGCAATCCACAGACCCAAGGAAATGCTCTGGGGACCTGGGTTCAAATCCCACTACGGCAGATGATGAAATTTGAATTCAATAAAAATGTGGAATTAAGAGTCTAATGATGACTATGAAACCATTGTCGATTATCATAAACACCCATCTGGTTTACTCATGTCCTTCAGGGAATGAAATCTGCCGTCCTTACCTGGCCTGGCTTACATGTGATTCCAGACCCACAGCAATGTGGTTGACTCTCAAATGCCCACTGAAATGGACGAGAGTTAGGGATGGACAATAAATGCTGGACCAGCCAGTGACTTCCACATCATATAAAAAATGAATTTTTAAAAGTCCAAAAGTAGGTCCCAGGATGGAGGTTGGAGTGGCAACCAGGGTGCCCATTCAGGAGTGCTCTGAAGGAATGACTTTTGAAAATATTAGAAAAATAATAAAATTTGTCTTTTTTGTTGGTGACGGTTGTTTAGTCCTTGGCAGCAACTGGAGAGTTTTGAGTGGAACTGGCTCTGCTTATTGGTGTTCAATATCCCAGAAGAACCTAAAACATGTTGCCCAAAATGACCCTTGGAAAACAGGCACAATGAAGTCCAATGTGCTTAGGATGGAATTAAAGTAAATTAAAATACAAAATAAGAACTTGGCTCTTCTAAAGAGAGGCTGCCCTTTGCATCTCATTGGAACTTATTTTTCTAAAAAAGCTCAGAAATGATAACACTGAAATATATCACAGGATAAGCATAATCGAGGAGACCACCTGACACCTTTCGTTTCTCCATCTTGGAGACCCTCAAATTCCTCTCCTTTATCATCCAATTTATGTTTGAATGGTTTCAGAGTTTTTCGCTTTGCTATTCCATCTGAGATTCCATAATATGCATTGATCACTCGATATTTTGAGAAAACTTTCAGACGTCAGTCTTACATTGTCCCTCTACCAGTTGGAAGCTAAAGACCCTTATTCTTACCTTGCATTTTAATTTTATGGATTTATCATTTCTAAGGCATTTGCAAACTTATACCTCAATGAGATCAACCATCGGACCTTCTCAAGACACAGACTTCAGAAATTGGGGATCAGCTTTGTGGGGCTTCTTTACACTGTCTGCCACACCTGAATGTTTTTGTTGTGACTCCATGCCCAGATTTGAACACCAAACTGAAGGTGTAGTCTGACCAAGTAACATTCAGTTTTATAACTCCATTCTCTGACTGTCTTTTGGCATTTTATTGTTTTTGTTGGTTCCAGCCCTGCATTGATTGACATGTTAAGCACAAAGTCTACAAATATTTCAAATAAGGAATTGCTTCAACCTTTGCTTTTTCAGTGCCATTAATAATGCATAAGTTTTACTATTTTATCTTCTTACGTGTAGTTCTTTAATTTTGTTCATATTAAAACATCATCTTCTTTTCTTCGTTGCATATTTTGTCTATGTTCTGTAATTTCATGAGTTGCCTCTTCCAATTCAACTGCTCCTCATAGTCTGGGTAGCGTATGCAGATTTGGCCATTATGTATTGGGTATCTGAGTCAGTGACTCATTCATTGACTAGAGATTCTCATCCTTGCCTTCCATAGCTCTTTCCTCCCTATCTCTGTAATCTCCTCTTGTGTTACAACTAACAACAATAACTTGTATTTATATAGCACCTGTAAAGTAATAAAATGTCCCAAGTTGTTTTACAGGAAGATGATGGAAAAAATTTTGACATTAAGCCACATGAAGAGGCATTAGATCAAATGACCCAAAGCTTGGTCAGAGAGGTAAGTTTTAAGGCATATCTTAAAGGGAGAAAGAGAGGCGAGAGACCGAGAAGTTTAGAAAGAGAATTGCAGATGTTTAGTGCCTTGACAGCTGAAAGCATGGCCATCAGTGGTGGACCGATTAAAATGGAGAATGCTCAAGAGGCCAGAATTACATGAGCGCAGATATCTTAGGGATGAAGGCATGGAGGGATTTGAAACAAAGACGAGAATTTTAAAATCAAGGCGTTTCTTCACTGTAAGCCAGTGTATGTTACTGAACACAGGACTGGTAAGTGAACAGGACTTGATACAAGTAAAGACTTCGACAGCAGAGTTTTAAATTACCTCAAGTTTATGGAGGGAAGCGCATGGTAGGCCTGTCAGGACTGTGTTAGAATAGTCAAATCCAGGGTTAATAAATGAATGGATTTCAGCAGCAGATGAGCTGAGGCAGGGGCAGAGTTGGGCAATGTCAATTAAGTGGCAATAGATCAGCACGGATTTGTGAAGGGCAAGTCGTGCCTCACAAATTTAATAGAATTTTTTGAGGAGGTAACTAGGTGTGTTGATGAAGGTAGGGCAGTTGATGTCATATACATGGATTTTAGTAAGGCGTTTGATAAGGTCCCCCATGGTCGGCTTATGATGAAAGTGAGGAGGTGTGGGATAGAGGGAAAGTTGGCCGATTGGATAGGTAACTGGCTGTCTGATCGAAGACAGAGGGTGGTGGTCGATGGAAAATTTTCGGATTGGAGGCAGGTTGCTAGCGGAGTGCCACAGGGATCAGTGCTTGGTCCTCAGCTCTTTGTGATTTTTATTAATGACTTAGAGGAGGGGGTTGAAGGGTGGGTCAGTAAATTTGCTGATGACACCAAGATTGGTGGAGTAGTGGATGAGGTGGAGGGCTGTTGTAGGCTGCAAAGAGACATAGATAGGATGCAAAGCTGGGCTGAAAAATGGCAAATGGAGTTTAACCCTGATAAATGTGAGGTGATTCATTTTGGTAGGACTAATTTAAATGTGGATTACAGGGTCAAAGGTAGGGTTCTGAAGACTGTGGAGGAACAGAGAGATCTTGGGGCCCATATCCACAGATCTCTAAAGGTTGCCAGTCAAGTGGATAGAGCTGTGAAGAAGGCCTATAGTGTGTTAGCTTTTATTAACTGGGGGTTGGAGTTTAAGAGCCGTGGGGTTATGCTGCAACTGTACAGGACCTTGGTGAGACCACATTTGGAATATTGTGTGCAGTTCTGGTCACCTCACTATAAGAAGGATGTGGAAGCGCTGGAAAGAGTGCAGAGGAGATTTACCAGGATGCTGCCTGGTTTGGAGGGTAGGTCTTATGAGGAAAGGTTGAGGGAGCTGGGGCTGTTCTCTCTGGAGCGGAGGAGGCTGAGGGGAGACTTAATAGAGGTTTATAAAATGATGAAGGGGATAGATAGAGTGAACGTTCAAAGACTATTTCCTCGGGTGGATGGAGCTATTACAAGGGGGCATAACTATAGGGTTCGTGGTGGGAGATACAGGAAGGATATCAGAGGTAGGTTCTTTACGCAGAGAGTGGTTGGGGTGTGGAATGGACTGCCTGCAGTGATAGTGGAGTCAGACACTTTAGGAACATTTAAGCGGTTATTGGATAGGCACATGGAGCACACCAGGATGATAGGGAGTGGGATAGCTTGATCTTGGTTTCAGATAAAGCTCGGCACAACATCGTGGGCCGAAGGGCCTGTTCTGTGCTGTACTGTTCTATGTTCTATGTTCTAGATGGCCTTAGTGATGGGGTGATAGTGGTTGGAAGCTCATCTCGGGTCAGATATGATACCAAGGTAGCGAACAGACTGGTTTAGCCTCGGGAAGAGGAATGGAATTGGTGGCGAGAGAAGGGAGTTTGTGGTGGGGCTGTTCACACCCTGCCGCTGCAAGCGAAGGTGGAGAATTTGGCACTCAGCTAAATCTCCGTTAACTGCAGTGGGACCAGAAAATCCCACTGCGTGAATGGCCATAAAATTCCCCCACCCCCCAATGTCTTTGCCTTCCCAGTGTTCAGATGGAAGAAATTTCTGCACAGCCAAAATGGATATCACACAAATATATCTGTGCTATTCCAATTCATGTCCCTTGTGTATACTCACCAGCCAAAGCCCTAAACTCTGTAATTTCCTCCAGGAGTTTTAAGATGCTCCTTAAAACCCAGTTCTTTGACCTAGTCCTTCGTCATATGATCATGTGAAGTGCTTTGGGGCATTTAATATGTGAAAGCAGCTACATAAATAAAAGCTGTTGCCATAAACATATCAACTCTCGTGGATTGATCATAAGAGATATAATTTCTCAGCAAAGCCTCAGGGGCTCTGAAATCTTGGGATTTTGTATCATGCAGGGCTCCAAGCTGGCGTCTGTGTCTTGGCCTGAAGTAATGAGATATTAGTAAATTTTTTTAGTGGTCCAAGACAAGATGACATTGGACTCAATTCCTGCACCTATGCTTAGTTTGTTGGGTCGAGCCTAGCAATGCAAGGGTTCCCAGTTGGTCTTATTGTTCTATGAGCATTGGAGAGGAAAGATAGGACAGAGTTTCTCCTTCTGAATTGCTGTCTAGTGATCTCTTCTAGGAAGTGCACACAGGTATGGGTTTTTTTGTGCTTGCATAACTGTATGTTACATGCAGATATTGGGTACAAACAAAATTTTACTCATTTCTGATGCTCTTCTGGGCTGAACAGCTGACTGAAAGTCTACTTTGATGGGATACCAGCTGAACTGTTAGGCAACAGGAGCTGGTGCCTAAAAATGGAGGGTGTGGGGAAAAGGGAATTGGATAAATAGAATCATAGAATCCCAACAGTGCAAAGGAGGCCATTCAGCCCATCGAGCCTGCAACAACAACAATTCCACCTAGGCCCTATCCCCATAACCCCACATATTTACCCTGCTAATCCCCCTGACGCTAAGGGGCAATTTAGCATGGCCAATCCACCTAACCTGCATATCTTTGGAGTGTGGGGGGAAACTGGAGCACCCAAAGGAAATCCACGCAGGCACAAGGAGAATGTGCAAACTCCACACACAAAGTGACCCGAGATCAGAATTAAAATTGGATCCCTGGCACTGAGGCAGCAGTGCCACTGTGCCATCCATAAATACTCGAGGAGGTAAAAAAAAGAACTTCAATGTCTCTGAGGATAGATGGATTCGATAGCTCTGACATGAACTGGCATAAGCACAATGGGCTGAATTGCCTTCTACTGTGGTGGTGGGAAGGGGGGGGGGGGGGAGAGCAAATCCTTTTTCATATGTGCTGGGATTACAAGTAGATTTAAAAAATGTAAAACACTTCCAAATACAATCACATCGTTTTTGTAAAGAGCTCTGACAATGCTTGGGATTAAATACGCCACTAGCAAGGTTCAGAAAGCAGCTGTCAATCCATATTAGATGATGTTTAGGGGGGAAAAAATAGCAATTCGTGATTTTTATGCTAAGTGGCTTGAATTGGGAGACGGTGTGGGGTTGGCATTATTGCTGCTGTTTCTCTTTTAACCACTCACACAGGAGCTGCATTGATTGACCGGGTCCCTTCACAGCAGGCAGCTTTTAAATAGAAATTGTCCTCTCTGCACTGTCCATTTTTTTTTGTTCTAACCGACGTAAATTCCCGACCCTGGCAGTTTCCATGGTTTCTGGGATCACGTGTAAACTGGGAGTTCTCTTGCGAAAGATGCTGCAAATGTTATCCATTGGGAAGTGGCAAGGGATGGGAATGGGAAGTACAGTGTGACACTTTCACTCAGCCAAGCGGCATTCCCGCCCCCCCCCCCAACTTCCCAATGCAGAGTATTCAGGTCAATTCCAGCTTTCACTGCGGTCTCCAGTTTGAGACTTATTTCGGTTAATAAGTTACAATCACTCCCCCCCCCCCCCCCCCTCCGCCCTCGCCCTCGATACATCCATTTGTATCCATTCTGCGAGCGCTCATTCCCTGGGCATCGCAACATTTAGGAATGAGCATTAAAATCCCCGCTGGTCTGACTGACTTGCTGCAGAGCTTCACGGTGGAGGTGCTGAGGAAGCAGCCGGCTGACCTGGTGGAGTTCGCCGTGCAGTACTTCAGCAAGCTGCAGGCGAGCCACAAGCTGCCGTTCAGCAATGAGAAGAGCGGCGGCGGCGGCAGCAGCGCCTTGCGGGCCGGCAAGGCGGTCAACTTCGCTGATGAACCCATGCAGACCGACTCGGAGAACGGCGGAGAAGAAGAGGAGGAGGAAGAGGAGGAGGACGAAGAGTTTGAAGGTGCAGATTTCCCTCTTTCCTTTGTAAAGAAACTTTTATGCGCCTTCGGTTTTGAATAAATGAGATTTACTTTTAATTATGCGGGAGAGGGGATTTAAAAAAAACATCATAGTCATGTCATTAATGGGAAACTTGTTCAGTACAAGAGGGAGAAAGGACTGGAAAGCATATAATATAGCAAAACAGGAGACCATTCGGCCCAACTGGTCCTTTTTTAAAGTTTATTTATTATTGTTAACACTGCAATTTAGTTACTGTGAAAATCCCCTAGTCGCCATACTCCGGCGCCTGTTCAGGTACACTGAGGGAGAATTTAGCATAGCCAATTCACCTAACCAGCACGTTTTTCGGACTGTGGGAGGAAACCAGAGCACCCAGAGGAAACCTATGCCAATCCCATGTGAGCCTCCTCCAGTGCCTAACCCCCTCAAATGTACAAGATGACCTGAATGCCCTCCTCCTACGGTATGCCGGATTGGGTGATTAGTGGGAGGAAGCTTGTATGCAGCTCCCATTCGCTTGTTGGGCCGAATGGTCTGTTTTTCTGTGATGTGTGTAATTGGCTATGTTGGCAGTCCGCCTCATTAACTGGAGCCCCACAGGACACATCGTCTGATCTACACTTGATTAAAAAATCCCCTGTAGCTTGTTTTTTTTTGTCGGAGTAAAATGTGGATGTGGCAAGTGATGGTTACTATTTTATCATTTTAAAGTTGTTTCCAGTGTTAGTTGGGCGCAGCATTGGTTAATGCACAACTCGCTGATAACACCCCAATGCGCCTGTGAGCAGAAATGCTGCCAACTTGAAATGGTGCTTTTCTAGATGTGTAATATTTTTCAGAAAGGAATCTCTTTAATTTGGTTTCAGTATGAGAAACTAAACAGGAAGGCTGAAAAGCAATTGATTGACATGCGACAACTGTTAGTGCAAAGTTTAATAACTTGTGCAGAGATCAGAGTTAACCTGCTCATTATACAGAGCTATTAGTTAACCTTACTTTGCTCTTACATGAAGTGTTATTGTAATTTGTAATGCTACAGTTTGTAATCCTATACATTCTAACCAGTATCTCCGCACCTTGTTTGACATCATTAAAGTTTATTGCTCCTTTCTCTGCCCCTCCCCTCCATAAATCCATTTTGAATAACTCCACTCCTAAATACCGAGGAGGGACCAGATTATGTCACTTATTATGTTGAACTCCCCTCACTTATTATCTTGAACTCCCCTCACTTATTATGTTGAACTCCCTTCACTTATTATGTTGAACTGTTTGCTGCTCTGCATAATTTAAAGTTTTGAGTTTATTTATTAGTGTCACAATCAGGCTGCAATTAACATTGCAATTAAGTTACTGTGAAAATTCCCTAGTTGCTATACTCCGGCGCCTGTTTGGGAACACCGAGGGAGAATCTAGCATGGCCAATGCATTTAACCATCACGTCTTTCGGAATGTGGGAGGAAACCGGAGGACCCAGAGGAAACCCATGCAGAATGGGACAGTTACCCAAACCTGGGAATTGAACCCGTGACCCTAGCGCTGCGAGGCAGCAGTCCTAACCACTGTGCCACCCCAGTATCGGCAGGTATTGTGAAATTTACATTGTGACCTGTATCTGACAACATCTTCAGGCAAAGCATAAATAAAGCCAGCTTTAATGCTGTGCCCAAGGTTTCTCAGTTGTCGATTGGAGAAATTGCTGAGGCAGCATAATCTTTCGTTGATGGAAGTTTCCAAGAATTAAATGCCCACTGTTAACAGTGATCCAGCATTTCAGGAGGGAAATCTGTTGCTTATAAATGGAGTTTTGTGCCTCCCAAATTTAACCAGTAATCATAATTTGTGACTGATCTGCAATTAGGGGTTTAGCAAGGAATCACTAACTATTCTGATCTCAAACTATGTTACAGCAAGTTAGCATTCCAATCAATTGTGTGCAATAGGAAGCAAACACTGTCAGAACTGATCTACCATAGCATTGCACAAGGAAAGTTGAGCCTAAGTGTTGTCTTCACATGGCAGGGTGTAATTTAAACTCATGAATTCTGGACTTTTTAATATCTCTCAAATTCTTACTAAATGTTGTCTCAGCATTGTTAGTCTTCTGCCATTGTAGAGCTTCCACTGGTGGAGATTGTAATGGCAAGTGTACAAAGAATGTTTTCATCTTCAATGTGGTTATAAGAATTTATAATCGAAAATTGACAGAAGGTGTAATCGTTTATGTACGCGTATGCTTGTTTAATGTAGTAATGTACAAAAGTTTCAAAAAGCTCACAGAAACATCTGGGGTTTTGTTGAATTGAGTCAAAGAAGGAGCTAGCTGGAGAGATGATCAAAACGTTTTTGCAAAGACAAGTTTTAAGGCGGATAATGAGGTGGAGGTGGAGGGGCTTTATCAGTGTTATAATATTATACCTCAGATCAGTAGAGCATTAGATGTACATTGTTTGTGTAATTTTAATGCTGTTTTTAGATATGTGACTGAGCTTGATTAAAAATGACAAGGCAGATGTCCGCAAAGTTCTCTTTAGTCAGTCGGATCAGCCTTTGCCACACGTTGCACTCTTGTAATTCCAAATGTCATTTTGCCATCTGCTCCTTTCAGCATAATTTTCGGACACATCCGTCTAGCTCTTCTAATTTTGGTTTCAGTATTTTACAGCTGATGTTAACCCATTATTCTACTATTAAAATACCAAGATGACGAGGCTTCTGTGCCTTCTCATTCTCGTTTTAAAATACAACTGAAATCATGGCTGTTAACCATAATACAAAATATTTCAATAATCTGGAAATACAAAAACAACACTTTCATTACAACTTTTGTAAATCACTTATTCTAACATTTCTCTCGAACTTTATGTGACCAATTCTTTTGTTCCTCAGCACATTTGATTTATTATTGTCACATGTATTAGTATACAGTGAAAAGTATTGTTTCATGCACGCTAAACAGACAAAGCATACCATACATAGAGAAGGAAAGGAGAGGGTGCAGGATGTACTGTTACAGTCATAGCTGAGGTGTAGAGAAAAATCACCTCAATGTGAGCTAAGTCCATTCAAAAGCCTGATGGCATCTTTCCCAGTACATCCCAACTCTGGAACTCATCTTTAATTTTCCTAATAATCTAATCCATATTTTTGTTTTATCATCTCTACTTGTTTTTTTCCAGCCTTGATTGTGTCTTGATATACAGGCTTCTGACATTTGCCTGAATTTCTCCCTTTAGCTTAAAAAAAAGGTTTTGGCATGTTAGCTGAACTAAGAGAATGCAGAGTGCAGGAGGGTACATTAGGGGCAGCACCAATCATACTTAAAAATGAGGTGTCAACCTGGTGAAGCTACAATACTGGACTACCTGCATGTCAAACAGCATGAGCAGTAAGCGATAGACAGAGCTAAGCGATTCCATAGCCAATGGATCAGACCCAAGCTCTGCAATCCTGCCACATCCCGTCATGAATGGTGGAGGACAATTAAACAACTGGAGGAGGAGACTCCACAAATATCCCCATCTTCAAATCGAGGAGCCCAACACATCAGTGCAAAATACGAGACTGAGGAATTCACAACAATCCTCTGCCAAAAGTGCCGAGTGGATGATCCATCTCAGTCTCCTCCGGAGGTCCCCAGCTTCACATGTCAGACTGCAGCCAATTCTATTCACTCTAAGTAATATCAAGAAAGGGTTGAAGGCATTGCATAACAACAACAAAGACTCTGGGCCCTGATAATATTCCGACAGTAGTACTGAAGACTTGTGGTCCAGAACTTGCTATGCCCCTAGCCAAGCTGTTCCAATATAGTTACAACACTGGCATCCACCTGGCAATGTGGAAAACTGCCCAAGTATGCCCTGAACACACAAAGCAGGACAAATCCAACCCCATGAATTACTGCCCTATCAGTCCATTCTCAATCATTAGTAAATGTTGGAAGGGGTTATCAACAGTGCTGTCAAGTGGCACTAGCTTAGCAAAACCTCAGTGACATTCAGTTTGGGTTCTGCCGGGGCCACTCTGCTCCTGACCTTGTTACAGACTTGGTTCAAGCATGGAAAAAAGAGCTGAATGCCAGATGAGGTGAGAGTGACAACCCTTGACATCAAAGCAACACTTGACCAAATGTGGCATCAAGGAGCCTTTGCAAAACTAGAGTCAATGTAGAGTCTATTATCTCAGCTCCCGGACATTACCCTGAGGAACTCCTGCAGGCCCAAACACCTTCAGTTGCTTGATCAATGACCTTCCTTTCATCGTAAGATCAGAAGTGAGGATGTTTTCTGATGATGTTCTCAATGCACCATTCACAACTCCTCATACTGAAACAGTCCATGTCCAAATGCAAGACCTGGACAATATTCAGCCGACAAGTGGCAAGAGCATTTGCACCACTCAAGTACCAGACATTCACCATCTCCAATAGGAGAGAATCTCACCATCAGCCTTGATATTCAGTGGCATTACCAGGTAAGCTCAACAGATTTCCGTCCCTTAAGGACATTAGTGATTGCTTTTTATGACAATTGACAATGGTTTCAAGGTTATCATTAGACTTTTAATTCCAGATTTTTATTGAATATAAATTTCACCATCTGCCATGGTGGGATTCGAACCCTGGGTGCATTACCCTGGGTCTCTGGATTCCAAGTCCAGCAACAATACCACTATGTCACCTCCTCCCCTGTGGCAAAGCCTGTCCACCATCTACAAGTCAGGAGTGTGATGGCATACTTTCCCCTTGCCTGGATGAGTGCAGCTCCAGCAACACTCAGAAGCTTAGCACCATGCAGGACAAAGCAGCCCACTTGATTGGCACCACATCCACAAACATTCACTCCCTCCACCATCCAGCACAGTAGCAACATTGTGTCCCATCACCAAGATGCACTGCAAGAACTCTCCCAAGATTCCTTAGACTGCACCTTTCAAACCCGTGATGGCTCCCATCTCGAAGGACACAGGCAACGAACATGTGAGAACACCATCACTGGAGGTTCCCCTCCAAGCCACTCACCATCCTGAGTTGGAAATGTTTCATTATCCTTCCGCTGTCACTGGGTCAAAATCCTTGAACTCCCTCCCTAACAACACTGTGTATACCTATACCATATTGACCGCAGCTAATTAAGAAGGCAGCTCACCACCACCTTCCCAAGGGCAATTGGGGATGAGCAATAAATGCTCGCCATTGATGTCCACATCCCGTGAATGAATTTTTAAAAACTGGACCAATGCCACTGGGGCTTATCACCACTCTGTTTATTCCAGATCAGAATGCTGTTCAATCTTGTAGTTTCCTTTACCTAGAAACAACAAAGACTTCTTTGGGAAGTACTCTTAATATAATTTGTGGGGAATGGTTGCCTGGTGGTAATGTCACTGGATTAAGGCCCAGGCTAATGCTCTGGGGATAGGTTCAAATTCCACCTTGGCAGCTGGTGGAATTTAAACTTAATTAATAAATCTGAAATATAAAGCTAGTCTCTGTTTTGGTGACCATGACAATTATCATCGAAGGTTGTGAAAACCCATCTGATGCACAAATGTCATTCAGAGAAGGAAATCTGTGCTCCTTACCCAGTTTGGCCTACATTGACTCCAGCCACACAGCAATGCAGTTCATTCTTAACTGTCTCTGAAGTGGCCTAGTAAGCCACTCACTCCAAGGGCAATCAGGGATGGGAAACAAATGCCGGCCTTGCCAGTGATGCCCAAATCCCAGGAAAGATTTTTAAAAGTGCATCAAGTGCTTTCTGTCTAATTCCAACCTTAATAAATCACTATGTTTTGTTTTCTTTCAAGGAATGTAGACATAACTGGCTTGGTCAGCGTTTGTTGCACATCCTTAATTGTTCTTGCAAAGGTATAGGTGACCTTCTTGAACCGCCGTAGTCCATATGGTGTAGGTACATCCACAATACTGTTAGGGAGGGAGTTCCAGAATTTGAATCCAGTGACAGTGAAGGAATGGTGTGATAGCACCAAGTCAGGATGGTGTGTGGCTTAGAGGGGAACTTGCAGGTGGTGGTGTTCCAATTTCTTAGCTGCTCTCTTGTCTTTCTAGGTAGCAGAGATCACAGATTTGGAAAGTGCTATTGAAAGAGGCTTGATGGATTGCTGCAGTGCATCTTGTAAACCGTAAACACTGCTGGCACTGTTTGTCAGTGGTGGAGGGATGAATATTTAAGATGGTGGATGGCATGCCACTCAAGTGGGTGGTTTTGTCCTGGATGCTGTCAAGATTCTTGATTGTTGTTGAAGTTGCATTCATCCAGGCAAGCAGGGACTACTCATCACACTCCTGACATGTGCCTTGTAGATGGTGCATAGGCTTTGGGGAGTCAGGAGTTAGTTTCTTGCAGCTGTATTTCCACCTTCTGACCTGCTGTTATAGCCATGGTATTTATAATCCTTGTCCAGAATACTTTTTGGTCAATGTTAACCCCCAGCATTTTGATAGTGGAGGAATTAGCGATGTTAATGCCAATTGGAGATTGTATTCTTTGTTGGAATGTTCATTGCCTGGTATTTGTGTGGCACGAATGTTACTTGCCGCTTATCAGCCCAAGTCTGGTTATTGTCCATACCTTGCTGCATTTGGACACAAACTGCTTCAGTATCTGAGGAGTCCTAACAGATGCTGAACATTGTGCAACCATCAACGAACATCCCCATTTCTGAACTTGTGATGGAAGCAAAGTCATTGATGAAGCAGCTGAAGATGGTTAGGACTATGACACTACCCTGAGGAACTCCTGGTTTGATGATCTAGGACTTGGGTGATTGACCACCATCGTCCTTCATGCCAGGTATGACTTCAACCAGGGTAGAGTTGTCCCCGTTTCCAATTGATTCCAGATTTGCTAGGGCTTCTTGATGCCACACTCGGTCAAGTTCTGCCTTGATGTCAAGGGCAGTCACTCTCAACTCACCTCAGCATTCAGCTCTTTTGTCCATGTTTGAGCCAAGGCTGTAAAGAGATCTGGAGCCAACTGTGTTTATTATTGTGTAAGTGCCACTTGAATCGCACTATTGTCAATACCTTCCATCACTTTACTGATGATTGACAGTAGACTGTTGGGGCGACAATTAGCTGGGTTGGATTTGTGTTGCTTTTTGTGGGTTGGACATACCTAGGCATTTTGCCATATTGTCGGGTGAATGCTAATGTTGTAGCACAGGTTTTCAGCACTACCGGAATATTGTCGGTGCCCAACACATTCACAACATCCACTGTGTTGAGCAGTTTCTTGATATCACGTGGAGTAAATCAAATTGGCCGAAGACTGGCATCTATATGAATCTTGGAACTTTCGGAGGAGGCCAAGATCGACCATCTGCTCGGCACTCCTGGCTGAACGTGATTGCGAATGCTTCAGCCTTGCCTTTTGCACTGATGTGCTGGGCTTCCCCATCATTGAGGATGGGGATAATTTGTGGAGCCAACTCCTCCAGTGAGTTGGATAATTGTCCACTACCGTTCATGACTGGAAGTGACAGGACTGCAGATCTGGACTTTTGGTTGTGGGATTGCTTTGCTCGGTTGCATGTTGCTCCTGCTGTTTGGCATACAGGTCAACCTGTGTTGTAGCTTCACCAGGTTGGCACCTCATTTTTAATTCTGCCTTGTGCTTCTCCTGGAATGCTCTGCGGGTCACTTCATTCATGTTAAGCTGCTCAAGAAGTTTGTTACATCATATGGAGTCTGAATCTGGTATTTTATTCATCCACTGTGAACAGTTTTAATGTTGTGTAGCTTGCATGGGGCTGATGTGAAAAGCTCTGGGATTCAGAATTCTTTTGACCTCCTCAACCCAATTTATCATGCATTGTATTTTACAATTATCCAGGAGGACAGCTTTTTAAAATAACTAATTATTGCTAGTCACACATGCTAATATAACAGAAAAATCTTGCGTTGATAAGATTCTTTCCCGCACTTGACAACCAATGATGTGCTTTTTGACCCATTGAACTTCCAAGTGATGTTGATTGACAGTTACATTTTGCCCAGTTCTTTTGGGGAACTCCCCATTCATCAAAGATGTGGGATCTTTTTCTGCCTACCTGTAACATTTAACATCACCCAAAAGATAAAGCTGGCCTATTTGTGGCTCTTCAATTACGCAAAGATGATTCCATAATCCTCATTTTAAAAAAATGCTGTTTCCTGATCTTTTGCGGTTCATTTAGATTGTTGTTAACTGTTCAGAAGATTGGTAATTTCAAAGCGATGTCCTTGAATCTAATCATCCCCTAATCATAATGGTGTTTGGTCCACTCTTCTACAAGTATGCACACTTTTCAGAAATGTAATATGCTGGCTTTTTGCAGCAGCCATTGCTTTTCCAACTGCTTTTACCTTCAATACCTTGAACAGAAGTCCACCCCCAATAACTTTTGTGATTTCATTTTTTCTCTTTTGATAATATGAAGTCTTAGTTGTATATGGATGACTACCTTCCTTTGCCACTTTCATGTTAGATGCATTCATGTTGCCATGTTATTATGTTATCTGGGAAATCATAATTCTTACCAAATTTTAAGCCTCCCTGTCAAATTTGATATTGGTTGCCTTCGATTCAAGACTCCGACTTCAGATGGTATCAGCACTTTTTATGTGCTTTTGAGGGTCTTGACATTGCCACATTGATGCAGCAAGTTCCATGCTCTAACCAAAAATATTTTTTTGAGGTTGATTTTATTTTTTGGTCAAGATGTTTCTTTTACACACTAAATTAGCCTTGGATTCCTATCCGTGTTGTTATGCAGAATTAACCTGCTAAATGGAAAAAGAATGGACACTGCAAAATGAATAAGATTCCTACATTAAGCACACCAATTTGATTTTAAAAGCAAATAATGGAATGGACAAAATTGCTGGAATCTTGTTGATGTCGATATTTATACAACTTGTACAGTGATACATTGATTTCAGCTTTGTTGGAATCTGGCGGCACAGTGGTTCGCACTGCTGCCTCGTAGCACCAGGGACCCAGGTTCGATTCCTGGCTTGGATCACTGTCTGTGTGGAGTTTGCACATTCTCCCTGTGCTTGCATGGGTTTCCTCCGGGTGCTCCGGTTTCCTCCCACAGCCTGAAAGACGTGCTGGTTAGGTGCATTGGCTATGCTAAATTCTCCCTCGGTGTGCCTGAACAGGCGCCGGAGTGTGGCGACTAGGGATTTCACAGTAACTTCAATGCACTGTTAAGACTACTTGTGACACTAATAAATAAACTAATCTGTGATGGTGTTTTTGAGGAGGTCTGCATTTAGTATTTATCTAAGAATTTGGCTTTTATTATTGATATTATTGGTAAGTGTTAAAGTGCAATCCATGGAAATTTACTTTGTGATGACCACTTTATATATTTTGCACCTTGGCAGAACATACATAAATTAACTTCTATACATCTAACCAACAACAAATTAGTACAACTACAAAGTATGTAAAACTGGATAAAATAAACAGCCTAACAAGAACATGTCCTTATAATTGGTTTGCATCTGGTCACTGGAACATCGATACACCAAGGGCAATACCACTTGCATCACTGACTATTACTCTGATCTAATGTTTAATGTGTTACTGCATTTTACACTTAGTGCAACAAGTTGGTACTAGATCAATAAATTACTTTGAAAGCACTTAAAAATGTTCAACCCATAATAGAAACTTCTATAAGATATAAAGGAGTTGATAACGTTGTAGACTAATATACTCCTTAAGGAAAGGAAATGTGTCACTCTCTAGTTAGGTGGCCTCCATTCATCGAATAATATTTAATCATAAATGCTATTTTGCTGCAATGTATTTTATTGGTCATGCAAGCTTAATTGTATGAGTAGAAAGCAGAATAGATTCCATTGGAACTTCCTGGTCCATGTGACTTGTTGAGTTTTTGCTAGTAGTTTTAGCAAAATCTAGACAGAACTGGTTGAACCAATGCAGAGGATTGGGGGATTTTAAGTGAGTGGTCAATTGGGCCAGTGGGCTAACAAATGGCAGATGGAGTTTAATTTTGATAAATGCGAGGTGATGCATTTTGGTAGATTGAACCAGGATAGGCCTTACTCATGTGTTTTCTGTCAACTTTTATGATTTGGCCCATATCCCTCTCTACCCATCTTACCCATGTAACTGTCTAAATGCTTTTTAAAAGACAAAATGGTACCTGCCTCTACTACTACCTCTGGCAGCTTGTTCCAGACACTCACCACCCTCTGTGTGAAAAAATTGCCCCTCTGGACCATTTTGTATCTCTCCCCTCTCACCTTAAACTTATGCCGTCTAGTTTTAGACTCCCCTACCTTTGGGAAAATATATTGACTATCTGGCTGATCTATGCCCCTAATTATTTTATAGACCTCTAATAAGATCACCTCTCAGCCTCCTATGCTCCAGAGAAAAAAGTCCTAGTCTATCCAGCCTCTCATAACTCAAACCATCAAGTCCCGGTAGCATCCTAGTAAATCTCTTCTGCACACTTTCTAGTTTAATAATATCCTTTCTATAATAGGGTGACCAGAACTGTGCGCAGTATTCCAAGTGTGGCCTTACCAATATCTTGCACAACTTCAACAAGGTGTCCCAACTCCTGTATTCAATGTTCTGACCGATGAAACCAAGCATGCTGAATGCCTTCTTCACCACTCTGTCCACCTGTAACTCCGCTTTCAAGGAGCTATGAACCTGTATCCCTCGATCTCTTTGTTCTGTAACTCTTCCCCCATGCCCTACGATTAACCGAGTAAGTCCTGCCCTGGCCCAATCTACCAAAATGCATCACCTTGTATTTATCGAAATTAAACTCCACCTGCCATTTGTCAGCCCACTGGCCCAATTGATCAAGATCCCGTTGCAATCGGAGATAACCTTCACTGTCCACTATGCCACCAATCTTGGTGTCATCTGCAAACTTAGTAACCATGCCTCATATATTCTCATCCAAATCATTAATATAAATGACAAATGATAGTGGACCCAGCACCGATCCCTGAGGCACACCGCTGGTCCCAGGCCTTCAGGTTGAAAAACAGCCCTATACAACCACCCTCTGGCTTCTGTTATCAAGCCAATTTTGTATCCATTTAGCTACCTCACCCTGGATCCCGTGAGATTTAATCTTATGCAGCAATCTACCATGCGGTACCTTGTCAAAGGCCTTGCTAAAGTCCATGTAAACAACATCAACTACACTGCCCTCATCTACCTTCAAAAGGTTTTGAAGGGTTACCCCTTCAAAAAGCTCAATCAAATTTGTGACCCTTGATTTTCCACTCACAAAGCCATGCTGACTGTCCCTAATCAGTCCTTGCGTCTCTAAATGCCTGTAGATCCTGTCTCTCAAAATACCTTCCAACAACTTGCCCACCACAGATGTGAGTTTCACCGGCCTGTAGTTCCCAGCCTTTTCCCTGCAGCCCTTTTTAAACAAAGGCACAACATTTGCCACCCTCCAATCTTCAGGCACTTCACCTGTGACTATCGATGATACAACTATCTTTGCTAGGGGACCCGCAATTTCCTCCCTAGCCTCCCACAATGTCCAGGGATATGCTTTATGAGGTCCTGGAGATTTATCTATCTTGATGCGCTTTAAGACTTTCAGCACCTCCTTCTCTGTTATATGTACACCCCTCAAGACATCACTATTTATTTCCCCAAGTTCCCTAACATCCATGCTTTTCTCAACAGTAAATACTGATGAGAAATATTCATTTAGGATCTCACCCATCTCTTGTGGATCCGCACATAGATGACCTTGTTGATCTTTAAGAGACCCTACTCTCTCCCCAGTTACTCTTTTGGCCTTTATGTATTCGTAGAAGCTTTTTGGATTCTCCTTTGCCTTATCTGTGAAAACAATCTTGTGTCCCCTTTTTGCCCTCCTGATAACTCTACTCCTACATCCCCTATGCTACAAGGGATTCACTTGATCCAGCTGCCTATGCATGTCATGTATTGGGATACAGTGAAAATGATTGTTTCTTGCATGCTATGCAGACAAAACATACCTTTCATAGAGTACATTGGGGCGAAGGAAAGGAGAGGGTGCAGAATAAATGTTGAATCAGGCTCCATCCAAAAAACTGGCCAGGCCCTCGATCAAATTTGCAAGATTCTGCCAGTTGCGCTGGTTCAGGTAGGCTTTTCAAATTCCGTTCATTTTCTTCGGCATCCAAGTGCAGTGGCCCAGGTACCACTGAGCTGCATGGAAATGTGTCCTTGCAGCAGCCAGAAAGATACCACGTAAGCTTTGTGGTAAATGCCGCATGTTCCTGACAACTGGCTGCTCAAAGCAAGTAAGTTTCAAGGGAACTTTGTTTTCTCATATCAAAATGATTTAATTCACTTAGAAGTTGACTAGTGTACACCAGTGAAATATTTAAAATGGTTAAGTATAGATTTACAAGTCATTTTCAGTGATTTTAAAAATCAGCTTATTCATAGATGGGGAACTAATCATCCTTATTTAAAAATGCTCAATTTTGGTGTAAACCCATTTTCAGCCGTATTAATATAATTGCAACATGTTTCCATTCTTAGATACACCAAGGAATAGTTTATAATAAGAAAAAAACCTATTCAGTTACATGGTGATATGCTTTCCAGTTGCTCTGGTTAGTGGAACATTTGACTTTTGGCTAAGCAAATAGATTTAACGGAAATTTGAAGTGTAACCTAACAAGCGTATTTTGGGTGCAAATTCTCACTTGCAGCCAAAGCAGAAAGTAAATTCAAGAGTCTTCAATATAGCAACATGTCTTTGAGTGGATCATCGGGTGGGAAGTGTCGCAAGGGTCACCAAATTAGGTATGAAAGAGTTGGGGAAGGAAGCCAAAAATGTGACTGAATAGATGGAGTAAAGTAGGTCTTAGAAAATTCAAGCTGCATAATAGTAATGATGGAATGGATCTTTTTCAATGATAACACAAAGTTGTTTCTAGATTCTTTCCCTCTTGAGTATGTTTTATTTTCAGCAGACCTTTCCTCTAACATTAGAAGTATATACCTGTACTAGAAAGCCTTTCACTTCGGATGGCCTGGGTCATGGGACAGGGGGAACAAAATGTAATTACTTTGCAAACAGCAGATTAACAATTCAGTCTCTGTGTAGTTCAGTGCATCAAATTATTCATGGTTATGATTCAGAATGTGGTATTAATTAGTGGTTTGTGCGAAGTTGTTGGGGAAATATGTCTTTGATGTTTGTATCCATAGTGAAAAAAGCAGCAAATGCAGATTCATTAACAGAGGTACTAAAGCCACAAACGTAGCTTGATTGGGTTTCATGCTGTTAAACTGTATGTTGGAACCATTTGTTTTCATAACATACCTGAGTATAAATTATTTAGGCTATGCAGAAGCTGAATGCTTACAACAGGTATTTAAACATTTGTGTTCTGAAAGAAAATGCATTAGTAATAAATTGCAAATAAAGCTTTTCATCTTTTTTCTTCATGTCAGCTGATGCTATCTGACTGGGGTTAATGACCTGTCTATCACTGTTCAGTAAAAGAAACCAGCCCCTACAGCAACATGGAAAATTGTAGGTTAAACAAAGACTTGCTTTGAATAGTTTGTTTTGTACAGGTAATCCCGCAGATTAGAGCATACGTCAAAGCAAAAACTCATTGAAGGACTGAAATTATAGTTCACACCACAAGAGTGAAGTTCAACTGGATTCTGACCTCTGTTGGTCATGCCGGACGTTAATCGGAAAAAGTGTGGTGTTTTGTATAAATGTATTTTTCCTTTGGGCAGTGGACTGGGGTTTTCACAGTGGAGTGACACATACAATGAGTTCTTCAAATGTACCACGTGATTTCGTCTGAATGGGGACAGCTAGTTTGATTTTTACCTGCATGGACTTTGTAAAACTGGGGTTACAGTTACTCTTTATAAACCATCCACACTATTGTTTGAGTCTCTCGGTTAATCTTGTAGTTTTGCATTACACTATCCGAGCCAGCTAGCTGTGTATAATATTTAATCCATTTAAGTTGATGCTTAGTATAGGGGCATTATACTTATATAATTCTTTCACAGAAAATGGATTGCCAGATTAGTTGTACTCTGCTCAAGGGAGCAGGAGATTGAAAAGGTGGCAGAAATTTTAAATGGCCTTCATTTCATTGCTACATCTATGTACTTTGCTACAAGTTAAGGACTGAAAGCTTGGTCCACTATTTGTATTTAACAGCATCCTCTCTGATGTAGGACTCTTTTTGGTTGAGTGAACTAACGTAGGTTTGCGAGGAATTGTTTTTGACATGCCTGGATGTTTATATATCTGCCTTGGAATTTGCACAAATACAACTGCTGAGTTATAGCAAGCCACCATGAGTTTAAAGATTTCCATAAAAGGATGGTAAGTCCAAAGCACAAAAAAAAAACTGGGCAGAATCTTTCTTAATTTTCCTTCGTGAGACTTGGCCAGTACTAAAACTGGCATTCCAGAATTCCCAAGCATATTGTTTTTGCTTGACAGTGTTAAAATAACGTAATTGTAACTGACTCAGTAGGCTGAGATATTTACGACTTTATGAAATGTATATACTTTTGGGAGAAGCTTACACGACAGGAATATGGATATTAATCTTTCACCTTGTGACCTGGAAACACAGACTATTAGTGCCTCCAAGTCTTCCTGCAGAGCACCAAAGAGCGAATGCAGCTGTGAACTCCTCCTGTGCTGATTAAGTTGACATTTAGATTGCACAGCAGATGCTGAAAATAATACTTTAAGGTTAATCCCCTTTTGCAGGTTATAAATTGCCACTGTTAATTGAAAGAAGTTTAATGGGTTAAGAATTATCTGACATTCCATCCAGTGGCTTGTTAAAATTTCACTATTATTTCCTGATGTCTCTGTTTAATGTCTTTTGCGTGTTTTAAGAAAGCACTTGACTTTTCAAAACCTATTCTTCTTCATTCTGTACTCTAACTTTACAGTATCATGAACTTTTCACTCTTTTCTGCCTTCTGGTCATTTAGGCTCTGCACAGTATTCCTGACCGTATGCTATTTAAAATTGTCTGTATGGAGGTTGTCAAGAGTACAGCCTTAGTTCCCCATTTTTAGTATTGTATGGCCAATTCCCAATACTCCCAAACCACATGTTGCATCAAAACAGTTTGTCATACACCTCCTCACAGCTGCCCATTCTGTGCAAGTAATGGCTGTGCATCATGCCAGTTTATTTATGAATTGGTTGGTCATGGTGTCAAATGCTTCACCCAGATTTTGGTGTGGTCCAAATAATTAGAAATTCCTTTGAGTCATAAATAGCAATTTTGCAGCTCCTGTTAGTGGAATTTGTTAGTCGGGATAATTGGATACCATTTCTACCACAATGTTGCCTTCATGATTCATATTGGGCTGGATTTTAATCTCAGTGGCACATAATTGGCACTAGCCATTCATTGCACTCACACTCGTCCTCAGATCTTATAGGGGATTTTGCAATGGAACTTGCCATACTTATAGAACCATTTTGGTGCAGCGCCCTCTTAAGCGAACCTGGGACATATGCAAACAGCACCAATCGGATTGAAGAATCATTGAGGAGCCCAGAGCCTGAACCAGAATGTGTCAGATTATTAGATCTATGGTTATAGCACAGCCTGTCTGAGCTATGCCTGGCCCTCTGAAGGAGAAATTCAATTAATGCCACTCCCTTTTTTTTTTCCATGGCCCTGCCACTTTTTTCCTTTTCAGATACTGATACATTCTTTTTTAAAAGCCTTAATTGATCCTGCACCCACCACCCTTCTGAATAGCGCATTCCATTTCCTAATCATTTTCACTGCATGAAACGGTTTTTCCTCATGTTGTCATTGTTACAGCTAACTAAATCTGTGCCATCCGGTTCTAGATCCTTCCACCGTTTCTCCCTCTTTACCCTGTCCAGACCCTTGATGATTTTGAATACCTCTATCAAATCTCATCTGAATCTTCTCCAAGAAACAGTAAGAAGTCTCTCAACACCAGATTAAAGTCCAATAGGTTTATTTGGAATCACGAGCTTTCGGAGTGCTGCTCTTTCCTAAAATCTTGTGCCCAAAACTGAATGCAGAACTCCAGTTGAAGCTGAACCAGTGTTTTATGCAGATTTAACATAACTAACTTGCTTTTCTACTCTACGACCCTATTTATAAATCCAAGGATGCCCCATGCTTTATTTGTGTACACATATTGTCCAATCCCTCTGCTTCTGCACCCCATTTCGAATTGTACCCTTTATTTTGTTTTGTCTCTACATTCTTCCCACATTTATCTGCACTAAATTTCATCTGCCACCTGTTTGCCTATTCCACCAACTGTGTCCTTTTGAAGTTCTACATGACCCTCCTCATGGTTTGCAATGTTTCTGAAGTTTGTATCATCCACAAATTTTGAAATTATGCCCGATTATACCTAGGTATAAGTCATTGATATATATCAGGAAGAGAAATGTTGGAATCAGATGCAGCAAGCAAAATGAAGAGACAAAATAGTGGGATTGAGAGAGCTAAACAAATTCCAAGAAAAGGTACACTTTAAATCTGCCAAAATAGTTAAACATCTGAAGAAATGAACCTGCTCACTTGGAAATGTTAATTTTCAGAGCCAGTGAGCTTGTTTGGCAGGAATGAAGACATATCACTGGACAATCCTCACGTTCTCTGGTGAGTTTAGTGGGTATCTATCATGCAAATACAGAAACCTCATGTAATTCAATGCCAGTTCTCTGAGATATCCACTCTCCTGAAAATGCAAGTTGTCAACCCATACTTGACTGCGTATGTGCACTGGTCCACGCATGCACAGCAATCTAATGACATCGCAACTGTCAGGCTGGCGAGGTAATGTAACAAGGATCCAGGGCCCACAACAACTTCAGAGAACCTAATTCTTCCCCCCCCACAAGGACACAAACCCCCCTCCCCTTCCCTGGGAGAACACCCCCTGAGGTCTGGGGAAAGACTCTGGGAGAGACTACAGCCAAGCAGCAGTGAGATTAGTGATAAATAAAAGCAGAAAATGCTGGGAAAGCACAGCAGGTTCATTTTATTTATTAGTGTCGCAAGTAGGCTTCCATTCGCACACTGCAATGAAATTACTGTGAAAATCCCTTAGTCGCCTGTTCGAATACACTGAGGGAGAATTTAGCACGGCCAGTGCATCTAACCATCACATCTTTAGGACTGTGGGAGGAAACTGGAGCACACGGGGAGAATGTGCAAACTGCACACAGGCAGTGACCCAAGCCGGGAATTGAACCCTGATCCTTGGCGCTATGAGGCAGCAATGCTAACCACTGTGTCAGCATCTGTGGAGAGAGGAACACAGTTAGCAGTTCAAGTCCATATGACTTCTTCAGAGCAATGGAATAATGTTGTGGCTGGAGGGAAAAGCATGGTCAGGGGGACAGATCGAGGTTGGGTCAGGGGTAGGGGGTCTGCTCTATAGTCATCATGGTCAATCTCTCTTAAAAGTTTTCTGGGCTGCTTTGTGAAACATGATAAAGGCTGGAATTTTACTGTCGCACTCGCCATGGGAATTGGAGCGGGCAAGGGGTGGACAATGGTGCGAAGCTACCATATGTGGGATTATGACTGAACCCCTTCAAACTCAAAATCCCGCCTAAAAGTTGACCTCGGGCGGGATTTTATGTTTTCAAGATGAGCGAGGCCACAAAATCAGCACAAAAAGTCCACAAACATAAAATCCAACTTTATTTAGCATTATACATTGAAGTTGAAACAATGGACTCTGTTAGGGTCACACTACAGGTCAACATTCTTATAAACGCCCAATTTAACATTTCCATATCCAAATTTTATGCAAGAAAAAGTTCCACACTGGCAGGAGCCAGAACTCAACAGATTGTTAAAGTAATCTGCACTCCCTGGTTTCACCTTGTACCATGCTCCTAAACCGCACCCAGAGTAAAACACAAGAACTATGCATGCACGGCGTTAACAACAAAGGCAGCTCGAACTATCAAATATACCACAGCTTCTAAAGGAGCAGGGCAACTTTCTGATCTCCGCATTTAACTGTGCAAGTACAGTCAATGCAAGTTGCTGCTGGTCTGGCCATTTATTTCAATAGTGAAATCCCGTGGCCAATTAGTTACTTCTGTGCCGAGGAGCGGATTCAAAAGATTCGATCACACCTGGTTTTACTTCCAGATTTACCCAGCCAGCTCCTACCTTACAGCTCTTGTATGGGCAATGCCCCTTTTTCATTTTATAAATTTGCCCAATAAACTCATTAATTTCATTTCTCGCCTCATTCTTCATCTTGAGTGACATTTTGGTTCAGTTCTGTGCAAGACCCTATAGGTATTTTTTTATTTTAAGAAATATATCACCTTAAATAAAAACTGGATTATTGCAATGGACCCTTATTCTACTATGAGTAATTATGGTGCTTCTATCAGGTTTCACATCAACCAACTGTAGGATTTTGATAATTCTAGTGCAATAGGTGGGAAGTGTCCCATGATATGTGTTTGGGTACCAGATCAGAAACCCCAAGGTATGTTATGAAGCCAGACTAGACACCAACATTTTTTTCTATTTTGGCATTAATGTGAGGATAGGATGTTTCACTTCAGGCACGATTGTACTGACAAATTAGGAAACTTTCATCAAAACAAACTTCATTTAACAAGCAAGAAGTCTCTCAACACCAGGTTTATTTGGAATCACGAGCTTTCAGAACGCTGCTCCTTCATCAGGTGAGTGGAGTAGGTTCACAAGCATGGCATATATAGGCAAAGACACAACTGCAAGATAATGGTTGAAATGCAAGTCTTTACAGGTACAGACAGTGCGAGTGGAGAGAGGGATAATCACAGGTTAAAGAGGTGTGAATTGTCTCAAGCCAGGACAGTCAGTAGGATTTTGCCCAGGCCAAATGGCGAGGGTTACATGCAATGTGACATAAACCCAAGATCTCGGTTGAGGCTGTCCTCATGTGTGCGGAACTTGGAGTTTTCAGAAAGCCTCTGGAGAGAGAAAGAGAGACACTACTTTCCTCTACCAGCTCCAGGCAGCAACTGCTCCTCACTTTAAAATGAAAAAGGAAACTATTCTTTCCTGCAAGTTTAGCTCCTCTCATTAACCACATGCCTCTGTCCCTTTCAATCACCCTAATCAGAAACTCACATGACTCTGCATACTTAGTCTAAAATCCCAGGAGAATATAAGTAAACAAAAGATCCATTAACTTTACAAAGCAATGCATTCCTAGATGAAATCAGTTATTATTCTGCGTCCACAGCATTTGAGCTGCATGTTTTCCCAGACAAATCGACTTTTGTAACAAAACACTGCCTCTTAAAGCAGCCTCACCATAAACATGAATATATATCAGAATAGACAATATCATCACATTTGGAAAGCTGAACATTCAGCTTGCATGAAGTATTCAAACCTGGTTCAGTCCACCCAATTTAATTCTGTGAACAAATGCTTCCCGAAGCTTGGATATTTGATTATATGGTCTTAAAGTTTACAAAGCTGAACTGCTACCGTGCCTAATTTTAAATTTCAGGGCTACTTTGTGCAAGTAATGTTCGTGAATGTTTCTTGATGCAATTTTAAAAAGTGCTTTGAATATCATTGAAGTACATTTAACCAAAGAGCTTGCACATCAGTCTTTGTTTGAAGAGGCTTTAGTACAACGTCAAGAGAAAGGGATTTGGGAAAGAAAACATCTGTCAGTATTGAGTGAGCCAAAATACGTGTGCAACCGACCTGATGGTTTATAGTTTTAAATCCTGGCTTTCCGACAGACTCTGAGGTCTTTCTGTTCTCTTAATACTGTCATGTCGATGGAGAAAAACATGTCTATTTTTAGCATAATTTTAAAAAACATTATAGTGATAATTTTCTTAGAATTCTGCAGAGATTGAGCATGGAGTTGGTTTTGAATTCCAGTTACTTTGTGCATGTTTCTCAAATGTTTTTCACAGTTAGATCGCCATAAACCCTAACAATGATAACCCATGGCACTGGGAAAACAACAGATTTATAAAAATGAAATGGAATGAAATATTCCAAAATGTGTCAAATCTGCAGCACTGAGGGGCAAAGAGAATTCTATTTTTGGTTGCTTTATGAAATGCCATTTTCTATTGACTTTTTTTTACCTGCAAGAATGGCCTGTTCATTGCTACAGTAACTGATCCTAATTTTCTGCCAAACAAGAAGTCAGTCTGCCTTCTTTAGAGACACAGGGTTTTACAGCACTGAAGGAGGCAACTTTGGCTTGTTGTATCTGCACTGGCCATCAAGTACCTATCTATCCATTTCCCAGCACTTGGTCTGTAGCCTTGTATGGCATTTCAAGTGCTCGCCTAAATTCTTCTTAAATGTGAGGGTCCCTGCCTTGACCACTCTTTCAGGCAGTGAGTTCCAGATACCCACCACCCTCTGGGTGAAAAAACTTTTCCTCAAAAGCCCTCTAAATCTCCTGCCCCTGACCTTAAATCTATGTCCCCTGGTTATTGACTCTTCTACTACGAGGAAAAGTTTCTTCCTACCTATTCTATCTATGTCCCTCATAATTGTTTACACCTCGATCAGGTCCCCATTTGCCTTCTGTTCTTAAAAAAAAAACAACCCCAACCTAGCCAGCCTCACTTCATAGCTGGAATGTTCCAGCCCAGGCAACATCTTGGTGAATCTCCTTTGCACCCTTTCGCGTTCAATCACTGCCTTCCTATAGTGTGGCAACCAGAACTGCACACACACTACTCTAGCTGTGGCCCAACAAGCATTTTATACAGCTCCAACGTAACCTCCCTGCTCTTGTATTCTAGGCCTCAGCTAAAGTTTATTAGTCACAAGTAAGGTTTACATTAACACTGCAATGAAGTTATTGTGAAATTCTCCTAGTCGCCATAGTCTGGCGCCTGTTTGGGTCAATGCACCTGACCAGCACGTCTTTCATGATGTGGGAGGAAACTAGAGTACCCGGAGAAACCCACACAGACACTGGGAGAACGTGTAAATTCCACACAGACAGTGACCCAAACCGGGAATCGAACCCGGGTCCCTGGCGCTGTGAAACAGCAATGCTCACCACTGTGCTACCATGCCGCCCATAATAAAGGCACGTATCCCATTGTTTTCCTAACCACTTGATCTACCTGTCCTGATGCCTTCAGGGGTCTTTGGACATGCATCCCAAGATCCCTCTGTACCTCCTAGCATCCTGTCGTTCATTGCATATTCTGTTGTCTTGTTAGTTCTCCCAAAATGAATCACCACACACTTTTTTCAGGGTTAAATTCCATTTGCCACTGCTCTGCCCAAACGTAATAAGGGGTAAAAATGCATATGACTTTGCTACAGAAGAATCATCTGGACTTAAAATGTTATCTCTGTTTCCCGCTCCACCAATGTTGCCAGACCTGCTGAGTTTATCCAGCATTTTCTGTTTTTACCACCTTATTTTCAATATTAGTGGATTTCTCATAGCATTGTACATGTTTGTTGGGTGGGAAGGGTGGACAGATAATTCTTTTGAAAACTGGGATCAGGTGGAAATAAAAGCTAACAACTATGTGTTTTGGAATTGGTGAGTGAAGGAATATGTTTGTGCAGTCTGGGCGAGGAATGTGGATCAGGTAAGTGGGAAGCTCTAGTGACGCAAAACTTTGAAGGATCTAGGCTAAATTTCAGCGATGAAGTAGATTCCAAGAATTGGGACCAGCGATAGGATTAGGCTGGGATTAGGAGACTGCTGGTTGCATAGACTGCCAAATGTTGAACAGTCACAGCCATGGGATTGGTTCAAAATGTGGGAGCAGGTTGGGAGCATATGGTTGATGTTTTCTAGAAGGGGGCACCGAGGAAATATAGAAAATAGAAGCAGGTGTAGGCCATTCGGCCCCTCGAGCCTTCTCCACCATTTATTTTGATCATGGCTGATCGTCAAAATCAATATTCTGGTCCGCCTTCCCCTCCATATCACTTAATCCTTTAGCCCCAAGAGCTATATCTGAGGTTTTGAAGACTCAAGGCTCAGTACAGAGAGGGAACATTTTTAATTCGGGGTGGGAAATCTGTTTGGGATAGAGTTAAAGTTTAGTGGAGAGTGGGACTGAATTGGTCATGAAAGAGAGCAGGGGCTACAATGGGGAGGCAGAATCTTTTCTGGAGCCTGAGGCGAAATAGCTGAGAAACTGGCAAGCACAGGCCTAGGAATGCAAGTAGGGCTGGGCCTCTTGTGTTGTGAAGACATCCAGATTGCAGGCAGCCAGAAATAAAATTTAAAAAAGAAACAGAACTTTTTAAGACTTGGGCAGGCAGCCAGAGGTGCTCAGCAGTTTGGTGGGAAGCGTGTAACTCCAACATGATGGGTAGATGTTTACATCACTGTTATAAATATTTCTGTAGGTAGTTAGGTTAAGAGTTGCACAAAATTATGGTTCAGGGAGTGTCTCTGTGCAAGATTTTCAATAGCATGCATGTTGCACGTTATTCGTAAGAATCTAACGTTAAGAAATAGGAGCAGGAAAAGACCATGTCAGTCAAGCCTGCTCTGCCATTCATTGTGATCGTAGCTAATCTTGGGTTTCGACTGCACTTTCCTGTCCACTCCCCCCCAACCCCCTCCTATCCATTGATTCTCTGAGAAATAAAAATCTCTCTGTCTGAAATAAGTTGAAGGATGGCACACCCAAAACTCTGAGGAAGAGAATTCCAAAAATTCACAACCCTTTGAGCTGAAGACATTTTTTCCTCATCTCGGTCCTAAATGGTCATCCACTTATCTTGAAAATGCGCTCCTTTGTTCTAGATTTCCCAGCCTAGACCTCGGAGAAGCATCCTGTCAAGCCCCTTCATAATCCTGATTCTTTCAATGAGATCACCTCCCCTTCTTATAAACTCCAAAAATTATAGATCCAGTTTACTCAGTCTTTCATTGTAGAAAAACCCTCCCATCCCAAAGACCAGTCTAGTGAACCTTCACTATACTGTCTCCAATGCAAGTATATCCTTCCTTAAATATGGAAACCAAATTTTGCTCACGGTATTCCGAGTCTGATCTCACCAAAGCCCTGTACAATTTTAGCTAGACTTCTTTATTAACAAACATAGATGCATTCCTCTTTTACCTTTGTAATAGGTCCCTTGCACAGATCCTTACAGGACTCCGCTCGTCGGCACGGATAGGGCCTGGGTGGGATTGTGGCTGGTGCAGACTCAATGGGCCGAATGGTCTCTTTCTGCACCGTAGGATTCTATGATTCTATGATAAAAAATTGCAAAGTCACAGCCTGCCAACTTGCTATTCACAGCCTGCCAACTTGAAATGCCCCATTTATCCTTCCTTTCCGCTTCCTGTCTATTAACCAATCCTCTATCCATGCTAATATATTGCCCCAACTCCATGAGCCCTTATCTTGTATGGCATCCTCTCGAATATCTTTTAGAACTCCAAGTGTATTACATCTGTTAGTTCTGCAGGTCCAAGATAACTAGAAATTAAAATTGTAGCAACATGTTGTGTTTTGGGATGCATAACCATTTTGCCACAGAAAACATGGTTATAATTATATTTTAAACTTGAGTTTGCAAAGGTTTAAAACTTATTTCAAGCAGAGCTTTTGGGGGCGGGGGGGGTGATTTGTGAGAATGCTGCTTCTCTCCAGATCAAACAATTCGACCCCAATCAGACCCTTTGTATCAAGATAATCCTCTTTATTTTGGCAGTGGCAAAGGCCTCCACCCAGAGCAGATTGACTGACGGAGTTGGCAGCCCCACTGTCAAATCTCTGGAAATGTTTGAATGTAAGCTCTCTGTTTCTTTTTTGAAAAGGAAATTAAGCCAAGAGTTAAATGTATCTATTGGGCCGGCCGGTAATATCTGCCGAGAGTTGGAAATGAGTTGAGGGCAGTCGACCTCGAGAGCTGACGTTTAAGGACACGTCATGGTGGAGAGGTGATGCTACCAACTCTTTTGGAGTGGCCCACGGCATCTGGCCACTGGTTCAGTTTTCACTTGTAAGGAGGGATCCGAGTTGAGCAAAATGAAGAGATAAACTTAATCATGGCACAGAAGTGTCACAGGCAAGAGGATAATGACGGCAGGAAGTCAGTTTATTAGACAGGAAGCGTGTGCATGTGAAAAAATTGAGCAGATACTAGCAGATTTTAATGGAATTGCAAAACGCAAAGTGTCTTGTTTTAAGTTTATTTATTAGTACCACTAGTAGGCTTACAATAACACTGCAATGCAGTTACTGTGAAAATCCCCTAGTTGCTACACTCTGGCACCTGTTTGGGTACACGGAGGTAAAATTTAGCATAGCCAATGCACCTAACCAGCACATCTTTCAGACTGAGAGGGGAAACCGGAACACCCGGAGGAAACCCACGCAGACATGGGAAGAATGTGCAGACTCCACGCAGACAGTGACCCAAGCCAGGAATTGAACCCAGGTCCCAGCTCCTTGAGATCCATTCTCTATAGGTTAAACTCAATAATATTTGACGACCTGAGGTGGTCAGGTGATCATGTGATCAAACCTCCAGGAATGCCTCCAGGGAGAGTTGGCAGTCCTACTCGAACAGTATATCAGATACTGATATGCTGTTTTGGGCTTATGTCACTGGCCCAGAGTAATTCTCTGGAAACATGGCCCCATCTTGGCAGCTGGTGGAATTTAAATTAAATTATATAAATCTGGAATTAAAAGATAGTCTCAGTAATAATGACCATGAAATCATTGCTAATTGTTGTTAAATCCTACCTGGTTCAGTATTGTCCTTTTAGGGAAGGAAATCTGCATCATTGCCTGGTCTGGGCCACATATGACTCCAGACCCACAGCAATGTCGTTGACTCTTAACTGGCCTAGCAGGCCATGCAGTTCAAGCATAATTAAGGATGGGCAACAAATGCTGACCTTGCCAGCACCAGGTACATCCTATGAAAGAATAAAAAAGTCACCTACCCACTCCCCAGCACATGGCAGCTGCAATACATGGAGAAAGGGGTTTCCTAGATTGAGGTCTGCAGGATGTTAATTCTCATAAATTTGGCTGTGAGCTCTCGGGCACTGCAACTAATTACCCCTGTGCAGGCTGCCATGTAACTGATCCTGGGATTGGGCCATTCACCCCTCAAAGCAAAAAGGCTTTACAATGGCAGTGAACCTAATGAACTGATATTTCATCTCACTAGCCTGACTACAGAATTAGCCACAATTCCAATCCAGGATAAAACAAAGAAGGAACACTGCAGGAGATGCAGTAGAATAGTTCTGGGGGTTTTTTCCAATAGTCATTTTGGAAATCGGGACACCCGTGCAAGTCCCTTGAGTGTCCCTAATTTACAGGTTTCGTTGTAGTCAAAGAGCACTATTAGATATAACTAGTATTGGAATGAGACAAGACCTGATCCTCTTGCCCTACTCAAACTTGCAAAATTCACCTTCTTAATGTCATGGTGTTTGTCATGGTGAAGACACAATGGTAAATATCGTGAGAGTCTTCAAAGTGGAGGGGAACTGGTAACATAATCCAGTTGTGTCAAATGACCAGTTTGTATGAATCCCAATGGAGAAGTGTTTACTTTGCAGATTGGTGTGGGAGACTGCTGACATCATTACATTATACTGGAATCTTCCACTTGGATTGCAACTGGAAATAGCAAATCTTTGGTCCATGTATGAGGTTCTGTTTGACTTAATGCATTGGATTTGATTTAAACTGGATAACAGGAAATTTACAGCTCAGAATTGGAGTTATCGTGCCTGTTGGAAAAGAGCAATTCAGTCTAATTCTACTTTTCAGCTTAGTCCATAGCATTTAGGTTATGCCACTTCCAAGTGGATGTCCAATTTTTTTTTGATTAAATATGTTGATGGTTTCTGCTTTAACCATCCTTTCAGGGAGAGTTTCTGAGCTGCTCTGCCCTGTGGATGAAAAGAATTCTCCATCTCATTTCTAATCCATCTGTAATTTTAGATCTGTGTCCTCCTTTCAGCTAAGGGGAATAAGTCCTTCTTATCCAACCTATCTGGATCCCACATAATTTTATACACCTCACTTAAATCTCCCCTTGGTCCCTTCTGTTTCAAAAAGCCCCAACTCATCCAATCATTCTTCATGGCTATAATTCTCCATTCCTGACAATATCCTCATAAATCTCCTCTGTACCCTCTCTCTCGTACTCTAGCTGCTACCTGACTGGTTTTATATAGTTCAAAGGTATCCTCCTTCCTCTTGTATTTTATGCCTGAGCTAATAAAGGAAATTATCCAGTATCCTTTCTTACTCACCTGATCTTTTTGACCAACCTTCAGGGATCTTTGCACATGCACTCCACTCTGTTCCTCTACGCTTCTCAGCTTCCTAATCATTTATTATGGATTCCCTTGCTTGTTTGCCTTCCCCAAATGCATTACCTCACACTTCTCTAGATTGAATTCTATTTGCTATGTTACTTCCCCCAAGCATATCAATTGATTGATACCTTCCTACAGTCTGCTGATTTCTTCCTCACTGAGTCTTACAGCTATTTTTGTATCATCTGCAAACTTCTTAATCATGTCTCCTGCACTTGGGTCAGAATCATTGATATGTCATGAAAAGCAAGGAAACCAGCACTGCAGTACCCAATTGCAAGCAGTCTTCCAGTAACTCAATTGCCTGTTGACCACTATCCTCAATTCCTACCATGTTCCCTTGGATCCCATGGACTTTTATTTTTCTGACCGAGCTTACATGTGGGACCTTATCGAAAGCCTTGCTGAAATCCATATAGGACAGGATTTTCCAGTCCTTTCCACCAGTGGGATCTTCTGATCCCGCCAATGACAACATCACCCCCCCCCCCCCCCCCCCCCCCCACGCCTCCCCGGCTCCCCAGTGGCGGAATTGTGAGTCACGCAAAATGCTGTAATGTTGGCGGGACCAGAAAATCGTGGCAGTGCCAATGTGTGTATGTGCTGGAAAATCCCACCTATAGTTCTTGTTGCTCATATAATCTCCACATAAAGAATCTTGGTCACTGGAAACTGAGGACTCCCTTTGCCGCTATTTTTATGTTTATCTGATTAGGATTTTGTTTTAGAAGAAAGAACACCCAATGTGTGATTTGAATTTGGTACTTGGTTTGGCTGTGGCGATGATTTTCCATTTTAAAATGTAGCATTGAAATAAATTAGTTGCAAATGTCTAGCTGACCGCAAATTTTCCGGTACGGTGGTGAGTGAGTACTTTATCGATTGGCAGGATATAAGTAGTAATCTACTCGAGGACTGTTTATTTCAATTTGTATTACTTGGACCTTGAGATGAGAGACAGAATAATTATGATTAAGCTGACTGATACCAAATTAGGACAAGACAGGCTGTAAGGAAGAATTGATGAGAACACAGTGGCTGAGCAGGTATGTAGATATGTGCCTGATGCAATTCAATGCAAATAAATAAATAGAGTGGCATATACGTGAGAAATTCATAGAAGGAAGTCCACAGTGTATGGCAGTATGTGAATAAAAATTGGGTTTATATATATGCAGCATTGAGTGCAAAAGGGAAGACTGTAGTTGTGCTGTAGTTTTTCTATGTTTCTATAGATAAGTACATGGAACTTAGTAAGATAGAGGGTTATAGATAAGCCTAGTAATCGCTAAGGTAGGGACATGTTCAGCACAACTTTGTGGGCTGTAGGGCCTGTATTGTGCTGTAGTTTTTCTATGTTACTAAATGTATGTACAGGATGTTTGATAGGCTACTTTTGATGTACTATACATAATTCTAGGCATCCGATTGTTAAAAATTACAGTATAAAAGAATGCTCTATGTTGGGGCTCACAGGAATTGAGAAAGCGGGGGGCAAGTTGGGCATTTTTAAAAACTTATGATTTTTGAGAGGATAAGTAGAGAGTGTTTTTCCTGATCAATAATAAATGACAAACTCAGGATGCTCATAAAGAATGAAGGAGGAACTTGCAACAATATTTTCAACAAAAAGTTATTAGAACATGAGAACTTTTTATATTGAAGTTATTGAGGAAGATGTTCACAATATTCAGATGGAAATTGGATAAATATTTCAAAAAGGTAGTGACAATGATAGAAGGGAGTAAGATTAAAATAGTTGCAATTTAAATCGAGTATAGGTATGATGGACAGATTAGCCTCCTGTGCGGTGATTCATGATCCTGTTATTTCATGAAGGTTTTGCTGTTCGTCTGAATTTTATTTTAATTGAATGGATTTTTACACCTCTGCTTGCAAGTCAACATCACCTTGATCTTGCAGTGGTGATGGTTCCTGGTTTCACTATTGTTAATTTATTATCACAGTGACTTGGTATCTTTAGTGGAAGGATTCAAAGATTTCATATTGTAAGTGTGGCAAACTTGTCATCAAGTTTAACTACCAGTTTCATGTTGATTACACTGCATTTATTTGATGTATTTTCTCTATTTTCAGCTTTCAGAAAAAAAAAGTTTGTGAAATATATGTAAATCTTTGCAACGTTGACATTTATATTGGATTTTTAAAAATATAACTATTCTCAAAGGTTTTTTAATTAAAGCCAGTATGCTTTTGTCAATGGTCTCAGTGAAATTTCCTAAGTATTGACTAAAATACTGCATTCTTCCTTTTTGTTTTGCAGCTCCCGTATTAAACAGATTTACTCGACGAGTGTCTGGTAGGAACATATTATGCACTTACGATTCTCCTTCATGATATGGATACTGGGAGGATGAATGAAATGAATGCTACAGAATTTAATTCAAGCCTTGACAGTTAACAGTCTGACTATAGCACAGTATGCTTGAAAACGTTATTGCATTCTTGTGCTTCACTGAACCAATGGACAATAATTTCACTGAATTCTGGAATAATGTAATGAAAAATATAAGCTAAAAAGACCAGCATTTAATAGCTGGCATGACTGTAAAGTTATTTGAAATACAGCATGGCCAGATTTTGATCGTCAGTTTTGATAGAGGGAGAACTTAAGGAAATGACTTTTCAACCTCTTTCATTTATTCAGTTGGCTCATGTATATTTGCCTCTATCAATTATCACTCGCAGACTTGTCATTACCAGTGAGCTCTTCTGTAAAATGTCTTGTCCCCATCATGCACACACTCAGAACTATAAGATACTTGATTATGTGCATCGGATTAGGGTTGATTTTAATCTGATGATTCTGGTTTTTGGTTTCTTTTTACTTAGATGGAGGACAAGCTAGACATAATGAAATGGTTAAAAGTTGTCCATTCCCAAGATGGTTTAATGTGTCAAGGTACAATTTAGCTGACTGTTGTTTAGCTTCTGCTGAAAGTGCAGGATGTGCGGTTCAGGTCTTGTCCTATTTTTGTGACTGCATTGTGAAACGCGATAGCCAAGGTAGTTCTGAGGTAGGAAATGGAACAAGAATTCAGGACGATTAGTTACATCTTAAATGCTAAACAAGTTGGCATCTGTTGTTTTTGGAGGAAATATCTCGTTTCTGGCTGTCTTGTTCGCAGTTACATTTGTCATGCCATAATGGATCAGCAATGCCTGCCTTCGTAAGAGATGGCCCAGGAAGACCTTAAGATTTTTGTAACAATTTGGCAAGAGAGTCAGGATTAAAGATTACTTGTCTGCTCAGGAGAATAAGTATTTATTTCCTTCTGTCCACTGCTCAAGGATATTGCCTGTATTTAGACTTGGTCTAAATCAATAAAAAAACAATATTCAGTGTCATTTTCCAACTTTCTTGTAATCCATTGCACGTATTCTTAATAAAATTTTAACTTAAAATCTATTTTTCTTATATGGCCATATATTGTTCCTTTGGAATGACTGAAATGTAAACTTTGCCGATATTCTCTTTGGTATCAATATGTTTTAGTCGGTTGGTTTGACTATTTCATTAAAATTCAGTGGGTTGAGAAATCAGTCAGGGTAAATACAAATCAGTTTTGCTTTTGAAGAGTTCTATGCAAGATCAAGAGTGGGATTTTCCAGGCGTGCTCGCCCCAAATCTGGAAAATCCAGTCCGAGGTCAACGGACCTTTGCATGGTCAGCCCCCTGTCCACTATGATTCCCGTAGCGGGCAGATGAGAAAATCCTCCCCCCACACACACATCTGTTATCAGAGCATCTGTTCTAAAAGAGACTACAGTGTACTCTATTTTAAAAAAAGCCTGTTAAAAGCCAGCTTATCTCCCATCACAGAAGAGCAAACTAGCAGTAATATCTACATGAAATAATGGTTGCACTTATACAGAAATAAGAATAGCCTGTTACAGTAAACCACGCTTACAGCTTCCTGTAACTTCACTGATACTATATTAAGTCATTACTATTGCAACATTAAATTTGAAGCCTATTAAATCTATTCTAGGATCATAGCAAAAATATCTCATGTACAATCTTTTTAATAGCTCTTTTTTGGTAAACTATTGCCCATGTTTGCCATATCTGATCCAACTGTTACGGACAGTTCTGCTGCTAAGAAAAAAGACCGGCTCTCTAAACAGCAAGTGGAACCCTTATAACTATTTTCCAGGAAATATACGAGATTTTCTTTTTCAAAAAAGCATTTCTATTCCACAGGCCCGTGCTGCGACCTTGACTTTGCAGTTCCCCAGTCATTAGAAACTGCAGTGTTGCTACTGTGTTACAATCAGCTTGTGACCTTTTGTTCACCAATTTAACTTCCTTTAATCTTTGCCTCTGCGTGCTGAGGTACAATGTCACAGAGAGCCAGTCTGCCCTCCGCTATGTACCCAAGTGGCTTTTGTTCATGTGTCAGTCTTTGTGATGGGTATTTGCAGGCTGCTCAATGTGGAGACCATCAGTCAAACATCACCAATTCTAACACTTGAAAACCCTCTTATTTTGCCTGCGGTAATTGTACGACATGTGTCATGATTTTGGCAGAAGTCAGTCAAGTTGGCACAAAGCGAAGAGATGAAACCTGGGAGCATCATGAACCTCACAATTAGTCAGAGTCTTCAGAGAAACTCTGCCATTTTAGTTTATTGAGGAGAATAATTCCCGAAATTTATGTTCCCTCCTTAAAACATGAAAGCGATTTATTTTTCCTTAGCATTGAGCCTATGAAGGATTCATTTCCAAAGTTTCCTGAAATGGGCAGAATAGGGCCTGCCCTTGCTGGAGGTACATACCAGAGAACAACCTGGTTCCAAACCTTTTATCAGTTACACACCTTAATTCTGTAAAAACATTTTGAGGCACACCTCCTATTTTCTCCAACTGAACTGCCCTCAAGCAAAAGCCTTTTATCTCCAGAACCTCCTAAAAACATGACAAGCCATTTAATACCATTTTCATTAGTTTAAGAAATTTACAATGGAAGCCTTATCACCAGTTGCTTTCAAATAATTTTTTTTATTGAACATGAACCCAGTTTTAAAGCATTTCCCATGAATGATTTTTCAATTGTTTTCTGCTTTTTTCCATCTGCATTTCTCAATGTGAAAGTTCATTATTGAAGGAAATGCTCTGAGCAGCACCTTACTGATAACCTTAGTGTGGCACCCGTTCTTGCTCCAGTGTCACAGGAATGTACCCTTTTTAACATTTGTAATCTAAACCATGTGTGTGCCAGCTGGGAGAGGGCCACACATACGCAGTTCAGATATTTTACATTGGTCAGGCCCATGCACATGCGCCTTTGCAATGTAAAAAAACCCAACTGCCCAAGTTTCATCAGGACTCGGAGCTGATGATGAAGGTTCGTTCTAGTTTATTTACATTAATTTTTAATCATTTTCAATCTTATTTTGTGGCACATTTATGGGGTCTTGATGGCACATTAGTGTGTGCTGCGGCACACCAGTTGGGAACCACTGTGCTGGAGTATGAATTTATTTTTTAGGCCAAAATTGCTCCTGTGCGGGTCATAATGGGGATCAAGGTTTTGTGCCATCTTGTTTGGATTTGAAGCTCGAGTTAGGTTTGTGGAACCCAGGAGGGAGAAGGGGAAGGAAGAAAAATGGTTCTGCATACTTGTGATCATGTTAGTTAAGATTCTCGTCCTTCATGGTCTGTGGATGGGATACTGAGATGGGAACTTTGTATTGAGGGAGGCTCCAAGGCTGTTTCCCCAGGCAGAGGCTGCTACCTGAGATGGAGGGGTGTGTTTTTGTGTGTGTGTGTGTTTTTGTGTGTGTGTGTGCTTTTGTGTGTGTGTGTGCTTTTGTGTGTGTGTGTGCTTTTGTGTGTGTGTGTGCTTTTGTGTGTGTGTGTGCTTTTGTGTGTGTGTGTGTTTTTGTGTGTGTGTGTGTTTTTGTGTGTGTGTGTGCTTTTGTGTGTGTGTGTGCTTTTGTGTGTGTGTGTGCTTTTGTGTGTGTGTGTGCTTTTGTGTGTGTGTGTGTGTGCTTTTGTGTGTGTGTGTGCTTTTGTGTGTGTGTGTGCTTTTGTGTGTGTGTGTGCTTTTGTGTGTGTGTGTGCTTTTGTGTGTGTGTGTGCTTTTGTGTGTGTGTGTGCTTTTGTGTGTGTGTGTGTTTTTGTGTGTGTTTTTGTGTGTGTTTTTGTGTGTGTTTTTGTGTGTGTTTTTGTGTGTGTTTTTGTGTGTGTTTTTGTGTGTGTTTTTGTGTGTGTTTTTGTGTGTGTGTGTGTTTTTGTGTGTGTGTGTGTTTTTGTGTGTGTGTGTGTTTTTGTGTGTGTGTGTGTTTTTGTGTGTGTGTGTGTGTGTGCTTTTGTGTGTGTAGTACCTATATCAGGTTTTAAAAATTGCACTTGGGTGTATGGAAAGATTGATGCCAATCCAGAAAGAGTGGGTTAACTAAAAGCTGTTGAGAAGTAGGTTTAAGAAGACTCTCCAGGTCAGAGAAAGATGATCATTTTCAACTTGAGGCATGCTCTGGGAGCTCCCATTGCACAAGATTGGGGAGAAGGTTAGCAGACCTAATGGAATCTTCAGGAAGGTTAAGACCTTTCGGTAGGCAGAAAGGATTGTGCTAGGGTATTTCTAGCTTTTTATTTCACTCTTTTCTCTTCTCAAATAATGGAAGAACCTTGAACCCTGTGGGAGCCTGGCCTGGAGACTGGTCTTCATTCCTAGTCATCAGTTCATGGGCGGCACAGTGGCACTGTGTGCATTGCTGCCTCACAGCACCAGGGACCCGGGTTCAATTCCGGCCTCGGGTGACTGTCTGTGGAGTTTGCACGTTCTCCGTGTCTGCGTGGGTTTCCTCCCACAGCCCAAAGATGTGTAGTTAAGTTGATTGGCCAAGGTAAATTGCCCCATAGTGTAAAGGGGACTAGTAGGGTAAATACATGGGGTTTGGGGGATAGGGCCTGGTTGGGATGTGGTCACTGCAGCCTCGATGGGCTGAATGGCCTCCTGCACAATTGGGATTCGATGAGTTTTACTGGGCACCAGGCTATGATCTTGGGTTTAGGCTGTCCAAAGGAATTGCGCAACATTGTGAAGATTTGAGTCCCTTCCCGCTCTTTCTCATTTCAGGAGCTGAAAACACATCTAGCTTTCCAGTGCCCACTTTCTGGAATTCCCTCCTGATCTTTGCATCTCTGCACCCATTTCTTTTCTGACAATCTTCTTCAGAGTGAAGTATAGAAAACCTCCACTGAATTACCATCACCTATCTCCAACTGATACTCACTGGTTAAGTTTGGGGTATTGAGCATTTGGCTGCGCCTATTACTGAGAAATGGAATGAGATAGGGTAATTTATGAATTGGCACATTTTCAGAAACTTCCCAAGAATTTTCAACTCGCCTTAAAAGAAGCATTGACGCAAATAGGGCTGTGGTCTATTTGTAAGCGATTGGTAAAAGAGGGGAGTAAACTGAGTGAGGTATATTTTATGAATGTAGTAGTGTAAAAAGGCAGCAATAACTAAAGTGGTAAATTGTACTTTTTATTTCTGAGAATTCAATAGTTTCTCTGGAATTCATAATGCTCCTTGATGTGAGTAATTAAAATGTGCATGTGGTGTTGGAATTCACTTGAAGCATCTGAACACTGAGACATTCACAGTCACAATGGAAGGGTTGAGACGTTCTGGTTCCAACAAGTGAAAACAATTTCAAATAAATTAACAATTGGTTGGTGTTCAAGTTTTATCTTAAAATGTTTTCATCAAGATCTGAAGGGATGTGGTCAGATTTACCACTTAGTTGAAAATATAAATAATTAATGTTTCTCACTTTTTGATCAGATACGATGCTAGTTTTTTTTTTGTGACCAGGACATTAAATCTGCCTTATTACAGCTTTATAAAACTTGCAGGAAGTACCCTTACACATGGATATAACTCTAAGGCAAAGATCATCTGTTTTATAATAATTATCGGCTTGTTTTAGTTTCATTATTCATCCAAGTTGTCATGTCTTCTGGTTCGAAGATTGGTGGCATGGTGAAAAGTTGGACATATGATGGTCTTTTTTATATGATGGCCAATTCAAATTTTAGGTTAGGGCACGCAGTCTATTTGGGGACTGTTTAGCAATGGTTTGGACTGTTGAAACCAAATGTTGATGTGCTTTGTGACAAGTGTCTGAATGAAGAGCCTTCCTGCCAATTGATTACCTCACATTCATGAAATTCGAAATTCATTGCGTTCGAGCTATTGATTTTTCATTATCGGATCAGCAAGTGCAAATTCTCCAACGTCACAGCCCGCCCCCGGTGCCAATTTTTGCGTTAACTTCAACAACTTGGATTAAGATGCATGATTTTTTAAAAAAATCTTGATTACAAAGAAAGCTTTGATGTACTCTAACCTAGTAACATTCCTTTAACTTATGACCTTCTACTGAACAGCTGAAGACCTCTCTCCCACTGTGAGAGTGGGAATTAAACTGCTGATTGATGTCAAACAAAGGATAAATGGCATGAATAGTTGAATACTCCACTGGTTTAGATGGCACCCTGAGGGCAGAGCATAGTGGGGAAGATGGAACTGATAGGGAGTAAAGGCAGAATCTTTGCGTGCAAGTATTTAAGAAGTATAGTCATTCCAGATTAGCAAAGCTGTTATTTTGGTTTCAGTAATGGACTGAAATTTAAAGTGAATTTTATTGTACTTTAAATTCATTTAATTTTTTTGTTGACAGATTTGATTTTAATTGTTTTTTTTTAATTGAATGCTGAAAGTATCAGGAATGCAGAGGGAGCTGAGTTGAAAGAATCTGCCAGGATGAGATGACAAATACGGTTTTAGTTCATAATTAAAGGATCATGTTCAGTTTTGGTTGTCCTATTGAAGAGGTGACATGAAAGACATCAAGAGTGTATATTTTTCGTATTCGTTCATGGGATGCAGGTGTAGTGGGCAAAGCTAGCATTTATTGCCCATCCCTAATTGCCCTTGAGAAGTTCATAGAGAGCCACCACGTTGAACTGCTGCAGCTCACTGAGTGTAGGTATACCCATGGTGCTGTTTGGGAGGTCGGTCCCTGATTTTGATCCAGTGACATGAAGGAATGATGAAATAGTTCCAAGTCATGGTGCTGTGAGACTTGGAGGGAAACTTGCGGGTGAGAGTGTTCCCATATATCTATCTATGTTCTTCTTGGGTGGCAGAGATTATAATTTTGGAAGATGCTGTTAATGAACCTTGGTGCGTTTCTACAAAGGTAATGGAGGGAGTGAATGTTGAAGGTGGTGGATAGAGCGCTACTTGAGCAGGATGCTTTGTCTTGGATGGTGTCTGACTTGTTAAGTGTTGTTGGATTTGCACTCATCCAAGCAATTGGATTGCATTTCATCACACTCATGACTTGTGCCTTGTAGGTAGATGGGTGACAGGTTTTGGGGAGTCAGGAGTTGAGTTATTCACTCCAGAATTCCAAGTTTATGATTACTCTAGTAGCCACATTATCATATGGCTAGTCTAGTTACATTTCTGATAAATACCGAGTCCCAGGATGTTGATGGTAAAGAATTCAGTGATGATAATGTCACTGAACATCAAAGGGTGGTGGTCAGATTTTGCCACTTCAGTGGTGTGGATGTTATTTGGTGTGGACTTATTAGCCCAAGCCTGAATGTTGTCCAGATCTTTCTGTGTATGGACACGGATTATGTTTATAAGATGTGAATGGTATTGGACTGTGCAATCATCAGCCAAACATCTCCACTGCTGACCTTATTTTGGTGGGAAGGGCACTGAAGCGGCAATGTCATGGATGCCCAATTTTGAACTGTTGGGACTGTTCTGAATCTTTTCCATTTAGCAGAGTGCTGATGCCACGCAACATGATGGAGGAGTCCTCAATGTGAAGAGACCACTTGGTCTCCAACCTTTGGTGGCCATGCCTAACAGTACTTGGACAGATATATTTGCAATGAGTAGGCTGGCAAGATTGAAGTCAAGTAGGCTTTCCTACTTGCTGGTTCACTCACCACCTGCCGCAGACACAGCCTGGCAGATTTTTCTTTCAAGACTTGGCCAGTTCCATTATTACTGGTGCTACCAAGCCACACCTGGTGATGGACATGATGCTCTCAATTCAAAGTCTGTTCTGGTGCCATTGTTGTTGTCAGTGCTTGGTCTAAGTGGTGTTGAACATGGAGGAGTACAGATTCAGAAGTTGAAGGATGGTGATCAACAGGAGGTTCCCTTGTCCATAAGACTTCCTGGGATCCTGAGTGAATTTTGAGGACTCCCAAGGTCAATCCTTCCTGACTGTATATACTTTGTCACTAAGGGGCAAGGCCATGTGTACAAAAGTATTACGGTCTTACTGATCAGTGAAAGCGCTATCACTATTTTGTCACAGAATTTGTGTTCATTGTTGCCCTCGATCAATGTTTTTGTATGTGTGAGGTCATTGTATGTTCTTTACTCTTGTCCCAGTAGTTCCAGCAGCAAGCAGTTGTGAATTTAAAAATAAAGAAGATTATTTATTATCACGCTCTTGCTCCAGAGGTTTAACGTGTTGTCTCCCACTTACTATTACACACTCGAATAGAAGCAGACTAGGAAAAATTTAAGTACTTGTGCAATTTAAATTATTTTGGTCTCTTTTGTAGCAGGCCTGTAGGTTCTGAACCGAATTAGTGATGTAGCTGGAGCGGGGTTGGGTAGAAGCAGAGGATCTTCAGCAAGTTGCAATGTTTCTTGTCATTGAATTGCCAGGAGGCTGGCTTTCAGGTGAACTTGAAGCTGGAACAGGTTTTGTGGAGGGAGGGAAGAGCTCCCTCTTTCCAGGTATAACTGTTTTACCTTGGCTGTGCTGTTTTGCAGCTAGTTCTATGGCTTTTCAGGTGGTCTTTCAGATGGAATCTCTCATGTTTTCTCTCTGATCCAAACAACTTTTGCTGTAACAGTTAAAAGCAGTTTCAAACATGGCTTCCTTAACGATGTGACCTATACAAGGCCAAAGACCTTCGCCAAATAAGGTCGTGCGTGGGGCTGAAGTACACTAAGGAAAAAGCAAAATACTGCGGATTTTGGAATCAGGAAAAAAAACAAAATGCTGCAAAATCTCAGCGGGTCTGACAGCATCTGTGGAGAGAGAATAGAACCAACGTTTCGAGTCTGGATGATCCTTCTTCAGAGCTAAGAGCAAAGATAAGCAGAAGAGATTTATACTATGAGGATGGGAGAGAGGGCAATAATTCTTTATCTTCTACTGGTAACACGCTATATGCTGTGCCTCCTTCGTTACTCATTAGTGGCGAGGTCACAACCACAGTCATTAGTCCAGCTGCCGCCTGATTAAGATTATGCACAGGTCAGCATTCTCATCTTGTGTGTTCCAGGCTAATAGATGCAAAATTAAGGTTTCTGTTGAAAAACAAAATACTGCAGATGCTGAAAGATAAAGAAAGTGCTGAAAATATTCTCCGGTTAGACAGCATCTGTGTGTGGAGAGAGAACCAGATAACGTTTTAGGTCAATGACCTTTTGCAGCAGAAGCCTGCACAGTGCACATTTGTTGCATTTTCTTTATCATGGCCCATGATCTCTTCAGAGTTCTGTGAGGTTATTGAAGTCTGAAGACCGAACATTTTCTGCGTTATCCCTGTTTCATTTTGAAAAGGGGTTACACTGTCAAGTTTAAGTTTATTTATTAGTGTCACAAGTAGGCTTACATTAACACTGCACTGAAGTTACTGTGAAAATCTCTGAGTCGCCACACTCTGGCGCCTGTTCGGGTACACTGAGGGAGAATTTAGCATGGCCAATGCATCTAACCAGCACATCTTTCGGACTGTGGGGGGAAACCGGAGCACCTGGAGGAAACCCACACAGACACGGGGAGAACGTGCAGATTCACCAGGCGGGCCTCTGATAAATTTTTTTATACAAAGTTTTGAGTTGTTTCGGTTTCTTCTCTAACTTCCTTTGGCATCCTTGGATGTGAACATTCTAGTCCGTCTAGTTTAATTACCTTAATTATTTTTATTTGCTCATGGGATATGGGCGTCGCTGGCTGGGCCAGCATTTATTGCCCATCCCTAATTTCCCTCGAGCAGAGTTGCTTGCTCGGCCATTTCACTGGGTATTTTAAGAGTCAACCACATTACTGTGAATCTGGAGTCATATGTAGGCCAGACCAGGCAAGGATAGCAGATTTTCTTCCTTTAAAAGACATTAGTGAACCAGATGGATTTTTATGAAAAAAATCAATGGTTTCATGGCCATCATTAGACTTGAATTCCAGACTTTTTATTGAATTCAAATTTCACCATCTGCTATGGTGGGATTTGAATCCAGATTCCCAAATTCCTGTGCCTCTGGATTCCCAGCTTGCGTCACTGTCTATACGGAGTCTGCACATTGTCTTGTGTCTGGATGGATTTCCACCAGCTGCTCTGGTTTCCTTCCACAGTCTAAAAGACATGCTAGTTAGGTGCATTGGCCATGCTAAATTCTCCCTCAGTGTATCCGAACAGGTGCCGGTGTGTGGCGACAAGGTGATTTTCACCGTAACTTCATTACAGTGTTAATGTAAGCCTATTTGTGACACTAATGAATAAACTTTAAAATATCTGGTGATTTTTACCATCACAATCGCTACCACTTTTTCTGACAGCTTTCCTCTTTGACCTAACCATCTTATTCTTACCTTCAATTTCTTCTTGCTATGAATGTGCCCATAGGAAACCTTCTCTGAACTCGCTCAGACTTTCTAATGACCTTTCTGTAGCTGTTTAATTTAAGTATTTATCTCTTGGTAAATGTCTTTGAAAGGATACCTGTTGGCTCAAGTGCATGATCATAGTAAGAAAGTCATGAAAAACAGATGGAAATCAGATACTCTTGATGGAACTCTAAGTTATAGTGCATATGCCTAATTATTCTGTTAAAACCCTAGCTTAGTACTTTCACGTGGATTTTCATCAAATGTTGCTTTCCTTTATAGCCTAATAACTTTCTGCAGCAATTTTGAGGTAAAACATAATTATGAAATGTAAATCAGATTTCAAGCATCAAATGTGGTGATCAACTTTAATAGTAAATCAGGACCCAGCTTCGATCCTGTTAAATTGTTTTGTGTTCGACAGGCATCATTTCTTCAAGGTCAGCATTTTGTTATCTTTGTGTCAGTTTGCATGGCACAAAAAATGTTAACTTGCATAGTCACTCTATCTTTGGCTATTAGAACAGACAGAAATTTGTAAATTAGTTCAAAGATGGATTGGAGGCGGGCAAGCATGGCGGCACAGTGGCAAGCTCTGCTGCCTCAGTGCCAGAGACCTGGGTTGAATCCCGGCCTCGAGTGACTGTGTGGAGTTTGCACGTTCTCCCTGTGTCTGCGCGGGTTTCCTCCGGTTTCCTCCCACAGTCCAAAGATGTGCAGGTTAGGTAGATTGGCCATGTTAAATTGCCACTTAGTGTCCTAGGATGTGTAGGTTAGATGGATTCGCAGGGTAAATGTGTGGGATAATGGGGATAAGATGGGGGAAGGGCCTGGGTAAGGTCCCTCTGCACTGTTGGGATTCCATGAAGTAAGCCATTTGGCGCTTCTGTGCCAGTTTGTTGCCACAATCCTGACTCTAAGCGATTTTCGGCCACTTCTTCCCAGTGGGAAGTCAATTGTTGGTCATTTTGGGGCCTATTCAATCCTGTTCCTGTGATGACTTGCATTTTCAATCAGCAATGCAGGCAGACCACGTCAACTGGGATGGACATGATGGATTACGTGTGGCCTCTGATTAAACAGCGAATGCACTCCTGACTTTTAGTTGACCACAGCTTCGGAAATCAGAATGGGCTTGATTAAAACCCAGAACTAGCTCCTGTGTCAGGCGCCCAACGCCTAAGTGAAATCTAGCCCAAGGTGCATGAAGGATTGGGATGGCAAAGAATAAATGTCTAGTTGGTACAATCAAACTTACGCAATTGCAGTGAGGTATGTGTGATGTGGGGGAGGAGGATGTCAAATATCAATGTGTCTTTTTCTTTACCCATGGATGCAGTTTATTGAATAATATGTTAAAATCTTCATTTTTCAGCCTATGCACAGAAATAAATCAGGATTTAATTAATTGTTTAGTACCTTGATAGGTAAATGTTGCATCTGTATGATTTACTTAAACTTGACACTGGATGGTCATTTTCGAACAAAGCGTTCTTCAGGTTGATAGCCGCACAATGAAATGTTGAGCTTATTGGGCATATTACTTGTGCGCTCATTTAATGGAAGCAAAATTAAAATTCTTTAGGAGCTGTGGTGACATTGAATCAAATAAAAATGACATTGCATAAAAATGCAAATAGACATATTTCATAAGAAAGATCTTGAAGGTCAGAGTCAGATTTCTTATTTGCATCTCAAAATAGATGTCAAGCTGATGCAGTCGAAATTGGACGCAAGGTTTCTTCTCACTGGGAAATGTCCAATGGAAGTATTGTACAGAATTTCATATAGTATCTTGGACCTTATGTGTTATTAACTAATGGGATACATTTTTCTTATTCCCATAACTGTTTGAAAAATATTATTTTTGTAAGCTTATTTATTCTCGATTGAAGAGACTTGTTAAATTACCTTTCACATTTAAGCTATTTTCTCACCTTTAAGGGAATGTATGCAATTTGCATTGATACTTTTGTTTACATCAGGTTCAGCAATAATCAAAAAATATTTTTACTAACATTGGGAACTGCAAGTGAAATATTATGAGCTAAGTATATTTTGTAGTATTCTGTGTTGAAAAATTTCTTGCAGTTTTTCTGATCAAATTAAGTGTTGTTAGCATTGAGGAGTTAAATACTTTGGATGTTTTGTAACCACCACCCAACACAGATGACAAATGTGGGATATGCTGATGGTAGTTTCTGGGATTTTCAGACTTTCCTATAAATAGATTCCATTTCACACTCTGTTTTGGTTTAACTCCAATAACCAGTAGCCAGTCATAATCTGGCCCACAGCAATTAAAAAACCTTCCATTGGATTAACTGGATACTCTAATATTACATGTGCATCCACATGTGATTCTCCCATCTTTTGAAGGTCCAATTGATTCAACACATTTCAGTGAAAAAAGGCCACATGTAAATATGGAACTGGTTGATTTTTGCAACTATGACATGAGCAGAATATCTGGGCGGCATGGTGGCACATTGGTTAGCACTGCTGCCTTACAGTGCCAGGGACCTGGGTTCAATTCCAGCCTTGGGTCATTGTCTGTGTGGAGTTTGCATGTTCTCCCCGTGTCTGTGTCTGTCTGTGGGGGTTTCTTCCGGGTATCCCAGTTTCGTCCTGCAGTCTAAAGATGTGCGGATTGGGTTGATTGGCTGTGCTAAATCACCCCTTAGTGTTAGCGGGATTAGCAGGATAAATGCATGGGGTTTCAGGGATAGGGCATGGGTGGGATTGTTATGGGTGCAGGCTCAATGGCCTCCTTGCCAATGCGAAGTGATGCATTTTGGTTGAAATAATGTAGGGAGGAGCTGTACGATAAATGGCAGAACCATAAAGGGTGTAGATACGCAGAGGGACATTGGTGTGCAAGTCCACAGATCCTTGAAGGTGACGTCACAGGTGGAGAAGGTGGTGAAGAAGGCATATGGCATGCTTGCCTTTATAGGACGGGGCATAGAGTATAAAAGTTGGGGTCTGATGTTGCAGATGTATAGAACGTTGGTTCGGCCGCATTTGGAATACTGCGTCCAGTTCTGGTCGCCACACTACCAGAAGGACGTGGAGGCTTTGGAGAGAGTACAGAGGAGGTTTACCAGGATGTTGCCTGGTATGGAGGGGCTTAGTTATGAGGAGAGATTGGGTAAACTGGGGTTGTTCTCCCTGGAAAGACGGAGGATGAGGGGAGACTTAATAGAGGTGTATAAAATTATGAAAGGCATAGATAGGGTGAACGGTGGGAAGCTTTTCCCCAGGTCGGTGGTGACGTTCACGAGGGGTCATACGTTCAAGGTGAAGGGGGGGAGGTTTAACACAGATATCAGAAGGACATATTTTACACAGAGGGTGGTGGGGGCCTGGAATGCGCTGCCAGGCAAGGTGGTGGAGGCGGACACACTGGGAACGTTTAAGACTTATCTAGACAGCCATATGAACGGAGTGGGAATGGAGGGATACAAAAGAATGGTCTAGTTTGGACCAGAGAGCGGCACGGGCTTGGAGGGCCAAAGGGCCTGTTCCTGTGCTGTATTGTTCTTTGTTCTTGTTCTTTGTTTGTACTGGAGGGATTCTATGTTCTATCTTAAATCTCATAGTTTTTCAACACATTTTGTTACCAAGTATAAAAGTAAAATTAATTACATGCACCATTTTCTCCCTTTTGGGTCGGAAGATCTTCAGCACCTTTCCATTTGTCCCAATTGGTTACATGTTGAATTGAAAAAGGATCCACTTGCTCGGTCTGGAACCCTTCTTGGATTCTACCAAGCTTTCACATTCTCTGTCAGTGAACCTGCTGGTATCCTCTTGTTAACTGTGTGCTTCTGTTCTTTTGTTTCTTGGCTTGACAAGAAACCAGCAGCTTAACCTTTCACTGATTCCCTGTCTGGGAGTTAGCTGGTAAGGCTGCCAATTAAATCAGTTCTGCCTCCTTAGGTGGTCTATGTAGAGATATCTCCTCTGCTCTGAACACAACAGCAGAGGGCTTCGATCCTGAACTAATGAGTCTCCATAATTCACAGCAAGGTCCAAACACACTCTGTTATCTCGCGCTAGCAACACTGATTTGTCTGGCTCAAATCGGGGTAGAAGATACACTAGGGTGGCAGGCAAATTTGTCCTCAACAACCCCTTAAAAGCCTGTGAAGATTAAGTCACAAAGACAGCCAATGAAAGAAAATGTGCCCCTGTGCGAGGAAGAGACCAAACCTGTGAAGAGCTGCTCTTCCAATCACAGATTCTGTCTCTATTGTGCTATTGCTCCAGCTCCTCCAATCACAGTGACGATTGGTGTAGTGGTATTGTCACTGGGCTAGTAATTCAGTGACCCAGGGCAAGATCTGGGTGGCCAATCAACCTAACCTGCGTATCTTTAGATTGTGGGAGGAAACTGGGACACCTGGAAGAAACTCACGCACACACATAGCAGATGGTGAAAGTCGAATTCAACAAATATCTGGAATTAAAAGTCTAATAATGACCATGTTGATTGTTGTAAAAAACCATCTGGTTCACTGATGTCCTGCAGGGAAGGAAATCTGCTGTCCTTACTTGGTCTGGCCTACATGTGACTCCAGACCCACAGCAACGTGATTTACTCTCAAATCCCCTCTGAAATGGATGGCAGTTAGGGATGGGCAATAAATGCTGGCCCGGGCAATAAATGCTGGCCCAGCCAACGATGCTTATGTCCTGTAAGTGAAGGAAATAAAGGTTCTCCCTCTCCTGATCTCTGAGACAGATGTTGAAAATCTCCATTCTCGTTTGTGACTGGGATTCTCTGGTTCCACTGAAGCCATTGAGCCTGCACCCATAACAAATTCTCCGGTCTTTCTTGCAGCGGGGCGGGCAAGGACGAGATCGGAGATTCTGGGCAGCCTTCAGTGATTGGAGGAACAGAAAGGGCAGGAGACTCAGGAACCTGGAGGTGCCAATGAGAAGCAGAGTGCAATCAAGATCGTTACTGAAAACACAAGTGTGCAGATGAGAAATGTGTCAATCTGCTGTTACAATAACCCTCTCTGACTCCCTCCAGTAGCAACCAGCCCTTTCACAGATGGCTCGGAAAAAACCCCCCCACCCGGAAGAAATATTGGACTGATGAGGTTGGGGTGGGGGGTCTAGAACACAGTCTTAGAATCAGGGGCAAGCCATTTAGGTCTGAGATGAGGAGGAATTTCTTCACTTGGAGGTTAATGATTCTTGGGAATTCTCTCCCTCGAGCTGTGGCAGCTTAGTCAATGAATATGTTTAAGACAGAAACCAATCGACATCTAGTTACTAATGCCATCAAGCAATACGGGATTAGCATGGAAAAATGACATTGAGGTAGATGATCAGCCATTTGGATGGTGGAGCAGGCTTGAGAGGCTGAACGGCTTGCTTCTGCTCTTAAGTTCCAATGACTGATGTTATACAAGGCTGCCCTGCAGTCGTAATGCATCCTGGGTGCCTTAAGGTGGGACCTCTGCCCCTCATTGTGCTGCCAACAGTCCCAGCATATTCCATTGTGGGTGCTGCTAGGACTGCAAGTAGATCCCAGGATGGAGACAACCTGGATCCTGGGGAGTAATAAGCTGAGCATATTGCACGGGGGAGGGTTCAAGGAACAAAAGAAAGGGTGGTGAGTTGGATTGGGGCTGGGTTTTGGTGGCCACAGAGTGTGACACAGTGGGGAGGGGGAGGGAGTGGGGAGTTATCCTTGATCAACAGCGAGCATCCCTGAAGGACATAATCTCCTTCCTTCCTGCCTATTAACCAGCTGGGTTAAAAATTCTTTCCCACGCCAACTGTATTAAGGCATTGGCAGCATAATATTAGGGTCAGTTGGCTTGTCAACAAGTTCAATTGCTTGTTCTGTTAACTGTTATTTTAAAAATGGTTGGCAAGATGCCAATTTTGACACCCACCCAGTTACCATTTTTTTGGCAAATGGGTCGTGCTTGGTAGGGAAGGTGGCGTGCTGTTGCCCCCATTATATTTGACATGGGGACAGTTGGAAAATCCAGCCCATTGAGTGCAGTGCCCCAGATACTTATACAAGAGTCTCCCAATCTACACAAATAACTGGATTGAGTTTTAGTGCTAGTGAACTTAATTTGAAGATGAGAGAGCAGAAGTAGTCAGAAGGCCTTTAAAGTCTTATAGGGCAACGAAGTGACATTTAAAACTGAGTAAATGAATTCCAATACAGCAAATTAAACTTATCTAACACCTTTAACATAATGAAACTTTCCAAAAGGCTTCACAGGAGCAATATAAAATAGAATATGACACTTAGCCACATTAAGACATAGTAGTTCCACAGGAGCAGGCTGAGTGTAAGAAAGATTGTGTCTGCATTTTATTTATTTATTTTTCAGTTAAATTTGGCTTAAAAATCGGAGGTTTTTTCAAAACGGAGTAGACCCAGGAGCAGCCTGGGGAAGGTTTTTTGGAGGGTTTAAAAGCAGGCCGCACTTTTGAGCGGGCAGCGTCTGGAGCGGGCAGTGGAGTGAGCAGGGAGCAGAGTGTGAGCTGTAAGGGCTTTGGCTCACAGGGCTTCGGCGAAGGCGAGGAAGTTTGTTTGCTTTTCTTCTGTTACACCCCCTTTTTTTGTTTTATCTCCCAAAAACTAAAAAGGACATGGCTGGTATGAGTGGGAGGCCAGTATACTGCATTCGGTGTGGGATGTGAGAGTTCCTGGAGACAACTTGCCTCCCGGAAGTCCATATCTGTGCCAGATGTGTGGAACTGCAACTCCTGAAGGATCGTGTAAGGGAGCTGGAGCTGAGGCTCGATGAACTCAGTTTAGTTAGGGAAAATGAGAGATTAATAGATAAAAGTTATAGTCAGGTAGTGACACCAGGGTCTCGGAAGGAAGACACGTGGGTCACAGTTAGGAGAGGTAATAGTCAGACGGGTGATGTGCCAGAAAGTACCCCAGTGGCAGTCTCCCATAAAAGAAAGGGATGGGCAACAGATGGGAGAAGGGAAAGAGTGAGCAGTCTGTGGAGGGATCCCCTGTGGTTGTCCTCCTCCAAAATAGGTATATTGTTTTGGATTCTGTGGAGGGGGATGACCCTCCAGGGGTAAGCCACGAGGACCAGATCGCCTCCACGGAGACAGGCTCAGGGGTCCGGAAGGGAAAGAAGGGGTTTAGGAGAGCGATAGTTGTGGAGGACGCAATGGTTAGAGGCACGGACAGGCGGTTCTGTGGGAGTGAACGAGAATCCAGGATGGTAGTCTGCCTCCCTGGTGCTGGGGTACTGGATGTCTCCGAGAGGGTAGGAAGCATATTTAAAAAGGAAGGTAGTCAAACGGATGTGATTATACACATTGGTGAAAATGATGTAGGTAGGAAGAGCAGGGGGGTCATACGAGAGAAATTCAGGGAGTCGGGTGCTAGGCTAAAAAGTAAAGCCTCCAGGGTAGCAATCTCTGGACTGCTCCCAGTGTCTAGTGCAAGTGAGGCTCGGAACAGGGAGATTCTACAGTTGAACGCATGGCTAAAGGACTGGTGCAAGAGGGAGGGTTTTAAATTCATAGATAACTGGGAAATCTTCAAGTCAGGATGGCAACTGTACAGAAAGGATGGGTTACACCTTAACTGGAAGGGAGCAAATATCCTGGCTGGGAGTTTTGCTAGAGTGTTTCGGCAGGATTTAAACTAGTGTGGCAGGGGGGTGGGGAACAAAACAGTAGGTCAGTAAATACTGAGGCTGGGGTTGAGCTGGGGGCCAGGGCAAGGCTAGCTAAGAAGAGGAGCACTCTGGAGGAGGATGACCTGAGTGGGCCTGGAGGTCTGGAGTGCATCTGCTTTAATGCGAGGAGCGTAACGGGTAAAACAGACGAACTTAGGGCCTTAATGCTTATGCGGAATTTGGATGTGGTTGCGGTGACGGAAACTTGGTTAAAAGAAGGACAGGACTGGCAGCTGAATATTCCGGGGTATAAGTGTTTTAGGCGAGACAGAGGAGGGGCTAAAAAAGGTGGGGGAGTAGCGATATTAGTTAAGGAGCATATTACCGCGGTGCAGAGGGTAGACAACTTAGAGGGGTCATGTACTGAGTCGCTGTGGGTGGAACTCAGAAACAGGAAGGGTGCAGTCACTATGCTGGGGGTGTACTACAGACCACCCAACAGCCCACGGGAAGTGGAGGAAAGGATATGTCAGGAGATTCTGGATAGGTGCAGAAAACATAGGGTTGTTGTAGTGGGGGACTTTAATTTCCCTGACACAGACTGGAAAGTGCTTAGAGCTGAGGGTCCGGACGGGGAGGAATTTGTAAAATGCGTACTGGAAGGTTCTTTGGAACAGTATGTAGATAGCCCGGCTAGAGAGGGGGCTATACTGGACCTAGTTCTGGGAAATGAGCCCGGTCAGGTTGTCAAAGTTTCGGTAGGGGAACATGTGGCAAATAGTGACCACAACTCTGTTAACTTTAGGATAGTAATGGACAAGGATGAGTGCTGTCCTACGGGCAGGGTGCTAAATTGGGGGAAGGCTAACTATAGCCGGATTAGGCAGTAATTGGTGGATGTTGATTGGGAGAGGATGTTCGAGGGTAAGTCCGCGTCTGGCATGTGGGAGTCTTTTAAGGAACTATTGATAAGGCTGCAGGATAGGCATGTGCCTGTAAAAAGGAAAGATAGGAAAGGTAGGATTCGAGAGCCGTGGATAACCAGGGAAATTGAGGATCTGATTAAAATGAAAAGGGAGGCGTACGTTAAGTCCAGGCAACTGAAAACAGATGAAGCTCTGGAGGAATACAGAGAGAGTAGGAAAGAACTCAAACGGGGAGTTAGAAGGGCAAAAAGAGGTCACGAGATGTTCTTGGCAGGCAGGATTAAGGAGAATCCTAAGGCATTCTATTCATACGTTAGGAACAAAAGAGTTGTCAGGGAGAAAATCGGACCTCTCAGGGACAAAGGAGGGGAATTATGCTTAGAACCCAAGGGAATAGGGGAGATCCTAAATGAATACTTTGCATCGGTATTCACAAAGGAGAGGGGCGTGTTAACCGGGAGTGTCTCGGAGGGAGGCGTTGACCCGTTAGAGAAAATCTCCATTACAAGAGAGGAAGTGTTAGGTTTTTTAGGGAACATTAAAACTGACAAAGCCCCAGGGCCTGATGGCATCTATCCTCGACTGCTCAGGGAGACGAGAGATGAAATTGCTGGGCCTCTGACGGAAATCTTTGTCGCTTCTTTGGACACGGGTGAGGTCCCTGAGGATTGGAGGATAGCGAATGTGGTCCCGTTGTTTAAGAAGGGTAGCAGGGATAACCCAGGAAATTATAGGCCGGTGAGCTTGACGTCCGTGGTAGGGAAGTTGTTGGAGAGGATTCTTAGAGACAGGATGTATGTGCATTTAGAACGGAACAATCTCATTAGTGACAGACAGCATGGTTTTGTAAGAGGGAGGTCGTGCCTTACAAATTTGGTGGAGTTTTTTGAGGAAGTGACAAAAACGGTTGATGAAGGAAGGGCCGTGGATGTCGTCTATATGGATTTCAGTAAGGCATTTGACAAAGTCCCACATGGCAGGTTGGTTAAGAAGGTTAAGGCTCATGGGATACAAGGAGAAGTGGCTAGATAGGTGGAGAACTGGCTTGGCCGTAGGAGACAGAGGGTAGTGGTCGAAGGGTCTTTTTCCGGCTGGAGGTCTGTGACCAGTGGTGTTCCGCAGGTCTCTGTACTGGGGCCTCTGCTATTTGTGATATATATATATAAATGATTTGGAAGAAGGTGTAACTGGTGTAATCAGCAAGTTTGCGGATGACACGAAGATGGCTGGACTTGCGGATAGCGAAGAGCATTGTCGGGCAATACAGCAGGATATAGATAGGCTGGAAAATTGGGCGGAGAGGTGGCAGATGGAGTTTAATCCGGATAAATGCGAAGTGATGCATTTTGGAAGAAATAATGTAGGGAGGAGTTATACAATAAATGGCAGAGTCATCAGGAGTATAGAAACACAGAGGGACCTCGGTGTGCAAGTCCACAAATCCTTGAAGGTGGCAACACAGGTGGAGAAGGTGGTGAAGAAGGCATATGGTATGCTTGCCTTTATAGGACGGGGTATAGAGTATAAAAGCTGGAGTCTGATGATGCAGCTGTATAGAACGCTGGTTAGGCCACATTTGGAGTACTGTGTCCAGTTCTGGTCGCCGCACTACCAGAAGGACATGGAGGCGTTAGAGAGAGTGCAGAGAAGGTTTACCAGGATGTTGCCTGGTATGGAGGGTCTTAGCTATGAGGAGAGATTGGGTAAACTGGGGTTGTTCTCCCTGGAAAGACGGAGAATGAGGGGAGATCTAATAGAGGTGTACAAGATTATGAAGGGGATAGATAGGGTGAACAGTGGGAAGCTTTTTCCCAGGTTGGAGGTGACGATCACGAGGGGTCACGGGCTCAAGCTGAGAGGGGCGTAGTATAACTCAGACATCAGAGGGATGTTTTTTACACAGAGGGTGGTGGGGGCCTGGAATGCGCTGCCAAGTAGGGTGGTGGAGGCAGGCACGCTGACATTGTTTAAGACTTACCTGGATAGTCACATGAGCAGCCTGGGAATGGAGGGATACAAACGATTGGTCTAGTTGGGCCAAGGGGCGGCACAGGCTTGGAGGGCCGAAGGGCCTGTTTCCTGTGCTGTACTGTTCTTTGTTCTTTGTAGGTCGAATGACCAAAAGAGGTTGGTCTTAATATGCCTTAAAGGAGGATTGTGAGGAAGAGAAGCTATAGGGAGGGTATTCCAGAACTTAGGGCCTCAGCAACTGTAGGTATGGCCACCAGTGGTGGAACGATTGACATTAGGGTTGCACAGGAAACCAGAACTAGACATCTTGGACAGTTGTGGCGCTAAAAGAGATTGTAGAGAGAGGTGTGGCCATGGAGCGATTTGAAAACATAAATGAGAATTTTAAAATCAAGATGTTGCTTGATTGGGAGTCAGTGTAGGTCAGCCAGCACATGGGTGATGGGAGAATGGAACTTGCTGTTCGTTAAGACACAGGCACTACTGTTTTAGGTGACCTCAAAATTGAAGAGAGTAGAATATGGGATACCAACAAAAATTGTACAGAAGATAATAAAGATATATGACTGCATTACCTAATAAAGGGAGTTATTGAGAATGAGAAAGGAGACCCTGAAAACCAAAAAAAGGTAGACCCTGAAAAACACAAGATAACCCTCGCAAAAATCTCAACAGCTGACCCCCCCACCCCAAAACAAATTTGACCCCGGACTTGAATACAAATTTCTTAGATCTCCTGCTAGAGAATTAAATTCATGTAACCAACTTATTGAGCAGCACAGGAATGCAATGATACAAAAGCAAAATAACTGAGGATGTCGGAAAGCAGTTAATGCTGGATAAACAATAAGGAGATTGGGCAACTTTACAAGAGAGAGAAACAAGAGTTAACCTTTCGGGTCAATGATCTTTCATCAGATTGTGGACTGAACTGGATGTACGGCGTTTGTGAAACATTCCTTCATGTGAATATTCCCCATCTCCCTTAAGATGGCGAAACAGTTTGTGAGATGAGGCCAGGTGTGAATTGTGATGTGCTGCTGGTGTAACAGTCAAAATAAATTCCTCTTGGTTCATCATCCTTCGTGTTCAGAAAATATAGGTTGGGGGTGTGGGAAGGGAATTGGCCAGGTGCTAATCCCCTTGCATACTTTTGGAATTGCGTTTCTATCCTGGCACCTTTTAACTGCAAAAGCTTCCATTTGACTTCCAATGTCTAGTTGAGGATTGTTTGTCACAGTCCTTTATTCAAAAGTACACATGATCCCTGCCGCACCGCCTGAACTTGGGTATTTCCTCCTTTTTTAACTATTGTGATGCTACTGTGCCTTTAAGGAATGTATTTTTAAATTATGTTCTTTGCAGTTATAAGCAGCTTTGTTTTTTTTTAATAGTAGCACTGGCTGCCTGATTAGATGTCCTTTTATTACTGCTTAAATGGTTTACATAGGGTTTTGTTTATTTTTACTCTGGTCCTAATGCACTTTCTGGGAGTTTTCGACCTTTTGAATTGTTGTGGGAAGAATGACTGACATGTCAGGTGGGACAGTTTTTTTTTCTCTCCCTAGAGTTCTTACTTTCAGTTTTGGGTGCTGGTTAGTTAGAAGGTGTTTGGACTTCAGGCTCGGTGTAGTGTTCCGTCACTCTTTCCCTGGTGTTTTGAGAAGCTGTTCTGACTCCAAGCATGTCTGGATGTCTGTCAAGAAAGCTGCAGAATCCAACAACAAAATGTGAGCATAAGAGCTTCTTGCGCTAATCCCAAATAGGATGTTTGAGGGGCTGGAACAGTGTATTTAATTGCTAAGGCTTATACAATGGCATTTTTTTTCCCCCTTGTTTGTAATTGGTAAAAGTTATTGCTAATTTTCTTTCTATGTGTTAACTGTATTCATAAATAAACTTTGTTTGATAAAAGCTCCCCAGTGGGTCATTTGAATTATACCTGAAGTGAAACATCGTATCTTTACCCACACCAAATTCAAAGTGCAAACCTTATGGTCGAGTCTGACTTCATAAAATACAAAGAACAAAGAGAACAAAGAACAATACAGCACAGGAACAGGCCCTTCGGCCCTCCAAACCCGCGCCGCCCCCTGGTCCAAACTAGACCATTCTTTTGTATCCCTCCGTTCCCACTCCGTTCATGTGGCTATCTAGATAAGTCTTAAACGTTCCCAGTGTGTCCGCCTCCACCACCTTGCCTGGCAGCGCATTCCAGGCCCCCACCACCCTCTGTGTAAAATATGTCCTTCTGATATCCGTGTTAAACCCCCCCCCTCACCTTGAACCTATGACCCCTCGTGAACGTCACCATCGACCTGGGAAAAAGCTTCCCACCGTTCACCCTATCTATACCTTTCATAATTTTATACACCTCTATTCGGTCACCCCTCATCCTCCGTCTTTCCAGGGAGAACAACCCCAGTTTACCCAATCTCTCCTCATAACTAAGCCCTCATAACTACCTTGGAGTTTCTGACCTGGATTATAACACCACGACCTTGGGAGGCTGAGGTGTAATGTTTGACATTTTGTCCATTTAGTGGCACCAAGTCCTGACAACCAAAATGACAACTGCCTGTACTGAAAGTATATTCTCAGCAAACAATACAGAGAAAGGATGAGAGAGAGAGAATGGAAGGATCTGAACCATAAAATGGCTGAAGCTGCATCTGTTACCAGGATAGCCTGTAGAAAAGATCTTTTCTCCTTGGAGAGACGAAGGATGAGAGGTGACCTGATAGAGGTGTACAAGATGTTGAGAGGTATAGATCGGGTGGATTCTCGGAGGCTTTTTCCCAGGGCTGAAATGGCTGCTACGAGAGGCCACAGGTTTAAGGCGCTGGGGAGTAGGTACAGAGGAGATGTCAGGGGTAAGATTTTCACTCAGAGGGTTAACAAAGAACAATACAGCACAGGAACAGGCCCTTTGGCCCTCCAAGCCCGCGCCACTCCCTGGTCCGAACTACACCATTCTTTTGTATCCCTCCATTCCCACTCCGTTCATATGGCTGTCTAGATAAGTCTTAAATGTTCCCAGTGTGTCCGCCTCCACCACCTTGCCTGGCAGCGCATTCCAGGCCCCCACCACCCTCTGTGTAAAATATGTCCTTCTGATATCTGTGTTAAACCTCCCCCCCTTCACCTTGAACCCATGACCCCTCGTGAACGTCACCACCGACCTGGGGAAAAGCTTCCCACCGTTCACCCTATCTATGCCTTTCATAATTTTATACACCTCTATTAAGTCTCCCCTCATCCTCCGTCTTTCCAGGGAGAACAACCCCAGTTTACCCAATCTCTCCTCATAACTAAGCCCCTCCATACCAGGCAACATCCTGGTAAACCTCCTCTGTACTCTCTCCAAAGCCTCCACGTCCTTCTGGTAGTGTGGCGACCAGAACTGGACGCAGTATTCCAAATGCGGCCGAACCAACGTTCTATACATCTGCAACATCAGACCCCAACTTTTATACTCTATGCCCCGTCCTATAAAGGCAAGCATGCCATATGCCTTCTTCACCACCTTCTCCACCTGTGACGTCACCTTCAAGGATCTGTGGACTTGCACACCCAGGTCCCTCTGCGTATCTACACCCTTTATGGTTCTGCCATTTATCGTATAGCTCCTCCCTACATTATTTCAACCAAAATGCATCACTTCGCATTTATCAGGATTGAACTCCATCTGCCATTTCTTAGCCCAAATTTCCAGCCTATCTATATCCTTCTGTAGCTTCTGACAATGCTCCTCACTATCTGCAAGTCCTGCCAATTTTGTGTCGTCCGCAAACTTACTGATCACCCCAGTTACACCTTCTTCCAGATCATTTATATAAATCACAAACAGCAGAGGTCCCAATACAGAGCCCTGCGGAACACCACTAGTCACAGGCCTCCAGCCAGAAAAAGACCCTTCCACTACCACCCTCTGTCTTCTGTGACCAAGCCAGTTCTCCACCCATCTAGCCACCTCCCCCTTTATCCCATGAGATCCAACCTTTTTCACCAGCCTACCATGAGGGACTTTGTCAAACGCTTTACTAAAGTCACAAAGGGTGACTAAAGGGTGGTGGGTGAGTGGAATTGGCTGCCGTCAGTGGTGGTGGAGGCAAACCCGATGAGGTCTTTTAAGATACTTCTGGATGAGTACATGGGACTTAATAGGATTGAGGGTTATAGGTAAGCCTATATATAAGCCTAGGTAGGTAGGGACATGACCGGCGCAACTTGTGGGCCAAAGGGCCTGTTTGTGCTGTATTGTTTCTATGTTCTAAAATGAGAATGCAATTCTGGAATTATGCAGATTGCAGTCTGCTTCAAAGAAATACTGTTGAGATGGGGTGGCACGGTGGCACAGTGGTTACCGCTGCTCACAATGCCAGGGACCTGGGTTCAATTCCCGGCTTGGGTCACTGACTGTGTGGAATTTGCACATTTCTCCCTATATCTGCGTGGGCTTCCTCCGGGTGCTCTGGTTTCCTTCTACAGACCGAAAGACGTGCTGGTTAGGTGGATTGGCCATGCTAAATCCTCCCTCGGTGTACCTGAACAGGTGCCGGAGTGTGGCGACTAGGGAATTTTCGCAGTAACTTAATGGCAGTGTAACCCTACTTGTGACATTAATAAATAAACTTAAACTTCAAAACTACATCCAACCTCTCGAGATATCCCAGTGAATGGACACACTAAGTTGTGTTTGCCTATCATCTTAGGGGGCTGCTCGTTGATTTTGATTTGATTTGACTTATTGTTGTCACATTTATTAGTATACAGTGAAAAGTATTGTTTCTTGCGTGCTATACAGACAAAGCATACCGTTCATAGAGAAGGAAAGGAGTGCAGAATGTCATGTTACAATCATAGCTAGGGTGTAGAGAAAGATCAACTTAGTGCAAGGTAGGTCCATTCAAAAGTCTGATGGCAGCAGGGAAGAAGTTGTTCTCGAGTCGGTTGGTACGTGTCCTCAGACTTTTGTATCTTTTTCCTGATGGAAGAAGGTAGAAGAGAATGTCTGGGGTGCGTGTAGTTCTTAATTATGCTGGCTGCTTTTCCGAGGCAGCGGAAAGTGTAGACAGTGTCAATGGATGGGAGGCTGGTTTGCGTGATGGATTGGACTTAATTCACAACCCTTTGTAGTTTCTTGCGGTATTGGGCAGAGCAGGAGCCATACGAAGCTTTGATATAACCAGAAATAATGTTTTTTATGGTGCATCTGTCAAAGTTGCTGCCTTTATAAGGGAAGCTTGATTTTTGAAAACCGATTGTACTGATGATTGGAGCTTTTAAGAAATGCCAGGAAGCTGCATTTTGGAAATGATGCCAAGGCCTCAAATTTTCTTCACTTCCTCCTTTTTATCTTTCGTGCATATGGATACAATTTCATGTACCCATTTTTTTTTAAACTCATGTAACTTTGTTCATTTGTTTGTGAAATGTGGGTGTTGCTGGCAACGTCATTATTTATTGTCCATCCCTAATTGCTTTTCAGAAGGTGGTGGTAAGCCTCCTTGAACCACTACCATCCGCGAGATAAAGGAACCTTCATGGTGCTGTTCAGTGAGGAGTCCTACAACTTCAGTGCCGCTGAAGCAAAGGTCACATATTTTGAGGTCAGGATGGTGTGTGACTTGGAAGTGAATTTGGAGGTGGTTGTGCTCCCATGTGATTGCTGCCCTTCTCCTTCCTGGCGGTAGAGGTCACAGGTTTGGAAAGTGCTGTTGAAAGCTGCAGTGCATCTTGTCCAGTCTGAAGTAGCCAGCATCTGACCTGCTCTGGCAGCCACAGTACAGGCAGTCCTCAGATTTACATCTCAATTGGTTCTTGAAAATCAAGTCTTAAGTCAAATGTCATAACTCGGAACTGATTTTCCCATAAACAATGTTAAAAAGGGGGGATTAGATCCTGAACCACAGCCCGATACACTATTTTCAGGAAAATAGCCCAGAATTTTGTACTCCCATCAATTAGAGATGAGTAAGATATTAACGTTATGATCTTTAATGTCAGTGAATGTCAAATGTACAGGTACATACAGTATTGAACTGTCCATTACCCACAAATTATATAAAAAGCATCGACAAACTTTTAAAGCCTTGTAGTAATTTGTCATCTTCACTCCTGAGTGCATGGGTAGGTTTGGCTGGTTGAGGTTTTCAAGGGATGGATTTCTTTGAGGTGACTTTGCCAGACTTTGGTTGGAGCTTTTGAAGGGTCATTGGCTGGAGTCGTCTTCGGAGTCTTGGCTTCATGTTTTTCTGGAGTATTCTCTGCTTCCTTAAACAAAGTGTCCAAGGAAGTTTGGACAATTGTTCTCCTTATAAATTTCCCTGTCACAGTTGGACATGTTGTATATGCCCCTATTCACTGGCGCACTGCATTTAGTGTTAGCGTCATGTCTCTCAAACAGGAACATGGCAACTTCCAAATGTTGAAATGTCTCAATCAGACTTTACAAGGAGGAATCTCTTCAACAGTGGGTGCATCATCACCTTCCTCTTCCCCCTTGTCACTGTTCCAATTCAATGAGGTCCTCATTAGTTAATTCTTCAGAATGCGATGCCAACAACTCCACAACATTCTTGACAACGTTTTCTGGTCACCCCCTCAGCAGTGTCCATAAAGCCTCAAAAATTATACACAAACTCGGGACACAATTTTCTCCAAACGTCATGTGAATTTGATCATATGACTTCATTCCATGCCTCACCTATGGTTATGTTCTTAACTGCATGGTAATAGTTGATGACCTTCCAGAATTGCTTGAGAGTTGGTCCTCCTTCTTTCTCAATTGCCCCAATGGCCTGGGTAAATGTGCACCTAAGGTAGTTGGCTTTAAAGGCTGCAATTATTTCTGCTGCAATAACCCCTGACACTTGGCACAAAATGATTGTTGAACCAATCCTCAAATGGTATTCCTGTTGACCCAAGTCTGAGGATTGGATTTCCATAGCACTGGGAAAAAAGCCTTGGAATGTCCCTTGAAAGCCCTGGGGTTTTCCAAATGGCACACAAGTAAAGGTATCAAATGAAAGTCACCCTCAGCATTGACAGCGAGCAGAAGAATGAGCCTATCTTTAGCAGCCTTGTAACCTGGGATGGATTTGGCAATGAGGATGCTCAGCATTTATTTCTCAAAAGGGCCCAGTTTCATCAACATTAAAAACTGACCGAGTACAATATCCACCCTCTTCAATGATTTCAGCTAATGTCTCATCATCAGCACAGGCAGCTTCACCCGAGACCTTGATGTTGTGCAAATTGGGCTTGGCTTTATAAAGCATAGACCACCCCCTACTCTAATTAAAAGGCTCAGCATTAGAACTCTTCCCCCTGTTGCTTCTTTAGATCATCATAAAGACTCCTAGCCTTTTCCTGATTTATGCTTAAACTCAAAGCACTGGTCCTGTAGCCAAACTAGTTTCTCAACCTGAGCAATAGATTTAACCCACTGTTTAGTTATCACAGTTGACTGCATGGGAGCCAAACCCATAATGTGTTCCTGAATTGTCTTTCAGGATGGTCACACTGGTCTTTTGGGGAATATCCAAAACTCTCCCAATTTCAGTGTGCGTCTTGCCTTTTCCAGACTTTTAATTATTTCCATTTTTGTTTCCATAGTAATTGCTGTATGTTTCTCAGAAGAAGAAACATCACTTGCACCAGATTTACACTTTTCTGCCATTATCATGGGCAAAGAAAGCCTAAATTTTAAGAAAATGTTTGGAAAAACGTCAAGTACCGCAAAAATGCATCAGACAGCAACTGAACATCGATGCACATGTACAAATGCCACTGGGCTGGCGTTGTGAGGTCGAAACTGATGTGGGAAGTCAAAACAGGCTGTTAATTTTTAAATGGCGTAAATGCTGTTTGTCATAACTTGAACATTGTAAAGTCAAGGACTGCCTGTATTTTTATTGCTCGTTCAGTTGAGTTCCTGGTCAGTAATGGCTTCCAGGATGTTGAAGGTGGGACTCCCACATAGCAACCAACTCAAGAACAGCTTCTTCCCTGCTGCCATTAGACTTTTGAATGCACCTACCATATATTAAGCTGATCTTTCTCTCCACCCTAGCTATGACTGTAACACCTACATTCTGCACCCTCTTCTCTCCTCCCCTATGTACTCTGTGAATGGTATGCTTTGTGTAGCATAGAACCAACAATACTTTTCACTGTATCCCAATACATGTGACAACAATAAAACAAAGGAAGAGTGGGAAGAGTCATTAGCCCAGTACTTTGGTGGCATGAACGTTACTTGCCAGTGCTAATTTTTCTCCTAGAGGATGTGAACTTTCAGCAGCTTTCTGCATCTCTTTTCTTTCCTTTTTGGTATAAAATTTCCAGCATCTGCAGTTACTGCCTTTTGCGATGCATTGGACTTAATCGAAAAATATTTATCTTAATTTAGAACCGCACCCGCAAAACAAGATTGGATTTATGGATCAGTTCAACAATACAATTCTCAGCTGTAGCTCTAGCTGTGCAGAGCACAGTGTTCCAGCATTTGCCTGTGTGCAGTGTAGATTCTTTCAGGATCTTCCACAGCTGGTTCAGGTCTTGGGAGAAACAACATATAATGAAAGTCTTCAACATTTCGTGATGATACATTCCTGGCATTGGGAAACTCTTGAATTTTAAAAGCGTCATTTGCCAAGTGGAAAGAGATTTGTTTGTGCTATGGTAATAAGACAATCCTTTCACACCCATAAATTGACATTTTTCTTTGCTTTATTTTCAACAGTTCTACTGAAGCACCAGAGATTTCTCTGTTTATAATCCATTTAATAGCCAAGCCTCCATTTATAGGTGGAACTCTAAACGTTAGCAACCTCTGTTGTTAAGATCCATCATAAGGACCTGAAAGATTTAGCCTTTTATTTTAACCAATGTGCAGACAAAGGATTTGAAAAGTCATTTGGAAACAAAATACAAATAGTATGATGCCAGCACATGTAGATTAATTGATTCTGGGATTCCTAGACATTTAGTAGATTAATTGATTCTTGGATTCATAGACATTTACAGCACAGAAGGAGGCTATTTGGCCCATTGTGTCCTCCCCAGTCAACAAAGATCTGACTACACTAATCCCATTTTCCAGTGTTGGCCCATAACCCTGGAGATTATGGCAGCACAAGTGAATATCTAAATCCTTCTTAAATGTTGAGTGTTTCTGACTCGATCTTCCTTTCAGGCAGTGAATTCTACAAAAAATAAAGTCGTCGTCTTAAAGTAATACTGCTGTCCTTAATTAGTGACTCATCGAGCCAAAGTGATTTAGACTCCTACATCAGATTCACTAATGTCTGTGTTTGAACCATATAGGAGACTAGATACAGTTTCCATGCAGTTGGTAACAGTGCCAGCATTCTTTCAGCCCTTGCATTCTTGAGAACTTGAATGTGAAATGTATTGCACGGACAACTTTTGAACCTTGCACATTGCCTCAATAAGCTGAAAGGATTTGCCTAATTTTGTGACTGATTTGGATCATTTGGCAAATAAAATTTTTGGCCCCGATTACCAAGTGATATTTCCATTATGGAATATGTCTTTTTTTTGTCATGAAGTGACAACTTTTAGATCAAATGAACACACAGTTTCCCAGTTAATGGTTATATTTGGACCGATGTCAAAGGGTATGGGTTCCATTTGTCAAATGGCTGCTAATCTTCTTTTCCTGGCTGAATATTGTTTTCTGAATTCCTAAAGATTCTCTTTAAGACAGATCTCAGCATTAACTTTTAGTTAACCCACTGGTCACAGGCCCCAACTTGATGTACAAATGGAAGTATGGTGGATGGGTGTTCAGAGAAGTTCTCTGAATACATATGTGGGAGTTTTTCAGAGAGCTAAATATTATGCTGCCTTTATGCAGGAGATTTATCTTTATTAATACTGCTCAGCAAATACAAAGAACTCATCGGACACAGTAGTTTCTGGTTGAAGGTGTATTTTATTGACCCAGGCCTGGTTTCCACTATGGAGGGAGACTGATTTAAAACAGCTCAAATCAATCTGATTAATTTATCAAGGCATTCTGTAATTATACTTCTTCAGAAATCATCTGCCCGCCTACTCTGTCCATCTTAATAGGATGGACCAATCATGTTAATGTGGATTATTTACATTGGCCAGTTACATCCTATTCTCTGGCAACATGAGAATTCATTGGTTCATATAATCTGGAAGCTCTCACCCACTTGTCTCTTAGCAACTTTTATTACGTAAGTAATAGAGTTCAAAGGTAACCTTCTCACTGACTCTCCGTAGAGTTCGTGAGTTGCCGTTCCCATTGTCTGCTCAGCATCCCTTATCAGTACTAAATGTATTGTTCTATTGATTTAGTGTCTGGGAACTATACTGATAAAAACTGTGCTCTGTGGCCATACTGTTCTTAAAGAATGTGGTTCATCTCACTTAGCTTTCATCCCATTATGCCTTGGGGCAGTCTGTATTTGGTCATGATGTACAGAATTCTTTCAGAAATACATACTTAAAATCTCTACAGTGGTCATAGGTGTTTCTATGAATCTGTCCCTTTGTAATTCCAAGTACGTCATACCTTTTCTGTACTATATTATTTTCTAAATTAGTCTACCCTGAGGTTAGTCTTTAATATCAGACTACCCTTATTTCCTCTAATAACATACTTCTCTCTTAACCCCTTTTCCGAATTGTTATCACTAGTTTGGGATGTATGCACTTGCTTTTAGAAAACAAATGAAAATTATGTTATTATGGCTTTAATTTATGTCACTGCAGTTGGAAACGACCACTCCAGAGTGGAATTGAGGGTGGATTCGTTATTTTGCAGCGACAAATTGGAGGGAGAAAAATCACATTTTCTTTAAATGCAGATTTGAGAATAATCACTTTGGTGGCTGGGGATTTGGCTGATTGATGGCATCATTCTCACGGTACATAGAATATTGATACATGCTTAAAGGAAGAAACCCTGTTACACCAAGGTTTGCCAATTGATTTAACCCTGCTACTGAGTGTGTGACACTGAGTGTTAGATATGAAGCTAAATTATGTTCAGCGTGATCCATTGCAGCTCAACACCTGATATTACTGCAGAGAATAATGGAAAGTCATGTCACTGAAATACTGTAGAACTCCTTTTGTCCTCTGCTCACAACAGAGCTTGAGACCTACGGGAATTAGACACCTTTCTTTTCTGCAAAAGCTTCTTGTTTTCTTCTTCAGTTGTGAGATGAGAGCATTAAAGGGGTGCTTCAGAGACATTATGTTATTGTAAGCAACTAAGTAATGGTACTACTTATAAAAAAGTTCTTTCATGGCAAGGCCAGCATTTGTTGTAACAAAGGGAGATTCTCTAAAAGACTGCAATGAATCAGATGGGCTTTTTAATGATAATTGATGATCATTTCATAGTCTTCTATCACTTAGACTTGCTTTCATTTCCAGATTTATTCATTGAATTTAAATTCCACCAACTGCCATAGTGGGAATTGAAACCAAAAGAAAAAATGCTGGAAAATCTCAGGAAGTCTGGCAGCATCTGTAAGGGGAGAAAAGAGCTGACGTTTCGAGTCCAGATGACCCTTTGTCAAAGTTTGTCGAAACATCAGCTCTTTTCTCTCCTTACAGATGCTGCAGACCTGCTGAGATTTTCCAGCATTTTCTCTTTTGGTTTCGGATTCCAGCATCCGCAGTAATTTGCTTTTATGGTGGGATTTGAACCTATGTCCCCAGAGAATTAGCCTGGGCCCCTGGATTGCCCAGCCAGTGACTTTGCCACCACTCCGCTGTCTCCTCTCCTTATCTACATTGAAACCTACCACTTCTGAAAAATGATCCACTCAAATTAACTGAATTGTTCATGTGAATATCTGTCACGTTATAATTAAGTTTGTGATTATTTATTTGCAATACTTCTATATCTGAAGCCATCGGAATGCTCAAATATTGAAAAAACAAATCTGCAATGTAACCTAGAATTCCCGTTTTATGAAAGGTGGGCCTTTTAATTTAATATAAAATGTTAATCATGTTTAAAATATCTGCACTGAAGCTATCATTGATATTTTACAATTGTATCTTTTGGTGTGAATTAGGCAGCCATGCAGTCCTTTCTATATTATTAATGTTAGTATCTCTTTTTAGTATGCGCAGAAACTTTCAACCCTGATGAGGAAGAGGAGGACACGGAACCTCGGGTAAGTGACATTAAGAGATGGAATGCAGCAGAAAATGGATGAAAGCAATAAAATCTATTAGTTTAAGCGGAAAATAAGTAGCTTCTTCCCATCCATCAACCCACCTCCATAATCTTCCCCATTGGTGGTTACGTTTAAAATTTAATTATTAGTGTCACAAGTAGGCTTACATTAACACTGCAATAAAGTTACTGTGAAAATGCCCTAGTCGCCACACTCCGGCGCCTGTTCGGGAGAATTTAGCATGGCCAATGCACCTAACCAGCACGTTTTTCAGACTGTGGGAGGAAACCGGAACACCCGGAGGAAACCCAAGCAGACACGGAGAATGTGCAGACTCCGCACAGACAGTGGCCCAAGCTGGGAATTGAACCTAGATCTCTGGCGCTGTGAGGCAGCAGCGCTAATCACTGTGTCACCAACAGAGACTTGTTGCACACTGTCCAAATATCTGTGTCTCTTGATTTTTTTTTTAAAGAACGGATAATATTTGGTTTGGAAGAGAGTTATGCACTGGTCATGGAATCCCTACAGTGCAGGAGGAGGCCATTTGGCCCGCTGAGCCTGCACCGACAACAATCCCATCCAGCCCCTATCCCGTAACCTTACATATTTACCCTGCTAGTCCTCCTGACACTAAGGGGCAATTTAGCACGGTCAATTCACCTAACCTGCACATCTTTGGAGTGTGGGAGGAAACCGGAGCACTCTGAGGAAACCCACGAAGACACGGGGAACATGCAAACTCCGCAAAGACAGTGACTCAAGGCTGGAACTGAAACTGGCTCCCTGGCGCTGAGAGGCAGCAGTGCTAATCACTGTGCCACCCACCGTGATGGTGAGCAGCAGACTTGGAATAGGGAGTGCAAGGAGGAATAGTGTAGCAGAGGTCCTGAAGATGTAAACCACTCGCCTTCCTGTTGTAGTAGTGTAGCAACAAATATCTGAACCAGACAGTCAGACATAGAGATACAAACTCTCACTCACTGTTTTGAAAAAGGAAAGTAAGGCAATCCAAAAAATTCAAACCAAATCATGAAAATGTGCAACAAAAACAGAAAATGCTGGAAAATCGCAGCAGCTCTGACAGCATCTGTGGAGAGAGAACAGAGCCAACGTTTCGAGTCTGGATGACCCTTCATCAGAGATGCTGTCAGACTCGCTGAGATTTTCCAGCATTTTCTGTTTTTGTTTCAGATTCCAGCATCTGCAGAAATTTGCCTTTATCTTAATGAAAATGTTCAAACAAGAGGGGGGGGGGGGGCATTTTGTAAATTAAAATGACAAACATTTGGTTGTTTTAAATGAGGAATACCTTTTTACCACTTGGCAACTGCAGTTTTGGCTGCAGTCACTGCCTTAAATTTGCATTGTGAAATCAAAGCTGATGAAAGCTCTGGCCGCGTGAATGTGAGAGAGAACAGCAGAGGGCAGTAGCTGTCCAGTGAACAGGGCTTTGGTCATGTGGCGCTGGGAGGCCTGGGGAGACCGAAATGTGTTGTGCAATGCAACAAAAAAAAGTAATAGAGTGATCGCAAGTAACAGTAAAAAATGAATTTGACCAGTTATGAAAGTACATCAGAGAAAGTCTATTAATTGTGCCGTGTCCCAACTCTTTACTGTACTGTACATGAGGGAACAAGCAAACTGTCTTTGTATTATGCTGAATGATTCGCCTAATTTGCATGTTATCAGTCGATTTAAACCTCACTGCATAAATAGCCTAAATGCTGAGATTCTTTGTTAGCACTTTGAGTTAACAGTCTTAAACTCCTATCTCTCTCTGTGATATAATGAAGCCTGACATTCTAATGCAGGTAATTATTTTAAAAGTTAAATTTTCTTCCATGCCTGAAGCTCTGTATTTTTTTTTCATCCCTTCCTCTGTTGAGAGAGCAGTTGGTAAATATTTGTTTCTTTTTGTTCATGGGTTGTGGGCATCGTTGGTTGGGCCCATCCCTGAGGGCATTTAAGAGTCAGCCACATTGCTGTGGGTCTGGAGTCACATGTCAGCCATACCAGGATGACAGATTTCCTTCCCTAAAGGACATGAGTGAAGATGGGTTTTTACAACAATCGACAATAGTTTAATGGTCATTAGACTTTTAATTCCAGATTTTTATTGAATTCAAATTTTTCCACCTATCATGGTGGGAATCGATCCCAGATCCCCTGAGCATTACCCTGGATCTCTGAATTACTAGACTAGCGACAATACCTCTGCCTCCCCCATTTGATTCCTAGGCTCTGCTTGCACTAATCATGAGAGATGGGAATTCCAAACTATTTTTCCATGCCCCGGCAGCTGCTTGGCAGTTCCCTATGATGGCAGTGGTGAGACCCCATACTAATGTGTTAATGTCTTGGTACAAACCTGCAGCCTATGCACTTGCCTGATGAACAGGGACTGTTAAATAGTATGAATTTGTAGACTTGTATACAGTGAAATCCTATCTGCATTTTAGGTTGTGCATCCCAAAACAGATGAGCAAAGAAGAAGATTGCAAGATGCCTGTAAAGACATTCTTCTCTTTAAGAATCTAGACCAGGTATGACCTTGTCATTAAGCTTTAGACTATAACAGAAATAAGCAGAAGTTACTAAACTTCTGGTCTAGTGGGCACATGAGTGGCGCAGGCTTGGAGGGCCGAAGGGCCTGTTCCTGTGCTGTATTGTTCTTTGTTTGTTCTAAATAATTGTGAAGAAGTCTAAACTGTTCCAGCTATTTGAAAGATTCTAGCCTCTCATTATATTGCAAAATAAAATATTGTCCACGTATCTGATTTGAATTCTATCCTTTCGCTCTGGGGGAAACCAAGATCTAACACTGACATGGACTGGGTTCTGGAACCAGAAAAGGGCATTATGCCAAATGAGCCCATCTCTTTCTTTCTTTCTTTTCCTTGGTGTTCATCAACCCTACTTTTGACCATTTCTTGTTCAATTGTGTAATTGTTTCCATGATCATTCATCCTTAGGAATCTGCTTTACAACTCAATGATCAGGGTTTGTTTGTTGTTTGGAAATGTCAGTCACATCACCCTAAGTCTTGCCTTGTGAAAGTAAACTGTGGAAATGAGGAATGAATGATTAAATTCACAAGGGGTCACAGTCTGAGGATTCAGGGTAGACCATTTCGGACAGAGGTGAAGAGACATTTCTTCACCCAAAGAGTGGTGAGCTTGTGGAATTCATTACCACAGGAAGTAGTTGACGCCAATACATTGAATGTATTCAAGAGGTGGCTGGATATAGCACTTGGGGCAAATGGGATCCTAGGTTATGGGGAAAAAGCAGGATTAGGCTATTGAGTTGGATGATCAGCCATGATCGTAATAAATGGCGGAGCAGGTTCAAAGGGCCAGATGGCCTCCTCCTGCTCCTATTGTCTATGTTTCTTTGTTAAATGTAGTCTTGCCTGGATTGTTTGTATTTCAAATAAGTTTGTTACAAATGAAAAGGGAAAAGGTTGAATATAAATGCGATTCTGTCAGTAAAACTCCTTAGTGTTGTATCTCACTTGGAACTAATAACTGTTCCATTTATATAACTGAAAACAAAGTGTATATAATGACTTTTTTGTACCTAATGTACACCTTTTGGTACGTACTGTATAATGAGCCGTAACTTAATGCATAGGCATTTATTAGTAGCTCCTCACACACAAGTGATCTTTCTTGTATCAGCCATTTTGGCTTTCATTAATTGTGAATGATTGTGCCATCAAAACAATCACAAGTTGCCCCTTAATACCTGAAGGGACTTGTGATAGCATAACCGCTTTCAAGGGGGTGATCACTGAGGGCCATAAGATCAGGCTGGACCCTATGGAGAAGCAGCACAGGAAGCCAAGCCAATTGGTGCAAGGGCATGCGTGCGGGGTTGGGGAGTGTAGTGGGGTCATCGAGGTGACCAGTACTGTCAAGAAATCTCAGACAATACAAGACTCTCAAAGTCAGTGTTTCTCTGTATAAAGACGTAACTTTATTAAACCAGCAGCTGCCTTGGGATCATCAAAAGGTTAAGTAGCTCTGGCATAGAGCAATAGAACCTCTTCGATTAAATCTAACAACACAATCAAAAAACAGATCAATTATAGATTTTTCTTATCTATCATTCCCGCTTTACAATAACTTTAAATCAAGATGCACAAATCAACAAGAATACCTGTCAAATACTCTAGCCAATTGCATTCCACTCCTCAACATAACGGTGTTTTACTAGTCCGTGAAACCCAGAAGCTAACTCCTATCTTGGCTGACCCCTTCACCATGGTTGCCTAGAAACCTAAGATGCTTAGCCCAAAGTTCAAATTCATGTTCTCATAGGTTCCTTTGAAGTTCACTGTCCAACTCCTGACACAACATCTGGGCACCAGTCCATCTTGCCTGGACTGTGAATAAGTCCTATTCTTCATATGTGATAAAGTGTTCTAACTGTTCTCGCATCTGAAACTTTAGCTGATAGATCTTGCATATTTCCAAGGTTCAAATATTCTCTTGAAATATGGCTTCACCCTAATGACTTTTGCCATGATGCCTTGTGGTAAAATGCTTTTGACCAAAGTGAACAATATTCCTTAAAATTAATAATTACATTTAAAATATCAGCATTTGTGTTTTACAATCATAATCACTTATTTGAATCAATCACTGCATCTCATATGTGTAAATCGCTTTTTGTTAGCTTATTTTAAAGTCATTTAACTGAATACTGCTGGTTCTGTCAGTGCCTTAATGTGTACTGTTTCAAAATGTCTCACTAATCTTATTACACCACTTCAGGGAGGAACCTCGGCTGGAGCCAGGGAGTAGAGCGTAGATGTGTGTTGCAGCTCTGTCAGACCCTTGTTTGTATGTAAATATAAATAGTTTTGGCAGTAAACTAGTTATTTCTTGAAGCCACAACAAGTTGCCTTTGAAGTGATTACAGTACTGTTAACTGAACCATTTTAAATAGATACCTAATGGGTGATTTTGAATCTGCGAGTAGGTGGGTCACATTGCTGAGGGTGCTTGCCTGCTTATATCACACTCTTCCCGTAGTCGTCTGATGAAAAGAAAACAACCTGAAAGGTTAACTTTCTCGCTCCGCAAACGCTGCCTGATGTTCTGAGTATTTCCAGCATTTTCTAGTTAGTGCTTTACATTCGAAAATACTTCATCAATTTCTGTCATGTTTTATAAATGTGAAGTCGTTAGCATGTGCAAAAACTACAGACGCTTGTCAAAAAGGCAACTTTTGAAGCATCACCTTTGATGTTTAGCAAGAGATTCAATTTCTGTTTAGATGAATTATGTTCTTGTTATAGTTCAGAAATGTATTGCAGAATAGGATACTTTTTCACTTTGGATACCTAAGGGGCAATTTTGACTTCTGCCATTGGAAAGCAGGCAGGCAGTTAACATTGCCAAGGGGACTTAGCTGCAGTCTTTGATTTTATTTTGCTATTCTGAGCAGGTCAGAGGGACGCAGAAGGGATCCGACTTTAAAATGAGCAGATTGGTCTGGAGAGGGACATGCAACCTATGACATGAAGAGTATGTTGAAAGAGTGGCAAATTCACAGGATCCATATTTTTAAAACCCATCTCTGTTTATATTTTCACTCTTCCTCCCTTTACCAGCCCCTTGACAGAGTCTGTGGTTGAAATTTAATGCTCCTTTGAAGATGGGGTGACGGATGGTGGGGGAGAAAGGGAAGGGGGGCATAAAATTGGGTTTTGTGCTGCTTGCCTGCCCCATTGGGTATTCTGCCTCTGATGTCAGGATACTTCCATGCCCATGGGTCAGTTGTGCCCCTTAAGGGATCAATTCATGGCCACTAAGGACCTCCTCTTGCATCTGAAAATGAAATTGAGAAATTAATTGAATTACCACGGGGGAGATTCTCCTGGCTGGCTGCAGACTTGAATGGAGCTCATTTAGCGGGCATCCTGCTGGGCGCACGCCTCCGGCCGCTGGATTTCCGGCATCATCAGCTCCGCGTGATTTAAATATTACAATGAGTATTTACATTTCACTAGTGGGCCCAGGACTCTAGTGCCCCCACCCCTGGTATTCTCGGAATTGCCAGCCTGTCAGTTAGAGCTTGATCCATCGGTGTGGATCTTGCACCACCGTTCAGTTTTAACACAGTGTGCTATAAAATTGGAGCTGTGTCCAGCTGCTGCCTCGCCTAGCTGCCAAGGTACAAATGTAGAAATGTGCTGTTTTTCAATTTGCTGAGTCATTTGCAAACATGGAATACCATGTTAGTGCTTGCAGTAGCTGATGCCCACTGCCTTTTACAGGAACAAATGTTTCAGCTGTTGGATGCCATGTTCGAAATGCACGTCAAAGTTGGTGAACATGTCATTGATCAAGGGGATGATGGGGATAACTTCTATGTGATTGAAAGGTAAGAATCTTTCTCAATTCCATTTCATTTTCTGACCAGTTTCCGTATTGCATTGTGATGTTTTAGGGTTATTAACTGAGGCTACCTGGCTTGGGATTTGACTGCAGAGGAAAATGCAGGCACTACAAATTTTCTCAGCTGCAATTTAGTCTACACAATATCTCACTGAATGACTGCTTGAGCAGGCAGTCTCAAATGACCCATTTTGTGTACTGGATGCTCTGATCTCTTGCATGCTGTCACACGCCACCTTCTGTCTTGCTGGAGACTCACAGAAGGTGCAGTAACCTGATGAAGTCATGAGGCACGATTGCAGTCCTGATCTGTTTTACTTGAAATATTTGAATGGACCGAAAACACATTTTCCTGTGAGATGCACCTAGTTCTTGTACTCGTTGTAGCATGAGGCAGGCATGATTTGTAGGCTAACAACCCTAACTAGAAATACTTTTAAGCACCAAGGTCACATGGGTTCACTGTCATTCTTTAGCCCATGCCTATTTCTGGTTGACTCTCCCTATCATTATATGTCTATATCCACATGGTCCACAGTGGTCGAAAATACACACACAATTCGATTTGATTTATTATTGTCACGTGTATTGGTATACAGTGAAAAGTATTGTTTCTTGCGCACTATACAGACAAAGCATACCATACTTTGAGAAGGAAAGGAGAGAGTCCAGAATGTAGTGTTACAATCATAGTAGGGTGTAGAGAAAGATCAACTTAATGCGAGGTAGGTCCATTCAAAAGTTTGATGTCAGCAGGGAAGAAGTTGTTCTTGAGTCGGTTGGTACGTATCCTCAGATTTTTGTATCTTTTTCCTGATGGAAGAAGGTGGAGGAGAGAATGTCCGGGGTGCGTGGAGTTCTTAATTATACTGGTTGCTTTTCTGAATCTACATATAATGAATATGCATCATTCTAACACTGAAATGCCAACTACTTGGGAATGCATTCAATACCACATCCCATTGTCTCAAATAGAGCATACTTTGTAAACATGCAGTTTCATGACTATTCCTGCCTGGCTTCCATCCAGAAAATATCTTAACATTCCTCAAATCACTTGTACATCATAGAACCATAGAATCCCTACAGTGCAGAAAGAGGCCATTCGGCCCCTTGAGTCTGCGCTGACTCTCCGAGAGACATTGGAGGCAGTTCAGAGGAGGTTCACTCGATTGATTCCAGAGATGAGGGGTTTGTCATGTGAAGAGAGATTGAACAGTTTAAGCCTATACTCTCTGGAATTTAGAAGAATGAGGGGAGATGAAATTGAGGTTTACAAGATGATAAAAGGTATTGATAAAGTAGACGTGGAGCAGATGCTTCCTCTTGTGGGGCATTCTAGGACAAAAGGTCATAATCTCAGGATAAGGGGTAGCAAATTTGAAACCGAGCTGAGGAGAAACTACTTCTCCCAAAGGGTCGTGAATCTGTGCAATTCACTACCCCAAAGTGCGGTGGATGCTGGGACAGTGAGTAAAGTTAAGGAGGAGTTAGACAGATCTTTAATTGGTGATGAGTTGAAGAGTTATGGGGAGAAGGCAGAAAAATGGTGATGAGGAGCATATCAGCCGTGATTGAATGGTGGAGCGGACTCGATGGGCCGAATGGCCTAATTCTGTGCTTATATCCTATGAACTTATAAGACCACCTTACCCAAGCCCGCCCTATCCCCATAGCCCTGCACACTTAGCTTGGCTAATCCACCTAACCAACACATATTTGGACCGTGGGAGGAAACTGCAGCACCCGGATGAAACTGGAGCACTCAGAGAAAACCCACGCAGACATGGGGAGAACATGCAAACTCCACACAGTCACCTGAGCCTGGAATTGAACCCGGGTCCGTGGCGCTGTGAGGCAGCAGCGCCAATCACTGTGCCACCATGCCGCCCAAAAACCTTTGAGAGTTGAAGCTGGATAGCATCTTGGACCAGCAGCCTAATTTTTAAAAGTGCCCAGACCGTAAGTAAAAATCCCAAATGTTATCATTCTCTTGTTAATGCTAACCTTGTAGGATTAACCGAGCATCAACTTCAGTGGCAATACCTATAATAGCAGACTCCCATTTGAGGAAGGAAACTTGCATCATTTTCGTGGCAATGATCTAACCTTGGGCTCCCAGTGACTTGCGAATGGGGAACGTGGATCATGAACTTGAGCATTTTTCTGATGCTGTCGTCTTGCGTTTCCTTCCTGTTGTCTATCATTATATAAGTCAGTTGAGTTATAATTCTGTCACCCAGCTTAAATTTCAGAGAACTGATGCAGGTTCTGGTGGCAGCTAAAGCTAAATAATATAATGGCCTTGAAACTCCCTAGTGGGTCAGTATAAATATCCACATATCTTGAGTATTGCTGCAACCCTGAACCAGGTAATTAATTGGTAACTGCCATGATTATTTATTTAAATGGTGCTGTAAATACCTAATGCACTTTTACTCTTGCTATAATTCACTTCAATGTGTGAAATGAATTTTTACTTTCAAAAGTACCTGACTCTTCAGTCTTCACTATTTTTCAGGAAATATGAGAGAAATTAAATGCGCGGCCGTCTAATAATCTTCCCTCTTTGCAAGAGTTTGCAGTTCCTAACATTTACAAAGGTTTTGGCTCTGCAATATTAGAATATTAATTTCTTCTGGCAAAAAGATTGTTGCATTAACAATGGCATTCATTACACAGCTCCAGTGCTTTTAATTGTTGTATTTTTAATCCTCTTGGTTTTTCTGATGGGCCATTTTTAATAGCATTGAACGAAGGGTTTACTCATTTTGCTGAACTTCTGAGGCTGGGATTTTGTGCCAGTGTTCGCTGCGGGTGAAATTAGCGATGCTGGTGGAAAATCCTGTGAGACGGCAGGAACGAGAATCTTGGCATCAAGATCTCGTTCTCAGATTTTCCCTGCCCCTTGCTGGTGATGTAACGAGGTTCCCACCCAAAATAAAGGGCGGGAGCCTCATTTAAATATGTCGGCAAAGTTTACTACAGTTGAGGGGAACCTGCTGTGGGTGCAAAAGTAAGTATAGCTGCGGGGTTGGGGGGGGAAGAGAGAGTGAGGGACTGCCACCCAGGCAGGGTGGCAGTGCCAGGCGCAGGCCCTCTGGGGAGCTCCAATTGGAGGGGGGTATGGGGGGGGGGGGGTTTGCCCCAGTGCTTGTGTTGTGGGAGGGGGGGGTTTCCCCTTATTTTAAAAGGACACCCGATCTCTGTGGAGCCAGCTTTGCCAGCTCGATCAGGCTCCGCCCTGCCAATGTGATGCCGCAAACAACAATGCCAGATTTTCTGTGCACAGAGTGCCAGAGAGCTTGGAGAGAAAAGTCTTTCCCAGCCATAGTCCTGACTTTTCATCCTCGAGGTGGGTACTGGAAGTGGAGGAAATGCTTGGTCTGGCATGGCCTGCTTCTGAAAAAAGTGCCTGCAGAGACGGGATCGTCATTGCTGGGAGCAGCTGCGTGTGTGAGCCACCATTCTCTATTTTAATAGTGTTACTGTAAGGAACTGTAATTACACCGTGTCCGTGTAACATTGTTCAAATTGTGGAAATAATTGTGCACGGTACAAAATAGGTCCGTCTAGGCCATTGATACAATGCACATTGCTGCCATCCAGTGGAGCTTGAGGCCACTGGATTTATGCAATTTCTTCCTTTTTGTTCTTTTATTCCTGATGATTTGTTCACCAAGCTGGTTTTCCAGTAGTTCTGCGGAGTGCGGTGCTGTCTGTTCCTCTCGCTGTCTTGCTGATCGCTCTGTAAAGACTGTCTGGCATTGCAATTCATTTTGATGCATGAGAAAGAAATGAACGGATGTGTGGACAGATCCGCAGATATGAGCGAGAGTTTCTTTTGAAGCTTTTGTGTTATCTTCCCTTTAAGTTGCTCAGAGCTGTGGAATGTAATCTGCGGAAATCAATGAGACCAGACAAGTCCATGTACATTCAGTGCTGAAGTTAGTCATTGCTCTAGCTCCTCCAATCACAGCTTCCCTCTCTCCCAGTCTTGTCACTCCTCCAGAGACAGAATCTATGATTGGAGGAGCAGTCTGGGTGGGAAAAGGGGAACCTGTGAATGGAGGAGCCAAAGCCGTTATACTGGCCGTTCCCACTGGCCATCATACCGGAGTCTTTCAGCCGCACTGAACAATTCGTGACAACATCTTGCTTCTGATTTATTATTGTCACATGTACTAGCATGCTGTGAAAAGTATTGTTTCTTGCGCATTACACAGACAAAGCATACCATTCCTAGAGAAGGAAAGGAGAGAGTGCAGAATGTAGTGTTACACTCATAGCTAGGGTGTAGAGAAAGATCAATTTAGTGCAAGGTAGGTCCATTCAAAATTCCGATGGCAGCAGGGAAGAAGCTGTTCTTGAGTCGGTTGGTACGTGACCTCAGACTTTTCTATCTTTTTCCCGATGGAAGAAGGTGGCAGAGAGAGTGTCTGGGGTGCGTGGTCGTCCTTAATTATGCTGGCTGCTTTGCCGAGGCAGAGGGAAGTGTAGACAGAGTCAATGGATGGGAGGCTGGTTTGCATGATGGATTGGGCTACATTCACGACCCTTTGTAGTTTCTTGTGGTCTTGGGCAGAACAGGAGCCATACCAAGCTGTGATACAACCAGAAAGTATGCTTTCTATGGTGCATCTGTAAAAGCTTTCAGAGGTGAATGAGAAGTAGCAGCTGGAGCAGACCCAGGGGAGCTGCTACTCAGCTTTGCAACAGGCTGGACCTGGCTGTTGTCCACATCCGCGGCATGAGCTACTTTGAGAGAACAGGAAGTTCATTTCTAGTGATACAGACTTATCTTGAGCGAGGTGAGCAAATGCTGTGTCAGTGTGTCCAGTGGCGGAGGAGGGAGCTTAGGCAGCAGCAAGTGAATGGGGCTGTTCCCTCCCCTCACTCACTCCAGCTCCCCTTTCCTTCAACAACTCTCCAATAATGAGAGCTGTGGCATGCAGATGGTTTTTCTGTTCTATTCGGAATAGATAATCAAAATATATAAAACACAAGCTGAAAGGTTTCCTTGCAATCTGGATTACAGTTATTGAAACTGTCCTCCAAATATGAGTTTGCTGTCAATGTGTACGTAGGTTCGAATGCACAGATCGAAGCTGAGGCAGTCACCAAAGTCAGTGTTATTGTCTGAACAGTGTCATAAATAATGGGGATGTTCTCCTGTCACAGTAATAATATTGCACGATGCTATTAAAATGAAATTTGTACTCTCGGGCTTGTTTAATAGTTGCAGTGGGAGGATGCACACACATACTGCATTACATTGTTGCAGCTCTCAACATCAATAACCCATGCTGCGCATATATTGGACAATATTTGTAACCAACGATGAGTGATAAATTTACTTTACGTTGGGATACCTTTGAACATGTATAATATTTGAAATGATTCTTGAAACTTGCACATCTGATGTGCTAAGTGTAATTTTTACAAGATGTAAATTTTGAATTTAAATTCAATTTACTAGGATCTTCCTGTGTGTGTTTAGCGAATCTTGAAAAGGGGGAAAAAAATGTCATGTTTGATTGAGGGTGGGTGTTAAAGGAGAGAGAAACAGGCCCGTGATTTCTCTTCCTGGCCCTGCTCCCTTCCTAACAGCACTGTGGGTGTGCCTACACCACATGGACTGCAGTGGTTTAAAAAGGCAGCTCACCACCACCTTCTCGAACATAATCAGGGTTGGGGGATAAATGCTGGCCCAGCCAGTAATGCTGTTTTTTAAAAAAAAACAAATTTTGAGTTCTCAGACCGGGACCATTTCCAGGTTCCCAGCTCCACGATTGCTGAGTGTGCGCCCACTGGCGTGATCCTGTGGGAGAGAGCCTCCTAATTGTCTGCTTCTGCCATCAGATTAAGGATGGTGGGTGGGTTCCTGAGACTGTCAGTCCATTCAGAGGAAGCTCTGAAAGCAGTTAGACTAAGCGGAGTGCTGTTGCTGCAAGTTTCGGGACTGTGGAGGCAGCTCCATCTTGAGGCCCCTCTGAAGAACTGGTCCCCCCATGCCGACACTATAGTTAAGAAAGCCCACAACGCCTCTTCTTTCTCAGGAGATTAAGGAAATTTGGCATGTCCGCTACAACTCTCACCAACTCCTACAGATGCACCATAGAAAGCATTCTTTCTGGTTGTATCACAACTTGGCTCCTGCTCTGCCCAAGACTGCAAGAAACTACAAAGGGCTGTGAACGAAGCCCAATCCATCACTCAAACCAGCCTCCCTTCCATTCACACTGTCTACACTTCCTGCTGCCTCGGCAAAGCAGCCAGCATATCAAGGACCCCACGCATCCTGGACATACTCTCTTCCATCTTTTTCTGCTGGGAAAAAGATACAAAAGTCTGAGGCCACATACCAACCGACTTGAGAACAGCTTCTTCCCTGCTGCCATCAGACTTTTGGATGGACCTACCTCGTATTAAATTGATCTTTCTCTACACCCGAACTATGACTGTAACGCTACATTCTGCACTCTCTCCTTTCCTTCTCTATGTACAGTATGCTTTGTATAGCGTGCAAGAAACAATACTTTTCACTGTATACTAATACATGTGACAAATCAAATCAAAGAACACTGGATTTTAAAAAAACTCTCAGTCCTTCCAGGCCCAATTTGATGCACTGTTCACGATTTGGAACCAACATTGATCCTACATTCTTAATTCCAAATGCCGATTGGATTTAAATTGAGGGTTAGCAGGGTTGCTATTCATAAAGTATGAGGATGTTTTTATTTAAACAATGAATGTTTATGTTTTACAGGGGGACATATGATATATTTGTCAATGTGGATGGATTGCAAAGGTGCGTTGGGGCCTATGATAATCGCGGTAGCTTTGGTGAGCTGGCCTTGATGTACAATACTCCCAGAGCAGCTACCATCGTTGCTACCTCTAATGGAGCACTATGGGGTCTGGTAAGTGTTGGGGAACTTGGATATTATAAATGAATACGTTATATGTTGTCCAGTCAGTGCAGTTGAAATGAGAAACTAATGCATGAGACATTGAAAATCCCAAGTGGTTTTTAATAGTCACTTATCTGAAAACACTTACTTGTGGAATTGAAATTTAGGCCCAACTGTCTTCAGCTGCTTCAACGTCCCTCCACCATAAGGTCAGAAGTGGGGAGGTTCACTGATGACTGCATGATATTCACGACGACTCAGATACTGAAGCAGTTCATGTCCCGATGCAGCAAGACCTGGACAACATTCAGGCTTGGACTGATAAATGACAAGTAACAATCGTGCTACACAAGTGCCATGCAATGACCATCTCCATCAAGGGAGAATCTAACCATCACCCCATGACTTTCAATGGTATTAGTCCCACTATCCACATCCTGGGGTTTATCATTGACCAGAAACTGAACTGGACCAGCCATATAAATACTGTGGCTACAAGAGCAAGTTAGAGGCTGGGAATCCTGCAGAGAGTAACTCACCCCCTGACTCCCCAAAGCCTGTCCACCATCTAGAAGGCACAAGTCAGGAGTGTGACGGAATACTCGCCTGGATGAGTGCAGCTCCAAGACTCAAAAAGCTTGACACCATGCTGGACAAAGCAGCCTGCTTGATTGGCACAGCATCCACAAATATTCACTCCCTCCACCACTGACTCTCAGTGGCAGCAATGTATATCATCTACAAGATGCACTGCAGCAACTCACCAAAGCTCCTTCGACATCACCTTCCAAACCCCTGACCTTTGCCACCTAGAAGAACAAGAGAAGCAGATGCATGGGAACACCAGTACCTGGAGGTTCCTCTCCAAACCACATACCATCCTAACATGGAACTATGGTGCCTTTCCTTCACTGTTGCTGGGTCAAAATTCTGGAACTCCCTTCCTAACAGCACTGAGTGTACCTGCACTACAGTTCAAGGAGATGTCTCAACTTCTCTTGGGCAATTAGGGATGGACAATATATACTGACCGAGCCAGCAATGCCCACATCCCAAGAATGAATATTAAAAAATAAGCCCAGTGGAATAGGATGAGTATTGAAAGATTTTGGAAAAATATTCTCAGATAATGATTTGACTGGCCCTAAAATGCTCAATATATTTTACAACTCTCTCCCATACATTTTACATCCTGAACACTGAAACTCTGATTTAACTGTAACTTGGTGTAAGGTGGGTAATCTGACTGTATTGATGTGGCTGTAGAATAGTTTTACTTCTCCCCCTATGAATGTAGTTAACCATAGAAAGTCACATGTTTTGACTATCTCTGGTGGACTTTCTCCTGTAACCACTTAACTATTTAACCTGATGTTGCTTCCAGAATGATGTTTGGTAGGGAAGTAACAATTTTGAGCCAGTGACAATGACAATATGTCCATGTCAAAGAGGTGTGTGACTTCCAGACCAAGCTAGAGGCGATAACGAAGTGGATAGATAGTCAAACATGAAAACGATTATGTATACTGATATCTCCATGAGTAGCAACATAGAATCCCTACAATACAGAAGGAGGCCATTCGGCCCATCGAGTCTGCACCGACCACAATCCCACCCAGACCCTATTCCTGTAAAGCACACATTTACCCTGCTAAACCCCCACACACTAGGGCCAATTTACCATAGCCAATCAACCTAACCTGCACGTCTTTGGACTATTGGAGGAAACCGGAGCACCCGGCAGAAACCCTGCAGACACTGGGGAGAACATGCAAACTCCACACAGACAGCAATCAAGGCCAGAACTGACCTGGGTCCCTGGTGCTGTGAGGCAGCAGTGCTAACCACTGTGCCACCGTGCCACCCAGTATGTTAAATGAACCAAACGTCAGGGCCAAAGACCTCAGTGAGTGTAACTGGGTCGGAGGGGAAACCATTTTTAGAGATATGCTACCGTCATTGGACTTCAACCAAACTTAGCCAGTCCCCAGAAGTGAGATGGCGGAGTATGAGAGAATGGGCAATTGTGACAACAAAAAGCCAAGACATTAAGGGCAAGGAAAGATAATGACTATAGTTACAGTTAAGTTTCATAGAAACTTCAACTAATATCATCTTGCTGCTATGAGCGCGTTGGTACTCATGCTCAGGGCTTGAAAGATCAAACTTTGAGGTGACTACCTTTGTGGCAATGATATCTATTCAGTACTGTATTTACTTTCAGCCATGATGTGGAGATGCCGGCGTTGGACTGGGGTAAGCACAGCAAGAAGTCTCACAACAACAGGTTAAAGTCCAACAGGTTTATTTGGTAGCATAAGCCACACGCTTTCGAAGCACTGCCCCTTCATCAGGTGAGTGGGAGTTGTGTTCACAAACAGGGCATATATAGACACAAACTCAATTTACAAGATAATGGTTGGAATTCGAGTTTTTACAGGTAATCAAGTCTTCAAGGTACAGACAATGTGAGTGGAGATGATACAAAGATTGGAGGTGTAGTGGACAGTGAGGAAGGTTTTCAAAGCTTGCAGAGGGATTTGGACCAACTAGAAAAATGGGCTGAAAAATGGCAAATGGAATTTAACGCAGACAAGTGTGAGATATTGCACTTTGGAAGGACAAATCAAAGTAGAACGTACAGGGTAAATGGTAGGACTCTGAAGAGTGCAGTTGAACAGAGGGATCTGGGAATACAGGTACAGAATTCCCTAAAAGTGACGTCACAGGTGGATAGGGTCGTAAAGGGTGCCTTTGGGACATTGGCCTTTATAAATCGGAGTATCGAGTATAAAAGTTGGAGTGTTATGGTAAGGTTATATAAGGCATTGGTGAGGCCGAATTTGGAGTATTGTGTACAGTTTTGGTCACCTAGTTACAGGAAGGATGTAAATAAGATTGAAAGAGTGCAGAGAAGGTTCACAAGGATGTTGCCGGGACTTGAGAAGCTGAGTTACAGAGAGAGATTGAATAGGTTGGGACTTTATTCCCTGGAGCGTAGAAGATTGAGGGGAGATTTGATAGAGGTGTATAAGATTTTGATGGGTATAGATAGAGTGAATGCGAGCAGGCTTTTTCCACTGAGGCTAGGGGAGAAAAGAACCAGAGGGCATGGGTTAAGGGTGAAAGGAGAAAAGTTTAAAGGGAATATTAGGGGGGGCTTCTTCACGCAGAGAGTGGTGGGAGTGTGGAATGAGCTGCCGGATAAAGTGGTAAATGCGGGGTCACTTTTAACATTTAAGAAAAACTTGGACGGGTTCATGGATGAGAGGGGTGTGGAGGGATATGGTCCAAGTGCAGGTCAGTGGGACTAGGCATAAAATGGTTCGGCACAGACAAGAAGGGCCAAAAGGCCTGTTTCTGAGCTGTAATTTTCTATGGTTCTATGGAGAGCACAGGTTAAAGAAGTGTGTATTGTCTCCAGCCAGGACAGTTAGTGAGATTTTGCAAGCCTAGACAAGTCGTGGGGGTCACAGATAGTGTGACATGAACCCAAGACCCTGGTTGAGGCCGTCCTCATGTGTGTGGGACTTGGCTACCAGTTTCTGCTGAGCGATTCTGCGTCGTTGTGTGTCGTGAAGGCCGCCTTGGAGAACGCTCACCTGAAGATCAGAAGCTGAATGCCCATGATGAAGTGTTCCCCAACAGGAAGAGAACACTCCTGCCTGGTGATTGTCGAGGGGTGTTCATTCATCCGTTGTCTTAACGTCTGCATGGTCTCCCCAATGTATCATGCCTCGGGACATCCTTTCCTGCATCAAGGACAGTCACCTCAGCACTTCACTGTACCGCAAGCCCACGGATAACCTCTCGATGCTCCACTTCTCCAGCTTCCACCCTAAACACGTTAAAGGAGCCATCCCCTACGGACAAGCCCTCCGTATACACAGGATCTGCTCGGATGAGGAGGATCACAACAGACACCTCCAGACACTGAAAGACGCCCTCATAAGAACAGAATATGGCGCTCGACTCATCGATCGACACTTCCGATGCGCTACAACGAAAAACCGCACCAACCTCCTCAGAAGACAAACACGGGACACAGCGGACAGAGTACCCTTCGTCGTCCAGTACTTCCCCGGAGCGGAGAAGCTACGACATCTTCTCCGGAGCCTTCAACATGTCATCGATGAAGACGAACATCTTGCCAAGGCCATCCCCACACCCCTACTTGCCTTCAAACAACCGCACAACCTCAAACAGACCATTGTCCGCAGCAAACTATCCAGCCTTCAGGAGAACAGTGACCACGACACCTCACAACGCTGCCACAGCAACCTCTGCAAGACGTGCCGGATCATCGACACGGACGCCATCATCTCACGCGGGAACACCATCTACCAGGTACACGGTACATACTCTTGCAACTCGGCCAATGTTGTCTACCTGATACGCTACAGGAAAGGATGTCCCGAGGCATGGTACATTGGGGAGACCATGCAGACACTACAACAACGGATGAATTAACACCGCTTGACAATCACCAGGCAGGAGTGTTCTCTTCCTGTCGGGGAACACTTCAGCAGTCATGGGCATTCAGCCTCTGATCTTCAGGTAAGCGTTCGCCAAGGCGGCCTTCACGACAACGCCGAATTGCTGAGCAGAAACTGATAGCCAAGTCCCGCACACATGAGGACGGCCTCAACCGGGATCTTGGGTTCATGTCACACTATCTGTAACCCCCACGACTTGCCTGAGCTTGCAAAATTTCACTAACTGTCCTGGCTGGAGACAATACACAACTCCTTTAACCTGTGCTTAACTCTCCACTCACATTGTCCGTACCTTTAAGACTTGATTACCTGTAAAGATTCACATTCCAACCGTTATTTTGTAAATTGAGTTTGTGTCTACAAGTGCCCTGTTTGTGAACAGAAGTCCCACTCATCTGATGAAGGGGCAGCGCTCCAAAAGCTTGTGGCTTGTGCTACCAAATAAACCTGTTGGACATTAACCTGATGTTGTGAGACTTCTTACTTTACTTTCAGCAACAGGGACTTCGACTCTCTTTGACTTGGACGGACAAGAGCAGTAGGCTACTGTTGTGCACCATCTTGTGGCTAAACATGGGCATTGCTGACAGATGTTTGGGAAGACCTGGGAAAGGGGATTGAATAGGGTAAAGGTATTAATGCATCGTTGTATCACTGACCGGTGCGTTAGTACGTTACACTCAAGAATATACTTTCTGGTGAATTTTATCAAAGCATTACAAGCAGTCAGATATACAAATTAATAAAACTGAAAAAATAATTCTGCAATTTAACTTGATTGTATAAATTAATAACTAGCTACCCATTTTTCTAGGACAGGGCAACGTTTCGTAGAATTATTGTCAAAAACAACGCCAGAAAGAGGAGATTGTATGAAGAATTTGTCAAGTCACTGCCACTTCTAAAGTCACTAGAAGTAAGTAGGGTTTCCGCGGACTCTGTGTTGCCTGGGCTTGAAAATTGAAGCTATGAGGAGAGATTGGACACGCTGATGTTTTTTTTTCTTTAAAACAGAGGAAGCTGAGGGGTGAACTAATTGAGGTGTGCAAAAATATGAGGAACCTTGATAGGATAGACAGGCAAGACCCGTTTCCCTGTCCGGCAGGTCCACTTACCAGGGGGGCATAGATTTAAGATAATGGTAGAAGGATCAGAGGGAAATGAGGGAAATCTTTTTCACCCTGAGGGCGATGGGCATCTGGAATTCGCTGCCAGAATTGGTGTTTGAGGCTGAAAAGATACCAGGATCTGAAGTATTGTAGCCTGCAAGGTTACGGACCAGGTGTTGGAAAGTGGGATTGAAATGAGTGGCTAGTTTCTTTTTTTTGGGCCAGCTCAGCCACCAATGGGCTGAGTGGTCTCTCTGTGCTGTAATCCTACCATGGTTATTCCGTGTTGGATGCTACATTGAACCTATTATTCTGCCCTTGTAAGCTTAAAATTGTGTTAACGGTGTAAATATATTATTTAATAATGTGTGCAAATTGATAGGGCTAAGAAATTTGGAATTCCCACAAATTTTAATGTTAATAAATGATTAACAGCAAATTGCAGCAACAATTAGACAGTCTAACACATTCTATCCAAAATTTTTGTTTCCATTATGTAACTAAGTACTTAGAGCCGATTTCCGGAATAAATGCTTTTTATTTTATAAATGAGCAAGGACATTTACCCACTTGGATATTATAATTTGCAAATCGATTGAGAATTTAGGCCAAACCTTTTCATAAATAAAAAGAGAAAATGCTGGAAATACTCATCATGTTTGGCAGTGTCAGGAGACAGAAGCAGAGTAAACATTTCAGGCCTGTGATTTTTTTTTTCTTCCCCCAGTTCTGATGAAGGGTCACGAGCCCGAAATGTTAACTGTTTCTGATGCTGCCGTAACCGGCTGATTTATTTTCAGCCTTTTCCCTTTTCATTTCAGATTCCCAGCATCCGCAGTATTCTGCTTTTCAAACTAACTGCATGCTTGTGTGAAATGTTGCAACCAATAACAGGAAATTCTTTCACATCTCAAGCTAGGGGAACGGATGAAGGTCGTTGATGTATTTGGAACCAAAACGTACAAGGATGAAGAACAAATCATTGCTCAGGTACAGCATCATTTTTTTTCTTCTCCTCCTTCTGTCGCATGAAGTACTATTCCAAACGTTGTTCACAGTGAGTTCAAAACATGGAAAAATTCAAACCATTGGCAGAATAAGGTTTTTAAAAAAATGGCATTGACTTAAATAATTGTCGTTCTTGGTTTTGAATTTTGAGTAGTTGAAGCATTTTGACCAAGGATTAAGATTTTTGAATGGTTGTGAAGAATGAATACTTTACTAGTATAACAGTCACTGTCTGTGTGGAGTTTGCACATTCTCCCCGTATCTTCATGGGTTTCCTCCGGGTGCTCCGGTTTCCTCCCACAGTCCAAAGCTGTGTGGGTTAGGTGGATTGGCCATGCTAAATTGACCCTAGTGTCAGGGGGATTAGCTAGGGTAAATGTGTGGGGTTGCTGGAATAGGGCCTGGGTGGGATTGTGGTCAGTGGAGACTTGATGGGCCGAATGGCCTCCTTCTGCACTGTAGGGATTCTATGACAAATTAATTTTATCTCCGTGAAGTCATGAATTTTGCTAATAAGGAAAGGCTTGATGAACTAAACCTGTGACGTCACAGGTGGAGAAGGTAGTGAATAAGGCATATGGCATGCTTGCCTTTATAGGACGGGGCATAGAGTATAAAAGTTGGGGTCTGATGTTGCAGTTGTATAGAACGTTGGTTCGGCTGCATTTGGAGTACTGCGCCCAGTTCTGGTCGCCACACTACCAGAAGGACGTGGAGGCTTTAGAGAGAGTACAGAGGAGGTTTACCAGGATGTTGCCTGGTATGGAAGGGCTTAGTTATGAGGAGAGATTGGATAAACTGGGGTTGTTCTCACTGGAAAGATGGAGGATGAGGGGTGGCCTAATAGAGGTGTATAAAATTATAAAAGGCATAGATAGGGTGAACAGTGGGAAGCTTTTTCTCAGGTCGGTGGTGACGTTCACGAGGGATCATAGGTTCAAGGTGAGGGGGGGGGGGAGGTTTAACACGGATATCAGAAGGACGTATTTTACGCAGAGGGTGGTGGGGGCCTGGAATGCGCTGCCGGGCAAGGTGGTGGAGGCAGACACACTGGGAATGTTTAAGACTTATCTAGATAGCCACATGAACGGAGTGGGAATGGAGGGATACAAAAGAATGGTCTAGTTGGGACCAGGGAGCGGCGCGGGCTTGGAGGGCCGAAGGGCCTGTTCCTGTGCTGTATTGTTCTTTGTTCTTGTTGTTCTTTGTACAGTTTTTTAAAGTGGATATATGTCCCCAAGTCATTGAAAGTGACAGGATAAATCGAGAAGACTGGATGGAAGAAATCAAACCTAAGGGATCCTTGGTTTTATTAATAGAGGAATAGAGTATAAAAGCGAGAATGTTATACAAAACCTTTATAAAAGGTGGGTTAGGCCTCTGCTGGAGCAAGATGCTTTAGGGAGGATGTCAAGGCCTTAAAAAGGGAACAGAAGACATTTACTAGCATGGTACCAGGAATGAGGATTTTTAAAAAATTCATTCATAGGATTTGGGCATCACTGGCTAGGCTTGTATTTATTGCCATTCCCTAATTGCCCTTGAGAAGTCAGTTATGTAGATAAACCGGAGCTGAGAAGGTTAAAAGCAGATTTGATCAAGTTGTTCAAAGTCATAAATGGTTCTGGTAAAATAAACACCGAGAAATTGTTTGCAGATGGAGCAGTAACGAGAGGGCACAGAGTTAAGGTGATTGGCAAAAGAGCCAGAGGTGACATTTGTAAAACATGCAAATGTGAATTTTTTTTTACACAGCAAGTCGTTGCGATCTAAAATTAAAATGCACTGTCTGAATGGGCACTGGAAACAGGTTTAATAGTAACCTTTAGAAAGTGAAGTTGAAAACCAATTAAAGGGAAAAACATCACAAGGCTATGAAGAACAAGCAGGGGAGTGGAATTAATTGGGTAAGATGGGTATAGAGGGATATGGGCCAAATGTGGGCAATTGGGACTAGCTTAGTGGTTTCAAAAAAAAAAGCAGGCGGCATGGACAAATTGGGCCAAAGGGCCTGTTCCAATGCTGTAAACGTCTATGACTCTGACTCTATAACTGTACCAAAGAGTTAGCATAGGAACGATAGACCATATGGCAGCCTTCTACCTGTACAATTCTATGATTTTAAACAATATGGCGAATGCAATGAATTTGTGTCCCATGGTTAAAATTACCAGTCAAGCTTTGCAAGCTCAATTTCAGAAACATTTAGTTTATTCATGTTGGGTCCTATGTGATTGAAGTATACATGACTACAGTTAGTACAGAGTTGGACAATGCTATCACTCTGCCACATTAGAATTCTCCATTCCCTCCTTCCATCCCTGTCTTTTTTCCTTCTCCCTTTCATTGTTCAATGTTGCTTTCCTTTTCTGTTTGACTCGAACTGGGGGCAGGAAGAGGCAACACAACTGGAACTCGGGCAGGTGTCTGTGCGACAGTCAGCAGCTTCAAGGCTCAGGTGGCCAATCCAAAGTCCAGCATTGGGGGTTGGGTAAATGGGAGGTTAGAAGCAGCAGCATTATGGGAGTCCGCTCGGTGAGTGGTGTTGTGACTCAATTGATTGGCGAGACTACAAGAAACAATATTGAAGCGCGCGATATTGGTATGGTATATTTGGAAGCTAGAGACACTCATGTATGTTCGGAGCAGAGAGAGAGTCTCCTGGTTAGGTAGCCGTCACTGGGTTTGTTTGGAGGGTGGTGACTCAGGCTTTCTGACTCCAGGTCAGTCTGTCGTTCCAGTGTGAGGTATTCCCCTTTCCTGTCGCAGGACAGAACTGCAGATTGGAGAAGTAATGATGATTCAATTCTGCAAAAACTCTGCCAGTGGGGCAGAACTGTACAAAAGTCAGAACAGCTGGCCACCTCCGCAGTCTTGACATCAGATTGGTGTGCAAGTGTTGCACTGCTTTCAGTTGTCTTGCTCCTCCCAACTTGGGCCTTGTCCAGGGGACCCACAATACTGCGGGTCCCAACCGATGGAGGAGAGTGGTGTTGCTGGAAAGGATGGGGAAGGATGCATCATCTCCGTGGACTTAATGCTGAGAAACCCGTCGGCATTGTTGTGTCAGCCTTTAAGGATTGCGAGAGTGGAAGATCAGTTACTCCTCTCAGCAGGAGATCAGAAGGCTGATCTTTGAGTCAGGCAGTGTTGCTAGGTGAGTGGGAAGTTGGACATGCTGTGTTTTGCCTGTGCCACAATACAGCATTGGATTTCATTCATTCTCTCGACTGCCTCCTCCTGTGGCTCCGTGTATCAGTGTCCTCTTGTATCTTTATTCTTTCAACAGCCAATGCTTTATCATCACAGGGAACCAGTTCTTCCCACGAACCCTTGATCTTCTATTCCAGCTGTTTACATAGCCACATCAAATACGATTTAAAATAGAGGAGCGGCCATTTAAGAACTGCTAATCTCTTGACTCCTCAGCCCCTTCCATTCTTAGTAAGCAATCTGCGGGTTTCTGAAAATGCGAAGTGAGCACATGATTACTATTTAAACAAGTTGACCTTGTAGAAGCCAGTGGAGTTGGATTTGGCTTTCCCATGAACAAGTCAGGCTGATGCAACCTAACCTGGCCTATTTATTCCCCAGAATGGTATAATCAGCTCGGTAGTGCTTTATCATTCTGAAATCTCGCACAACTTGACACCACAAATCCACCTTCTAAGCTGACTGAAGGTAGCACAACTATACAGTGACAGCAATAATAATGTATTTATATAGTGCCTTTAATGTAATGGAACATCATCGAATAGAAGCCCTACAGAGCAGAAGGAGGCCATTCAGCCCACCGAGCCTACAGCACCGACAACAATCCCACCCAGGGCATATCCCTGTAACCCAACATATTTACCCTGCTAATCTCCCTGGCACTATGGGGCAATTTAGCATGGCCAATCAACTTAACCTGCACATCTTTGGATTGTGGGAGGAAACTGGAGCACCCAGAGGAAACCCCTGCAAACACAGGGAGAACATGCAAACTCCACACAAAAATAGTCACCCAAGGCCAGAATTGAACCCATGTCCCTGGTGCTGTCAGGCAGCAGTGCTGACCACTGTGCCCCTAAATGCTATGCTGCTTCATAGCAACATTATAAAATGAAGTATGGCATCAAGCCATGTAAAGAGATATTAGGTCAGATGACCAAAAGCTTGGTCAAAAAGGCAGTTTTAAGAAGTGTCTTCAAGGCGGGCTAAAAGATTAATGAGGGAAAAAAATATGAGTCTGAGAAAACGCTCACTGGAAATAAAAAGACAGATAGTAAAAGTTTCTGTATTGTTTTTTTGAAAGAGTTAACAAAGTGAGCAGTGATTCTATAGAAATTGGGTCTGGGGAATTAATAATGGAAAATAAGGAAATGGCAGAGGAATTGATCAGGTATTTTACATCAGTCTTCACGACAGAGAATACAAGTAACATCCCAGAAATAGCTGTGAATCAGGAATTGGGATTCAAGAACTCAGGAAAATTGCAATCAGCAGGGAAGTGATACTGAGCAAATTCTTGGAGCTGCAGGCTGACAATTCCCATGTCCTGGTAGATGTCATCCTAGGGTCTGAAGAGAAGTAGCTAGTGAGATAGTGAATGTGTTAGTTTTAATTTTCCAAAATTCCCTAGATTCGGAGAAGGTTCCATTTGCCGAGATTTTGTGCCTGGATTTGCTGCGTGCGCCAATGGCCATATGGGTACAACATCCCCCACTCGCATATATGGGACGTCCCTCCCAAATGGAGCTCTCTAGAGGGGCCCCCCCGGCACTGCTGTTGGGTCAGCGAGGGGGAAGTGGGAGAGATCCTAATGTGAGGGAACATATGGTGGCACAGTGATTAGCACTGCTGCCTCACAGCGCCAGGGTCCCGGGTTCAATTCCAGCCTCGGGTGACCGACTCTGTGGAATTTGCACATTCTCCCCGTGTCTGCATGGGTTTCCTCCAGGTGCTCTGGTTTTTTCCCCACAGTCCAACATGTGTGGGTTAGGTGCATTGGCCATGCAAATTTGCCCCTTAGTGTCCCGGGATGCATAGGTTCGAGGGATTAAGGGGTAAATATGTGGTGTTACGGGGACAGACCCTGGGTGGGATTGTTGTTTGGCTTGATGGGCCGAATGGCCTCCTTCTACACTGCAGGGATTCTCTGATCCCGTGAAAGTCAGAAAATGAGAATCTCGCTGGCAAGATCTTGGGCAAAATTTTCCTGTCCCAGCTGCCATTGGGAATCGTAGGGGGAAGGACATGTGGCAGGGAAAATTTGACGGACCATTTAAAGGTCTGTTGAACTTGGGTGTAAATTTCCAGTCTTGGGGCACGTGCAGCTGGAAAATCCCGCCCATAGTTTTCAGATTTTCCCCGTTACCCCCACCCCCCGCGCCAGTGACAAAATGACCTCATTTAAATAAATTATAATGTTATTAAAGGGCTTCCCTGCCATATGTTCCCCCCACATTGGGACCTCCCCTCCCCCGCTGACCCGACAGCAGTGCCATGGGGGGCCCCTCTGGGGAGGGGCATCCCATGTACGTGAATGAGGGCTTGCTTGTGTACATGAGTGGGTTGCCCGTGTACGTGGGTGGAGGGGGTCTGAATTTGTTTGGATGTATATGTGGAAAGTGCAGTGGGTAGGTGCCAAGAACTATAATCAATCTCGACTCTGTCGACCTTTTCAGGGGCAAGTTTATATTGTGCAATGCAGCTGTTGGTAAATAATAAATGATGCATTGCACAATATAACCACCCTTCTGAGCTGCCGTGTTAGATAACCTTCATAACTGCAGCAGTGTCTACTGGAGAGTAAAGCATGTTCCTAGATACTGTGTCAATATTCATGTACAGCAGTCTGTGCTTTACCACCCATCTTTTCTTGGTTTGCTGTTGGAATCTGAATTTCAGGATTGTCGTGAAGAAATGGCCAAGTGTAAACTAAATTTAATAATCTGTTCGCACGTATGTTTCTTTGAGAAGATGAGGGGGCCTTGTGCTTCGGAGAGACCAGCAAACCCAGAAACAGAGTTGCAAGTTTGGAACCTTTTAAAAATGGCTACCCACTGTGCCAACTGTGCCGCCCATGCCAATAATGTGATGATAGCTCCATTATCAGGAAACTCCAATTGTTATGAGAGAGGTCAGTGTGCAGTTTAACTGGGGTGATGTCATTGGCCCCAGTGGCATTGAGGAATCAACCTGGTATTTCATGACAAGGTGGCAACCAGCTCCTATCAAAACAATCCGCTGTCTCCTCACCAGGCTGCTGCTCGCCTTTTTGAGGGAAAGAGGATATGTGTCACCTGGAAAAGAGGGCACTATTAGAGTGGTGCTTTTTTCCGTGCTGTGTATTTGAAATTCTGCGGTCTTCTCCACCTTCCTCACCATTGCATTAGTTGGAGCAGTTAGCGGCAAATTCATTGTCACCTCTCTGCTTTCGGACCCACTTGAAGTCTTCCTTCATTCCCTCTCCTTTTCTCTCACTCTACCCAAACTCGCATGTCACCACAACTAACATAACTCATTGCTCATTAATGGAGTAGTCACTTGCCTGATCTGGTATAACTACCAGGATGTTGGAAGAAAGTGGGAGTGGTCCTTTCCAGCTAGCTTTGCTTTTTTGTTATGAGAAAGGTGCAAGACTGACTGACTTTTATCCCATGGGAGAGACCAAACATAATAGTGGGATTCTCCCAAAAAAAAATTCTGAGTGTCGAATTCGTGTAAAAACTGGAGTAAATCACGCAGGATTTTCCAAATGAATCTCCCACACGCTGTGCATCACAGAGCCGTAGCATAAATCACGGTGAAAATCAGTGGGCTGGGCCTATTCCCGCTGGAGAGGCTGGCAGCATAGTGCTGAGCAGACCACTGCGCATGTGCTGTCCTGTCAACTGCAGTAGCCCTGCTTTGCCAGCCTCCCGATCACTGGCCTCCCAGACATGTCTCGGCCAGCCCTGATTTCGCGCCCCCCCCCCCCCCCCCCCCGCCCAAGCAGGGCAACCCTCCCTGCACCCCAATCGTCAGTGCTGATCGCTGGCCTCCCTCCCTCTGTCACCCCCCCCCCCCCCCCCTTGGCACTGCTTGATGCCTGGCGGAAAGGGCAAAGGTGCCCCCTGGGCATTGCCACTTTGCCCCTTGGGCAGTGCTGGGGGCAAGGCTGGCAGTGTCAGGGAGCACCCCCCATTACCCCTGACCACCTGGGGGGCTCCAGGGCCTCCCTTCACTCTGGCGGGTCAGGTCATCGGCTGCCCGCTAGTGAGATTTAAATGCTCGTTATAATAATTTATTCAGCTCTGCGCCGATTTCTGTCATGGAGCTGACGACGCCAGAAATCCAGCGGCCGTGGCACCCAGCGGGAAGCCCGCTACACTGCCTCTGCTTATGTCTCCTGGCCCGCTGCGCTGCTGGGAGAATCGCCCCCAATTTCTTTTGGAGTTAAACTCCAAATGTCTTTTTGTGTGAATACTCCAAAGATTGTTATACTAACTCGATCTCCATGTCAGGATAACTCTCCCAGAAAAATTCCAGGGAATTTAATTACAAGGGTAGGCTGGAGAAACTGGGATTGTTTTTCTTGGAGCAAAGAGATTTGAGGGGAGATCTGATCAAAGTGTGCCAGATTATTGTATTTAATAAGGTAGGCAAAGCAAAGCTGTGCTGTTTAGCAATGGCACAAGATCCAGGGGCACAGAGTCAAAGTTTTGGATAAGTGATATAGGGGGAATGTGAGGAAGAATATCTTAATGCAGCAACTAGCAATGACCCAAAACTGGCTGCCCATGAGGGTGATGGGAGTGGAGACGATCAATGATTATTGAAGGAAATTGGACAGTTTCCTGAGAGAAGTTAACTTGCAGGACTAAGGGATGGAATTGGGGAAGAGTTCCAGCATGAATTTGATGGATCAAATGACCGCCTTCTGTGCTGTAAGGATTTCACGCGGTAATGATTCTAACACTCCAATTTCCATCTCTTTTTAAACATAAATAAAACTTACCTTCACTATGCATAAATTTAACTAGTTGTTTTTGTCCCTCAGGGAGAGAAAGCTGATTGTTTTTATATCGTAGAATCTGGAGAGGTTCGGATAACAATGAAGCACAAGGTAAGTACAACCACTCAGTCTTTTCGAAAGACGAGTTAAATTACGAATTGCACATAAATGTATTTGTAAATGACACAGACTGTGTAATGCCTCATTGAAAATCTTTGCATCTTTGTGGTGGCATATTGGCTGTGCCACCGTGCTGCCTCGCAGCGCCAGGGACCCAGGTTCGATTCCTGGCTTGGGTGACAGTCCGTGTGGAGTCTGCATGTTCTCCCCCTGTCTGTGTGGGTTTCCTCCAGGTGCTCTGGTTTCCTCCCACAATCCAAAAATGTGTGGGTTAGGTTGATTGGCCATGCCAAAGTGCTCCATAGTGTCAGGGGGATTATTATGGTAAATATTTGGGGTTATGGGGATAGGGCCTGGGTGGGATTGTTGTTGGTGCAGGCTCAATGGGTCGAATGGCCTCCTTCTGCACTGTAGGTAGTCTACGATTCCACAATGTTCCATTGTTAATCCTATCCTGGTATAAAATGAGAAACTGGATGATAGGACAAATTAAACAGAGGAGCGCTTTCTGCATCCATGTTCTTGTTTTTCCCACTTCACACTTATTCAGTCAATGACTTCTGTTTGGTCATGAGCTGGTTGACATTCCCACTTGAAAGTCTGCGTTTCTTCAACTTTCTCCCCTTTCCTGCAGCTTCCCTGCCCTCAAGAAAGGAAAGGCTGTTTCACAAATTTCACAGATTTTACTGATAAAAATACCCAAGTTAATAATTGTGAATGTAGATGATTAAGGGACACATATTGGACAGAAGAGTTCACTTGAGCAAGCTGACCCTAAGACATTTTCATATTTATAATTTAATACAACTCTCCAATATTTTGCATGGAGTTGCCTTCATTATCCCATTGCAAAATACCCTGCATTAACTCTGAGAAATGCAGCTAAGATGTTCATTCCAGATGCTTGTAAAGCAATTGACTAGATGACTCTAGTTGGCCAGCTTGAGCTCCATCCATTTTTGAATTAAATTTAGCTGGTGACAAGACTTTCATTTTAACATTTCTATATTAAGCTGCACACTTACATAAGATAATCTAAAATGGGATATTATTTTTATTTTATTTTAATTTTCATTAGCATCACAAGTAGGCTTACATTAAGACGGCAATGAAGTTACTGTCACCACACTCCGGCGCCTGTTCGGGTACACTGGAGGAGAATTTAGCATGGCCAATGCAACTAACGAACATGTCTTTTGGACTGAGAGGAAACTGGAGTACCCGGAGGAAACCCACACAGACACGGGCAGACTCCGTATAGACAGTGACCCAAGTCGGGAATCGAACCTAGGTCCCTGGTGCTGTGAGGCAGCAGTGCTAACCGCTGTGCCACCGTGCTGCCCGTTAAGATCTGATCAAGTATAGCACATAAAACTTACGTTTATATAAGATTTATGGTTGGGGATGATTTATTTGTAAGAATTTGTCTGTACTGATTATGTAATCTGGGGATGAGTTTCCCGTCTGTAAATTCTTCCCTCCTAATACCATGTAAAAGGAGTTTCAAAAATGAACACTGTAAATTCAGCACACTTCTGTGAAAACAGAGGGGGCATGACAACCTCAAAATACCTTCAAATTTGATCAAATTGAAACACCAAAAAGCAATATTGAATAACAACCTGTGGATTTTAAAATTTAATTTTTAATTATAGGCAAAATTATATTGGGGTTTTTAAATTCTACTATTACTATTTTTAACGTGGTGCTTTTAAAACCCATGATAATTTCAAAGGTGGTAACTGTCCTAATCTGCTGCTCAGTAAGCATGCAATGCAAAACAAGAACTGGATCAATTAGACTTAACAATAGTGGAATGTAGATACACTTCAGAAAATCTCTTGGATTACTATACTAGCGTAAGCACTACATTTCAATTCAACAGAATTGAGACCTTCAGGATTAGCACTTAAAATGGATTGAAGAAATCATTTACAACAACAAAGAATGATTTATGACTGTTCCTGATCTTAGTGAACAAATATTTAAAGCACGGCTATGACAGTTTTTGTCTGCTATTTTAATAAGAGTTGGCTATAATAAACTGGTTTAATGCCTGCATTAAAATAGCAGGCATAAGATTATTATGCCTATGTCTTAGGTATTTAGGCTCCAATACAGCAAGATTTTTTTTAGCTGCACTATTCTGTTCTGAACAAGATTCGTTGCTCTTTAGAAGTAAAAAATACAGATGTTGAAGAACTGGACATTATACTTGTATAATGCCTTTAGTGTAAGAAAATGTCCCAAGGAGCATTATGAAACAAAATGTGACAACGTGCCACATAAGATGTTGGGTCAAATAGCCAAAAGCTTAATAAGAGGTAGAGTTTAAACACTGTCTTAAAGAAGGAAAACAATGCGGGAGGTGTAGGATGGGAATTCCAAAGCCTGGGGGCCTAGTCAGCTGAAAACACGGTCATCAGACTCGATGGGCCGAATGGCCTCCTTCTGCACTGTAGGGTTTCTATGATTTCTATGATCCATGGTGACGCAATTAAAATCAGGGATGCTGAAGAGGCCAGAATTAGATGAGTGCAGATATTGCAGATGGTTCTGGGGCTGGAGGGGATTACAGAGATGGGGAATGACAAGGCCACGGAGGGATTTGAAAAGGATGATGAGAATATTAAAATCAAGATGTTCCTTGACTGGGAGCCCATGTAGGTCAGTGAGCACAGGGGTGATGGATGAATAGAACTTGAGAGTTAAGACATGGGCAATAGAGTTCTGGATGCCCTCCAGTTTACAGAGGGTAGAATGTGGGAGGCTAACCAGAGTGCAATGGAATAATAAAGTCTAGAGGTAACAAAGGTATGAATGAGAGTTTCAGCAGCAGTTGAGTTGCAGTAGGTGAAGCTGGGTAATGTTCTGGTGGTGGGAGTAGGCGGTCTTGGTGATGGTGTGAATCTGTGATTGGAAGCTCATCTCCGAAATAAAAAGTTGGGCAGTATCTGTGGAGAGAAAAGAATGGAGGCATTTAGGTTTGGGGGCATGAACGCTTTGTCAGAATTCAACTCTTATTCTGTTATATGTTTCACGATCTAAATGCTAATTCCTCTGTTCTCTCCGCAGCTGCTTCCTGATCTGTTGAGTGTTGCCACCATTTTCTATTTCTGTTTCTTCAAACTTTATTTACACATGGGACTAATGCATTGAAAGATCATCTTTTTTTGGTTTCTTTTAATATAGACCAAATCTGATGCAGATGGTGGAGTGGAAATAGCTCGCTGTTCAAGAGGGCAGTACTTTGGAGAACTTGCTTTGGTTGCGAATCAGCCCCGTGCAGCTTCTGCATTTGCTGTAGGAAATGTGAAATGTTTAGGTAAATCTTCTACAGTTCATGGGGCATTTTAAAAAATAGCTGGGAAGGTTGTGGGAGGGGAGGGGGGGAGATTTCTTTCTATTGAATTGCTTCAAAGCAAGTGAATGTTGTTCACAGAGGCTAGAAATTTCATGGACTAAATGTAACCCAGATGTATTGCTTTAGAAGAATAGAACTTCCAAGCAAAGCTGGGGAGCCGGAAAGTGCCACCACCGAGAACAGCTGGAAAATGCTGCCCGTGGTTAAACATGTATTGGTTAGACCAGACTTGGAATGATGCGTGTAATTCTGGCCTCCGTGTTACAAAAAGGATATAGACATACTGAAGAAAATGAAAAATAAATTCATAAAGATGAAACGAGAACTGGGCAGCTATAATGATCTGGAAAGGCTGAGCAGACTGGGGCTATTTTCTCCAGAAAACAGCAGGCTGAGGAATGATACAATTAGAGGTCTTGAAAATAGATGCAGATGCATTCACTTGTGAGAGTTCAAAACTGTGGGCAATAAATATAAGATGGTCACTAATAAAGTGAGTGAAGAATTCAGGAGAGCTTTGATCGCCCAGAGTATGGTTGCAATGTGAAACTTGCTGTCAAATGGAGTAGTTGAGATGAATAGCATAAATGCATTCAGGACCAAGTTAGATATGTGAATGAGGGAAAAGGGAACAGAATGACGTGCACATTGGGTTAGATAAGCAGGGCGGAAGGAGGATTGGATGATGGGACCAAATTTATAGTAGCTGAATTTGCTGATGACACAAAGATAGAAAGAAAGTTGTCAAGAGGACATAACCTACCTCAATCCCTTTGTAGACAGCTTAAGTGAGTGGGCAACTATTTGGCAGATGGTGGATAATGTGGGAATTGTGAACTTGTCCAATTTGGCACAAAGAATAGAAAAACAGTATACTATTAAAATAGAGAGAAACGGTTGGAACTCTAGGGCACAGTGTGTGTCCTGGTATACTAATTTACTGTGTGATATTTTTCCTGACAAGAAACCAGATGAGAGAGTTATATCTCAGTAGATGTGGTAACTAATCTCGATGCCACCGATTCTAAAATTGTGAATTAGGTCTACTTCAATGTGCTCCTTTGATTGCTCAGAAAATATGATACACACATGCTGAAAAAAAGACATTTCTATCTTGCACTCATCAGAACACACTGCAAGAATACCAGCATTAAGGGAAAAACAACAATTTATACTAATGAGAGGAGAATGGCGAGTGGACTCCGATTGGTTAGAGCCATTGCCATGGAGAATGCACCAGTTGATGGTGACTGACAGATAACTGCCCAGCTTTGTTATACACCATAGCTTAACCCTGACTGGTCAAGGCATTGCCCAATATGAAATGGACCATGTGGACCAGGAAATTTACAGTTTAATCTTTGGTCTTTGCAGAGTTTGCTGTTCATCGAATAATGGTTGAGGCATTACAAATGCATTATTGCAAATTGATGCAGCTAGCAGTACCTGACAACCTCTTCATAAGTGTGACCCCACACCAATGAAGCTGACATGTAAGATCTCCGATATTTAAGTCACATGATAGGGTAGTTCAATATAGGTTCCTGTCATGTTCAAGAGCAGGCATTATTTCTGACATTTTAAAGGTTTATGTAATCTGTCTTCCAAATCAAAAATAAATCCTGCCAGGGTCAAGTATGAAAATTAAGTAGTTATAAAGATTGCAATACAGTTTTACAGGTCCCAGCTCCTTTCATTGGAAATTGAAACTCCTTGGATGGAATTTTCCCATTCTGCCCGCCACCGGAATCATAGCGGGCAGGACAGAAAATTTGGCAGACCATGCAAAGGTCCGTTGAACTCGGTTGGGGATTTCTGGTCTTGGGGCAAACTTGGCTGAAAGATCCTGCCCATTATCCCAACTTTCCCTATCCTGGATCCCATTGTAATGCAGAGAGAAGTGCAGGATTGGCAGATTTGTGTTTGCTGATTTAGCCATCATGAATTCATTTTGGAAGTGAAGACAGCAAATATATCAAAAGCAAAATCTTAAAACAGTTCTTAGGAAGGGCGATACTGAAACATCATCCATCATTAGATACACCTCTTCTTAAAACCTTAAAACATGTGTTCCTGCCAAAATAATTTTTTAAAAAACTGGAAATCAACTGTCACATGAAAAGTGCATTAAGAGGTGGTTTAAAGGAGCAGGCACTGAGCTGAAATTTTAGGCTGGCTATCTGTAATCTGGGGTTTGTAATTTATTCTACTCATTTTGATGCTGATGTTATAGTGCAGGCTGTCTCTCTGGTTATTGCATGATGAGAAAGGACTTCCATGAATGCTACAGATAAATTGAAGCAATTTATAAAATTATGGAACGTAATGTGGTGCTACGCCAATAGAAACAAAGGCCCACGTCTTACATTACAGGCATTTCAGGGGAGGCGAAGGCCTAGTGGTGTTATCACTAAACCATTAATCCAGAAACTCAGCTAATGTTCCAGGGACCCAGGTTCGAATCCCACCACGGCAGATGGTGGAATTTGAATTCAGTACAAAAAAAATCTGGAATTAAGAATCTACTGATGATCATGAAACCATTGTCGGAAAAACCCATCTCGTTCACTAATGTGCTTTAGGGAAGGAAATCTGTCGTCCTTACCTGGTCTGGTGTACATGTGACTCCAGAGCCACAGCAATGTGGTTGACTCTCAACTGCCTTCTAAGGCCAACTTGGAATGGGCAATAAATGCTGGCCGGCCAGCGACGCCTATGTCCCACAAATAATTTTTTTTTAAAATTCTATGTACAATGTGAAACTTACCACTATCCTAATCCCATTTACAGTTTTGCTTCCAATTCATAGCAGCTTCTTGTATGAAAGGGTTATTCTAAGAAAAGACTGATTACAATGGGCCTATATTCTATGGAGTGAGGTGATCTGTTTAAATTGTACAAAATACTGAGAAGGCTTGACAATGCAGATGCTGAGAGACTGTTTGTTTTCTCTGGCTGGAGAACCTTCAACTGGTTTCTGGATAAGGGGTGAGCCGTTTCAGTCGGAGGTGAGAGAACTTTTCACAATGTTTGGAATTCTCCACTCCAGAGAGCTGTGGATCTTCCATCGTTGAATATGTTCAAAGATGGAGACTAATAGATTATTGGACACTGAAAGAATTGAGGGGTATGTGGGGTTCAGGCACGAAGTGGAGTGAAGGGAGACAATCCACTCCTTGTGAATGGCAGACAATGCTGGAGGAGTCATGTGGCCTATTCCTGGTTCTGTTCATATTATGTCAGGGCAATTTAAAGGAAAAACAGTTAATAAATTCACAACAGGAGACCGGCCTCTTTATCTCCAAGTGACTGCAACATGCATTGAAGCAAGTAATTGGTCATTTGGGATAACAATTGGGCAGGACTGTATTGGGGAAATTGTTTTACCAGCTGTGTTTAATCAGTTTACATAGTATTTACAACATAGGCTATTTGGATCACAGGTCCATACGGGTATTTATGGATATGTGGACGTCAGATGAGGACAGGATGGGGTTCAATTAAGATGCCTGCTGTTGCTAAACAGCCTGCCAATGCTCAACTGTATGGGCTCACTTGGGAAATGAGCACCAGGCAGGACATTAAAGATCTACCAGAACCTATGGAACCATATACAGTAGGAATTTGTACATTGAGAAGGAAACAATAAATGCATTCCTTCCTTCATCAGTGCAGGGTTTCTTGCCTTCTACAATACATAAGTTAAGTGTAATATTTGGGTGTTATGGGGCCGGGGCGGGGGGAGATCCAAGAGGAACTGTTTCTTTGTGCAAACTGATATTTTTTTGTTGTTTTCTTTTTAACCCCCATTTATTTTGGGAAGCAATTCCCCTTTGGTGGAACTTTCTTTTAAAGCTCAGGACTCCGATCACAACATGGAACATTTCAGAGGCGGACTTAACTTTTGACGTGTGTAGTATGTTAGTGGAGTAATTGGTATTAATTTCTGGAGGCATATTTTTAATGCATTCTCTAAAATACTAATGCATGGAATGCAGCTATTTCAATTCTGGACTATGGTCTAAAGCCTAAATGGAATGAGCAGTGGTTGTATTTTGGTTTGTGTATAAAAATGCTTTTAAGAAACTGGTTATTTATTCGCAGCTTGACAGTGGGATGGGTATTCCTGCTTCTCACTGCAGAGTCTGCCTATCCTTCCCGCTCGGGCAGGGAACAGAAATCCGCTTCTCATTCGTGCTCATTTGCCCACACGCTTAACTATGGCACCCATGGCAGTTGCCAACAGTGCCCCAGGCTTCTGCAGACCTTAGTTTGAGGACCATTTGGTTTATATGACCAAATAGATAGTGAATGTCAGCAGCAAAGCTTTTTCAATCTAGAATAATGTCTTGTTTTTGTGTTTGGCTATTTATTTTTTCACAGTTATGGATGTGCAAGCGTTTGAGCGACTGCTTGGTCCTTGTATGGATATTATGAAGAGAAACATTGCAAATTATGAGGAGCAACTAGTGGACCTTTTTGGAACAAATATGGATCTCACTGATCCAGCTATATGAACAAGCAATTCAAGGACACCATCATGATACATCACTGTGGAAAAAAGTGGATTCCCCACTGAAAAGTGCATTTGAATTGTATAGAAGGGAAGCATTTTTGTAGCTATTCTGTTTACTTATTTTCTAACCAAAAAACAGAATTAACACCATTACAGTATAGAGATAACCTAGAACCTAGCTTTTATGTACTGATTTTCTGAAACAAACCAGTAACTAAATAATAGATATTTGACTAAAAATGTTAAATGTGAGTCAGTATCCGAAATTCAATAAAATATTTGCTCAGCAAATATCTGCAGTGACTAAGAAAGGATAAGAATTTTTGACTTTATAGATTGTTGATCTATATTTTAACTTGAGTACAAGTTAGTTAACAAACCTTATTTGACTGTTTGTGACCTGGTTACGTTGAAATATCCCAGTAAATATACAGGAAATGTATAGCAGATTTAAGAGAATTTCTGTGTTTGACATGGAATTCTGTATCTTTGTCATCCCGTGAGTTTAATTTTCATGCTGAAGTATTTGAATATTTTGTGAATAAGATTTATTTATAAATTTTGTTTTCATTTTGTCATGGATGATCATAGAGTGAAAATTCAGAAATGACGACTATTGGAACGTGTTTCACCAAAGAAAAATGTGTATGGGGAGGTATAATTAAAAACAGTATTTATTTCTGAACTTAATTTCATAGAAAAGTCAGTTAACAGATTCACTTTTTCCCCTGCTTTGTGAAGATTCTCTTGCCTTTGCATGCTGGAACAATAACTAAATAGAGCAATGTGATGTGCTTTGAATCTGATTATGTGACTAAAAAGTACATTGAGGTAGGAGGCGATAATTGAATAATTAATTCCTTTCTGGTGTTGCACATGAAAGTATTTACCATTACAGTAGGCCCAGTGGCCCAGTAGACCCATTTGATCAGCCGTCTTTGAGTTTTAAAACCAGCCCTTGCCATTGCATGGAAAAGGAATTTCTCAATTCTAAAGTCTTTCACCATCATGTTATGCACAATGTGACCCCCTCATTCTAGTCCAAAATAGAAACCAAATTTAGTCCAATTAATTCAAGTCATGTTTTAGAAACATAGAAACCAGAAATTCGGCCCTTCGAGCTTGTTCCGGAGGATCTCCGTAGAGACCATCTACATGGGCCTTTACTTTTTACCTTTTTAGGTAAGTTAATTGCAAACTAGCCATTTCTCTAGAATATGTTTTGTCAGATTTAACACTGATCATAAAATCACACATTTAAAAGTAGCTAGGTGCTCAAGACTATTTACTGGGGCTAGCTATTTGATTGAGCTACGTGTAAGAGTGTTGTACTGTACTGGATTATAGTCTGATTTTTAAAAGACCCTTTGGCACTCTGGTTATGTTGAGTACAACTAGGCATTTTTAGACATTTATGCATCTAATAAAATATGGACTTATTTAAAAAAAAACACGTGCGGATTTTTATTGAATAATAGTGGACAGTATTAAAATTAAATAAAAGGGTTTATCTGTTGCAGATTTATCATTCTAAAGATATTACGATCTTTTTATAAACTTTAAGTTGTTATCTTCAATAATGTCATTGCTCATTATGAGTCTTATGAGAGAGATGTGGACATCAGTAAAATCATTGTATGGTTACTAAAAAAAGTCAATTACCTAATTTAGAGTTACTATGAGGGAAAGAAAGTTTACAACAGATTCTTGTTTTGCTCATATGTAGCTTTAGGTCAGGAATGCCAATTTAGGCAGAGACACTACTCGTGAATAAAGCACTTCGCTTTTTCACTGACTGCGGTTAAGGGACTGGGACCCCTGAATTGCTAGGCCATTCTGGCAGGCTCCTGTTCTAACTCCAGTGCCGGACTTTTGGAACTGATGCAATTTCAGTCAAAGCCTTGACACACCCGCTCCCAGACTTGTAATGGAGCTGTGGCCTTGTATATCAGTGGAATCTCCACCCACCCCAAAAAGGCCACTTCAGTGGAGGGGCTTAATACACAGACGTCCTACTTTGAGCTCTTGCTTCCCTGGAACCTAGTGTAAGTCTGGAGGCTAGTATGTTCAGTGAGATGTAGTACTCTGGCCTCCTGCTTAGGGGAGATAGGGCATCCAAGTTTAGATCATGGCCTGGACCATGCAAGATTGGGGGGAGTCAGGAGACTTATAAAAATATACATTGTTAAAGGTGCCCTGATAGAGGACCAATGAGGCAACTATTCTTGGGTGAGGTTTCTGCAGGTATTTCCTTCAGGATGCTGAAACCTTACTACTGGAAGTTTCTCTCCCAACCCAGTGAGCTTCAGCAGGGTCAGAACCACTCCCAATCCCAGGTCTGTGCATCCTATATTTCAGGAGATGGGGGTTTATGTAGCACTGGCTACATAAGGTGACATTTTTACACAATACCAAGTTGAGTTGTTTATATCTTTGGGTGTGTTTCCATGATAATGCTGGCAATGTTGTAATGCCAAAGATGTACTGTAAATGGGGGGAGCATTGTGAGATTCCTTGAAGAAAAGATCTTCCAGTGCTTCTGTTTGTCCCATGCTTGATGCAGCTACTTGCATTATCCAAACACTTTTCCAGAATATATCCCACTCCCTCTTGCACATTATTATTGAACCTGCTTCAAGCAACAGCAGTTTGCATTTCTGTTGTGTCTTCAATGCACTCATTCCACCTGAAATGTTGTGAAAGCCAACAGAATTTGAGTCAGAACAGAAAATGCTGGGGAAACACAGCAGGTCTGACAGCATCTGTCAAGCTCTGATGAAGGATTATCCAGACTTGACATGTTGACTCTATTCATAGAATCATAGAATCCCTACAGTGCAGAAGGAGGCCATTCAGCCCATCGAGTCTGCACTGACCACAATCCCACCCAAACCTATCTCCATAACCCCATACATTTACCCTAGCTAGTCCTCCGAACACTAAGGGACAATTTAGCATGGCCAATCCACCTAACCCGTGCATCTGGAGGAAACCAGAGCACCTGGATTGGTTTCACAGGTCGGCGCAACATCAAGGGCCGAAGGGCCTGTTCTGCGCTGTAATGTTCTATGTAACTTCTGGAAGAGGAATTCTGCAAATGTATGTAGACCTTTGTAAATAACAGAATTGTACTTTTCAGTGCAAAAGGGGTGCTGCCTGGTAGATGCAGGAACTCAGACTGTTGGCTGCAATCTGTATGTACGCCATCCTTCTTCAGTCAATATTTCTATAATGGTGCTTGACATCACCCGATGATTTAAGATGTTTAAAACAAGACTGTTTGTCACCACCTCACTCCAAATCTGGATAATGGTACTCCTTCCAGAATTTGCTAATATTTGTTAATTAAGATTGGGAAAAACATAAATGGTGTAATCAATAGTTTACAGTACAAAACGTACCTGCTCTGAATCATTGCAATTTCCCTGCTCAGTGATTTTTCTCCTTGGGATTTAAGTTCCTGTGTTTGCAGAAGATCATCCAGTGATATAGTTTTTGCTTTTAGCAATTGTTGCTTTACATGTTCTTTTTATTTTATACAACACAACCAAATTTATAAAAACCTTTCCCCTTTCGCTCAGAGTCCTAAGTCCTGTGTACAGCTGAGAATGCTACTTACAAACAGCCTGCTATGGCACTCTGCATTTATATACAATACAAAATAAGGCAATGCTGGAAACTGTACCTGACATCCTTGATTTTTTTTTCAGTTAGCTGGACATGAAATGTTGCGCACACACAATGCTCAGGCTTCTCACACTGCACAGGCCTCCTGCACAGGGCGGCACAGTGGTTAGCACTGCTGCCTCACAGCACCAGGGACTTGGGTTCGATTCCCGGCCTGAATCACTGTCTGTGCAGAGTTTGCACATTCTCCCCGGGTCTGCGTGGATTTCCTCCAGGTGCTCCTGTTTCCTCCCACAGTCCAAAAGACGTGCTGGTTAGGTGCACTGGCCAGGCTAAATTCTCCCTCAGTGTACCTGAACAGGCGCCGGAGTGTGGCAACTAGGGGATTTTCATAGTAACTTCATTGCAATGTTGATGTAAGCTTGTAACATTAATAAAATAAATAAATTCCAATGTGAGAAAGATACCTTGAGCGCAACATGCTATTATGCACAAGAAGTCTTAACCTTTTGTATTAAGTTCTCAGCTTAGACTTTAAGCAAAATTGAGGCTGAAAGGGTCTTCATTACAAGGTGTGGACAGTTTAATTTGTTTGCGACATTTTATTGCCAGATTGTGCTGATTGTTCATTGTTTGTTTGTATAGATCCTTTGTAGTTTACCATTTGGACATTGTGTATTCACTTTACCGTCGTGTCATCGTTACTTGCTTCATGCTAAGGCTATTGACTGGTCCAATTTTCCTGCTTTCTCCCTAAATCCTTTTTAATATTTTTCTTTGCGTCTCTCATAAATATTGACTACATTCTTGTTTCTGGTCTGAATAAGCAGTGGATAGTTATGACTTTATTGGGAGGGGAGGAAGAGGAACTTTCTTCTTACTATTAGGAAGATTGTGTTCCTAGCCACTTCCTAAATTCACCCTGTACTTGCAGTGGCAGCTTGACCAGCTATTTTCCTGTGTAAATAGATATCTGAGATAATGGCTCTCTCATGGGGAACCTGCAGTGTATAATGTTTATCTGCCGGCCTGCTTTTAATAAGCAAAGCCAGGTAATTATAATTATAGTCATTATAAACGTCTGAGGTCAGAGGAGCATTGTAACAGATTCTGATTTTTAGACTTTGTCAAAAAGTTATCTTTTCTTAAGACTTGGCAATCTTCCACAACATTGCATGTATAGGGAGATGAGACAAATTTAAGATGCTTTTACAGTGTGATGGGTATGTATAAATATAAAAATTAACAATGCAGGTCACACTGCAAACTTGAGCACATAATCTTGGCTGGTATTCCTGTGCACTTCTGAGGGTGTGCTATCCATTTGGATGTGCCATCTTTCAGGTGAAATGCTGAACTGAGTCTGCATTTGCCCTTACCGTTGGGTGTAGAAGATCCCATAGTTCTATTCAAAGATCATTGGAATTCTCCTGTTCTCAAGTGTTTATCCTTCAAAGACTTGGTGGCTCAGTGGTTAGCACTGCTGCCTCACAGCGCCAGGGACCCTGGTTCAATTTCTAGCTTGGGTCACTGTCTGTGCAGAGTCTGCACGTTCTCCCCGTGTCTGCGTGAGTTTCCTCTGGGTGCTCCGGTTTCCTCCCACTGTCTAAAAGATGTGCAGGTTAGGGTGCATTGACCGTGCTAAATTCTCCTTCAGTGTACCCGAATGGGTGCCGGGGTGTGGCGACTAGGGGATTTTCACAGTAACTTCATTGCAGTGTTCATGAAAGCCTACTTGTGACAATAATAAATAAATTTGCTCGTTTATTTCATTGCAATTTGTGGGACCCTGTTGTGGGCAAAATGGCTGTCATATGTGCCACACTTAAAAGTACTCAGTTGCCTGTAGAGCACTTTGGGGTGTCTGGGGCACTGTATAATGTCAAATTAATTCGCTACTACAGACGCCACAGGCTGCACTGATCTTGAAATGCTACAAACCAGAACTGGCATGTTTCGATTTGCCCATCAGCAAAACCCGAGTAAACTAATACATTTTATGTGATGTAAAAACTGTTACAAACGCATCTATTATATTTCACCAAGGCCTTGGGTTGCTATTTGTTTCTTGCCTTTACAGCTGTATCCGGATCCCGACTAAACACTGCACTTCTGGCCATAAGACGCTTTTTGCCACACTCCTGGGCTACGAGTATCTCAGACTGGACTACTCCACCTTCAGACATTGCACATCACAATGGTATGCCAGCTCTGACTTGCCATGTACAACGCAATGGAACATCTGCTGGAATTGGAAATATTTTGTTATACTTCCAGTATTGCGTGAACGTTTCGTGAGCAGCTCAAATTTCTGTTGTCCATGTGGTACAGGTACATCCATGGTGCTATAAGGAAGATAGTTCCAGCATTTTAACCCTATGATAGTGAAGGAGCAGCGATATATTTCCAAATCAGAATGGTGAGTGACTTGGAGAGGAATTTGCAGTTGGTGGCGTTCCTATCCATCTGCTGCCCTTGTCCTTCTAGCTGGTGAAGGGCGTGGGTTTGGAAGGTGCTGTTGAAGGACCTTCCAAAGTGAGTTGCTGCATTGCATCTTTGTAGATGCCTCATTTTGGAGGGTCCTACCCCTCTCCTCGACACTCCTGTTGGCTACCTTCTCCATACCTCATGCTGGCTGACCTTCCCTCTTGTCACCTCTGCAGTTTCTGGCTTATTTCTGCAGCCTGAAGTTGTTTTCACTCCAAAGCCGCTCTTCCTGCCTCTCGTGAGTTATCTCCTGAGCGCACAGCCCAGCGTGGGTTTGGGTGACGGAAATGAAGTTCAGCCAGCAGGAAGGTCCAAAGGCACAATGTGAGCAGGAGGTTTAATGAGCATGATCGATGGCGACTGGCAGGAGTGAGGAACAGAAAAGCAATGAGGACGACAATTGGCAACTGGGAGAGGCAGCAAAAGGGAGGTAAGTAGAAAGAGTTAGCATATTTATTTTTTGGTTTATTAAATAGTCATTTGGTAGTACAGATATGAGTATTGCTTTAAAAAAAAGACATTTTGTCAAAGCTTTTCATCTTGCACCCATCAGGACAATTCGCAAGAATGCCAATATAAGGGAAAACAACAAATTTATACTGTATAAGAAAGCACTGATTGGTTGGCAAGTGAACTGTGGTAGAGATGTTGCCATGGAGAATGTACCAGTTGATGATGACTGACAGTGAACTGCCAAGCATTGTTTGAAATTTAAACCAGGCAGCTTGACTCTGGTCAAGGCATTTTTCTGCGGAATGAACCAGCGAAAACTTATTTAGCTGAAATAGGTGCAATGTGTTCTGTCTGCCTGCAAAGAACAGGGCTCTGAGTATTAATATATGTAGCTTCCAGTACATGCAAATGCACCACACTGCAAGTCCAACTGGTCATCTTAAATTGGTGGTTAGCGTAATTCTTAGCATACTGGGGATTATTTAACAAATGTTATCCAATCGCTGAATCGCATCTGATGTTGGACATTGTGCTTTGAGTTTTGCAAGCATGGGCTGGTTAGATATAGTCTGCATCTTTCCCATTGTGAACAGCCAATGAGACATGCTGCTTGATACGATCTGCCTGTCATTGGGATGTACAGCCTACTTACCTAGCATCACAGTGACACTGAAATTCATATGCCACTATTGATTTGTGCGATGGGCAGAATGTCTTTTTGGCTTGATGGCAGCATCCTGTTAGTGGGCAATACAGCTCACATTGCTACTCTACTCCATAATAATCAATGTGAAATGACAAGCCTCACCTATTGCTCAATTGTTTGAGATGGGGCATTTTTCAGGTGCAAAGAGCTTTGGGCCCGTTCATGACTTTGCACAAAATGATCTGATCAGGGTAGCCATTATCCCACAGGATGGTTTTGATGCACCCTGTTTCAGCATCAAGCTTCCATGGTGAGCAAATGGCTCAGAGGTTGCTGATGTGGCCGATCTTACACCGCATGATGAATCCCAATGCGTATATAATATAAAGTTGAGTTTCGTATGACATTGGTATTCTTGTGATTGTAATGCAAAGCAAAAAGCTCCTTTTTCACTAATACTTCATTTTAAATGTAATTTCATTTATGAATATAGAAATTTATCAATGTACATATTTCAACTTATAAAGTATGTTTTAATTAATTTTTCTAAGAAAAAAGGCCAAACAGAACTTAATGATTTGCTTAGTGTCATTTCACTTAAAGTTGCACTTTTCAGGAAATAACTACAGTATGTGTGGGCTTGCTATAACTAGCTTATATTTAAGGTTATTAGTTTTGAATTCTCAAGTGGAAACATTTCACATCTATTCTGTCCAAGCCATTTGTAATTTTAAAGACCTCTATCAAGTCTTCTCCAAGTTTCTTTTCTTTTCTCACAAAGGGTCGTGAACGAAGCCCAGTCCATCACTCAAAGCAGCCTCCCATCCATTGATTGTGTCTACATTTCTTGCTGCCTTGGAAATGCAGCCAGCATAATCAAGGACCCCCCACACCCTGGACATATTCTCTTCCACCTTCTTCCGTTGGGAAAAAGCTACAAAAGTCTGAGGTCGCATACCAACCGACTCAAGAACAGCTTCTTCCCTGCTGCCATCAGACTTTTGAATGGACCTACCTCATATTATGTTGATCTTTCTCTACACCCTAACTATGACTGTAACACTACATTCTGCACCCTCTCTATGTATGGTATGCTTTATCTATATAGCGCGCAAGAAACAATACTTTTCACTGTGTCCCAATACATGTGACAAGAATAAATCAAATCAAATCAATCACCACCTATACATGTCTGACATCCTTTTCATCTGGCACAACAGGCAGCTTTCTTACATTCTCTCCGCCTGTTATCATGCAGGACAAGTTGACTCATAACAAGAGAGATCGATCCTAGGCCGATGGTGGAATGCCCAAACTTCAGGTCCTGACAGACTTTGAGAGTAACACCATCCAGTTGGTTAGTAAGGATGTGGACTGCTCCTGTGCTGACGGTGACGACTGCAGCGCTGAATCAAATGAGCATCCCTCACTATAACATCCATCAGACAACCAAACTGTGGTGGTTTCTTCTGCTCCGCAACCTCCTGCCGTGCACTAATGATCCCTCCTTCCTTTCACAGGCACATCGGGACAGCATCCAAGGCCATCCATGAGCCAAGCTCCCGACTCGGTCTGAAGACACTTCGGAAGATTAATCTGATGATATCTCAAGACCAGTCACAGCGTTCACCCACAACCCAACCTGCGCAGAGACACCCATCTTGGTGTGACCTAGTTCCAGAGTAGCCTTGGGGTCACAATCTGATGAGCACAGCATACTGTCTGATCCACTACAGGTTGAAGCGGGGATATCCCAGGTGCCAGACACCCGGAGGCCAGGAATCATCTGAGTTCGAGTCCAATGATGAGCTTTTGGACTTGGCTATACCTCAGCTACTGGAATTACAAAGTCAAGCCTGGGAACATCGGGAAGGGTTGGCTGCTGCATTCCTCAGATTACAAGGCACAGTGGAGGAGTCCGTGAGCCTTCAGTCTGAGGTGATCGCGCTGACATGCCATTGCATTGAGGCCAACACTTGTAGGATCGTGGTCACGATGGAGACGTGGGTCGAGGACATTGGCCCTGCACTGTTGCATGAGCTGCATTCCATTGTTGAGGCACAAGTTGGCATCCATCAGTGTCAATGTGAGAGGACTGCAGGCCATCTAGATTTCATGCCAGCTGCCCATTCTCCTCAATGAGCCAGTCAAAGATCTACGCACACCCATAGGAAGGAGGACCAGCAAGTCATGCCCTCTAACTCCTCATGCTGAAGAAGATGCCACACCACACAGCAGTTCAGGTCACCAGGTGCATGTATTTTAAAGGCAGTTGTAAAACACGCCATTTTGAAGCCATGCTGACATGGGATTTGAATTTGATGTGGAGGGGGGGGATGATTGTGGTATGTGGCCACAGTAATGAGGTGCTAATTTATTAAAATTAGGCTGCTGATGTTTGACAGTGGGAAACACAGCCCACCATTGCCAGGAGAAGGGGACAATTTACATTATTAGAAACACAACTCGGGCCTTCTCTCCAGATTCTCTGATCTCATCACCAAATACACTTGTCACTATCGTGTGTGGAAAATCCCAGCCATTGTATTTAATACTTCCAATTTCAAGGGTAACAGAGGAACTGGTAAATGAAATTAGTTCTTAAAAAGAGTTTGTTAAAACATGGAGCAGTGAGAAGTGTTAGTCTATCAGGTAAATATAGATTTATATCTATGATTTTTGGTTCCTTCAGTAAAGGTCTTTTTTGGAAAGTTCTGATCGCAGCTTGCTCTTGTTCATGAGTTCTGTGCAGCTTAATAGAAGAGTTGTTTTCACCACATCGAGCTTGGGTGCTTAAGAAAAAGAACTGCCCAGCAGAATGCAGAAACATTACAAGATCTCTGTGCATGCACTTCATTTGACACTCTCTTCAGTTTCAAATGAAGTGCCTTGTTCTTTTTTTAAAAATCAACTTGTTTCCTGAAGCATGCCCTGAGTGCTCCACCTTCTCTTGATCTATTTTTTTTATTCATCCAGCATTTATTGCCCATCCCTATTTGCCCCTGAGAAGGTTGTGGTGAGCCTCCGCCTTGAATCGCTGCTGTCCATCTGCTGTGGGTTGACCCACAATGCTGTTAGGGAGGGAATTCCAGGATTTTGACCCAACAACTTAGAAGGAATGGCGATATATTTCCAAGTCAGGACAGTGAGTAGCTTGGAGGGGAACTTGCAGGTGGTGGTGTTACCATGTATCTGCTGCCCTTGTCCTTCTAGATGGAAGTGGTCATGGGTTTGGAAGGTGCTGTCTAAGAATCTTTGGTGAATTGCTGTAGTGCGTCTTGTAGATAGTACACTCTGCTGCTACTGAGCGTTGGTGGTGGAGGGAATGGATATTTGTGGATGTGGTGCCAATCAAGCAGCCTGTTTTGTCCTGGATGATGTCAGGAGAGTGTTTTTGGAGCTGCACCCATCCAAGCAAGTGGAAAGTATTCCATCACACTCTTGACATGTGCCTTATAGATGGTGGATAGCCTTTGGGGAGTCAGGAGGTGAGTTACTCGCCGCAGTATTCCTAGCCTCTGACCAGCTCTTGTGGCCACTGGGTTTATGTGGCGAGTCCAGTTGAGTTTCTGGTCAATGGTAACACCAAGGATGTTGACAGTGGGGAATTCAGTGATGGTTACACCATTGAATGTCAAGGGGTGGTGGTTAGAGTGTCTCTTGTTGGTGATGGTCATTGCCTGGCATTTGTGTGATGCGACTGTTACTTGCCAACCCAAGCCTGAATACTGTCCAGATCTTGCTGCATTTGAACATTGACTGCTTCAATGTCTGAGGAGTCACAAATGTTGCTGAACTGTGCAATCATTAGCAAACGTCCATACTTCTGACCTTATGACAGAGGGAAGGTCATTGATGAAGCAGCTGAAGATGGTTGGGCCTAGGACACTACCCTGAGGGACTCCTGCAGAGATGTCCTGGAGCTGAGATGACTGACACTTCACTACCACAGCCATCTTCTTGTGTACCAGCTATGACTCCAACCAGCGGAGAGTTTGCCCCCTGATACCCATTGATTCCGGTTTTAGTAGGGCTCCTTGATACCACACTCGGTCGAATGTGGCCTTGATGTCAAGGGCTGTCACTCTCACTTCACCACTGGAATTCAGCTCTTTCGTCCATGTTTTAACCATGGCTGTAATGAGCTCAGGAGCTGGCGAAACCCAAACTGGGCATCACTGAGCAGGTTACTGTTGAGTAGGTGCTGCTTGATAGCACTGTTGATGACCCCTTCCATTGCTTTACTGATGATCGAGAGTACGGTAATCCATATGATAGGTACTGCCATGGCAAATCCCTTATTATGTAAAATAAAATAATTTGCCCACCCACTGTCTCCACACCCTGTATAGACTATCAAATTGTCTTTGAAAGCAGATGCTGAGCCTACGGACAAAATTATCCATTATCATTGAAAATAGGGTTGTCCCTGGCGTTGTTTAATTGCCCATCACCATTCATGGCTGGATATGGCTGGACTGCAGAGCTTTGATGGAATACAATTCGGCTGCTCCTGGCCCTCATGGATGTCCAGTTTTGAGCAGCCAGAGCGGTTTTGAATCTGTTCCATTTAGTAGTAGTGCTACATAACTCCAGAGAGGCTGTCCTCCGTGTGGAGATGGGACTTCGTCTCCACAAGTTCACTCCTATCAATACTGTCATGGACAGATGCATCTGCGACGTATTAGTGGAGACAAAGTCAAGCAGGTTTTTCAGTTGTACTAGTTCACCGACCACCTTCTGCAGGCCTAGTATAGCAAGTATGTCTTTAAATAGGCAACTGGGGAAAATCTCACAAATAGTAAAATATTTTGGTCATCAAAATATATTGGAAATTATTCTCAAGATACAACATATATGAGGTGGCAGATAAAATTTAAAATTTGTGCTGGTTTCATATTCTTAGAAAGAAATTTATTTAAATATCATAGAAAATAAACTGAACATTTATGGGCACAGAACAAATCCTAGACAGTAGCTTGATGATTCATGTACGGTTGCAGATATACCTACTTTATTATTCCCATTTGCCGCCTTTTTGTTATTATGTACCATGTCCCATTACTGCTTTATGTCTCTGTACAAATTTACAAACTTTTCTCTCCTGGTCCCACTACCATCTCTCTGAAAATTGCAAATATTCCTTGCAAGTAACTCCTCTTGTGCCAGCAGAGCTAATGGTGAATGCACCTCATGCTCTACCCTCAGTCCCCCATTAATCACCTATATCCTATCCCTTGGGAATATTATCCACAGAAGCAGCTTTCACATGAATGCTGTTTGAACCCAATGCTAGCTAACTCTGAGTCCACGATTAATTCACACCATGTCAAAATTTCCTCTATGTCGCCAGCAAGGCTGAGTCCCTTCTTTCAGCATTTGCATGCTGCTGAGATTGCACTGAGCCATCATCAGGAATTTGGGAGCATAGATTTTTTTTTTAACTGGACTATTAATCCAGAGGTCTGAAGTAGTGATCCAGAGACATCAGTTCAAATCCAATCACAGAAGCTGGGGCATATAAATTGGATTAATTAAGAAAAGGCTGTCTTTGCTGCCAACACGGTACAAGGCACAGTTGTAATGTTTATTCCATGAAGCCATTGGCAGTGATGGAATAAGCAGCAGCAGGATAGAAATAAAGGGGAGTATCTATGGGAGGGAGTGGGTAGGAAGGAAGTGGAGGAGCAGGTCAACCTAATGGGGGCTGCCATGCAATCAACAAAGGGCAGCCCCCAAAGAGCAAGAATCCCCCCTCCCCACATTCCTTGCTGCCCTTTAAACATATAAGTTTAAAAATCGGGTTTCCCACTCCCACCCTGTTGGCCATGCCAAACGTTTTATGACATGGGCAGTATTATTATGAGGGTCAACTAGTTAGATAACAAGTTAATCAGCCCTTAAATCAATTAAATAGGGTGAGCAAGCTGTAGCTGTTAGTTTTGGTGCCCACCTGCTTCCTTGTGTTATGAGGGTGAGCCGAAGAATGGCAGGGAAGATGGGAACTGCATTCATCCCATTTTACGTGCACCCTCCCACCCTGCTTGCAGGAAACATGCCTGCGGGGAGGTGGGGGGTGACCTAAAATTCAGCCCACAGTGTTAAATAAATCTGGAATAAAAACATCAGTTATGTTGACTACGAAAAGTACCAGACAGCTACTAAAAAGTCATCTCGTTCACTAATGTCCTTGAAGGATGGGCATTACATGGACTGGCTTCAGAACCACTTAACAATGTGGCTGACCCATAACCAAGCTCAGGAATGGTCGAGCAAGCCACTCAATTATCTTCAAGAAGGCAGCTTGGGTATAATTGGCATTGAGCAGTGACGCCCACATCCAAATAAATTAACAAAAAAAATCCTCCGAAGATGCCTGCTATGAGTAGACCACTGTCAATGTCTGCTTGATTTTGATAATGTGCATCTCCTGCGTCCATACTGCCAATGTCACACCCTCTCCACCCTTTACAGATGCAAATTAATCAAATTCTGTATACAAACAGCCTCAGGTATTAAATTTTGAATGTCTATTAACCTATTCTTATCGAGCTCACCCAGTTTTAAGTCTCCCAGTCCATTAATTTCCAACTCATACCTTTGCCCAATCCTAATAACAACTTCCAACTATTTTGACAAAGATGTCAGAATTGCTGTTTCCTGTCAATACAAAACTGCCTGAGATGGTTTCTACCCTCCAAGGAAGGGCACTTGACGATCCAGACCTTGACTTTATACCCTTATCTGAGGAAGGATGGCCTTGCTATAGAGGGAGTGCAGCAAATGTTTGCCAGCTGATTCCTGGGATGGCAGGTATGTCATGTAAGTCGGTTAGGATTATATTCATTGGAGTTTGGAAGAGAGGAGATCTCGGAAACATATAAAATTCTAACGGGATTAGATGGGGTGATTTCAGAAAGAAATTTCGTGATGGTTGTGGAGTCCAGAACTAGAGGTCATAGTTTGAGGATAAGGGGTAAACCTTTTGGGAGTGAGGTGAAGAGAAACTTCTTAATCCAGAGAGTGGTGAATTTGTAGTTGAGGCCAAAATGTCGTATGATTTCAAGAAGAGATTAGATATAGCTCTTGGGGCTAGAGGGATCAAGGGATATGGAAGGAAGGCATATTGAATTTGATAATCAGTCATGATCAAAATGAAGGCCGGAACAGGCTTGAAGGACTGAGTGGCCTATTCCTGCTTCTATTTTCTATGTTTCAATTCTGTCTGAGCACACATCCTCTTCTGGATATTGGCTTCCTGCTTGATCTTCACTTCTCCTGTTCCACCACCAGTGGGCAATCCTTTGATCACCACAATCTCCCTAATCTATATCTCACTTCCTGCAAAAACATCTTTTTAAAAAAAAACTCACCTGGCTACATTTTTGGTGTATCTTTTATTTACCTCCTCCTTCCTGTGTGTCCTCCTTCCCTCCTTTGTTAAGCATTTTGATTTTCTGACATGGTATTAAACAAGTAAACAATTTTTATTGCCAAAAGCATGATTGAAAAATGCCTGGTCCAGAAAACTGAAAGAAAGAAACAGGAGAAATTCTCAAGTCTGAATCCCTGTCTTGGATCACTGCCAGTGCACCTGCATAACTGCAATACTTTCAGAGGAGATGGTGGTGTAGGGGTAACGTAGAAGTGGATTATAACTCTAGCCCCAAATATAGACAATCCTAGATCAGGAGCACTCCTCAACAAACACCCTCACCTGAATTCAAGGCAGCAATTTCACACACAGTTACTTTGGGTCTGAGAAAGTGAATCACATCTCACCCAAGAAAAGTGACTAAGAGATATTACTTTTTCTCAGATATCCTGATAAACAATTTGTCGGCCATGTTTTAATTACCCAGGTATTATAAGAGTCCAGGGGTCTCTCTTCAAAAATTCTATCCACTTTCAAAAAGTGGAGGGAAGGTGATGGCCTTGTGGTATTATCGCTGGACTATTAATCCAGAAACTCAGCTAACGTTCTGGGGACCCGGGTTTGAATCCCGCCACAGCAGCTGGTGGAATTTGAATTCAATAAAAGAAGTCTGGAATTAAGAATCTACTGATGACCATAAAACCATTGTCGATTGCCAGAAAAACCCATCTGGTTCACTAATGTCGTTCAGGGAAGGCAATCTGTCATCCTTACCTGGTCTGGCCTACATGTGACTCCAGAGCCACAGCAATGTGGTTGACTCTCAAATGCTTTTGGGCAACTGGGGATGAGCAATAAATGCTGGCCAGCCAGCGACACCCATGTCCCATGAATCAATTTTTAAAAAATGTACAAGAGAGGTGGGTTCTTATACTGCATTCGGAGACTACAATAGACAGCAGCGGGGCGTGAACAGCCAGAAAATTCCGGCCTATATTTTACCAACTTTACAAATTTATTACAGAATTATTTAACATATAATACACTTTAAAGTGGATAGGTGTGCGGGGCGGGGTGCAGCAGCTGATGAATCTTTGTCTTGGGTCACTGCCAGTGCATCTGCATAACTGCAATACCTACAGAGGAGATGGTGGTGTAGGGGTAACGTAGAAGTGGATTATAACTCTAGCCCCAAATATAGACAATCCTAGATCAGGAGCACTCCTCAACAAACACCCTCCGATGAAGCTGGATTCAGAGCGCTCTGGTGCCATTCTGCAGGGCGCCCAAATCTTCTAGTGAACCCCTCCATGGACATCGGACCCCCACACCCCCTGTATCAGCGGCATCATCACCCTCCACACCAACACGGACCGCCGGCATCAGGGCCCTCCCAATGGGTCCCCTGGTGGACCCCTGACCTGACACCCCCCTCCCCCGTCATGACCACCTCTGCTGCCCATCCCTGTATAACATCTCCCTCTGCTTGATACCCCCAATGCCCCCCCCCCCCGTGCATAGGCAACTGTCATTGTGCATAGCCCCCTCACCCATCATTATACATAGTCACCACCCCTGTCATTGTGCACAGCCTGCCAAAGTGCGTAGCCCCCTTGTCACAGCCACACCCCCACTCAGGCCCATCCCCTTGGCACCACCCTGGCACACTTATACTGCCCAACAGCATTGTCAGTGTGCTAGGTGGGCACTGCTCGGCCATGCTTCTGACCACCCAGGGGTATCAATGGCCTCCAATCCCCTCGTAAGAAGTCTAACAACACCAGGTTAAAGTCCAACAGGTTTATTTGGTAGCAAACGCCACTAGCTTTTGGAGAGCTGCTCCTTCGTTAGATGGAGTGGGAGATCTGCTCACAAACAGGGCACACAGGGACACAAACTCAATTTACAGAATAATGATTGGAATGCGAGTCTTTACAGCTAATCAAGTCTTAAAGGTACAGACAATGTGAATGGAGAGAGTATTAAGCACAGGTTAAAGAGATGTGTATGGTCTCCAGAGAGATTTTGCGGGGGTTACAGATAGTGTAACATGAACCCAAGATCCCGGTTGAGGCTGTCCTCATGTGTGTGGAACCTGGCTATCAGTCTCTGCTCAGTGACTCTGCTGCCGTGTGTCATGAAGGCCGCCTTGGAGAACGCTTACCCGAAGATCAGAGGCCGAATGCCCGTGACCGTTGAAGTGCTCCCCATCAGGAAGAGAACAGTCTTGCCTGGTGATTGTCAAGTGGTGTTCATTCATCCGTTGTCGTCGCGTCTGCATGGTTTCCCCAATGTACCATCCAATCCCCCCAACATGGTGGTGATCAGTTGCGATTCACGCCGATGTGCTGTCTCGTCAGCTTGGTGGGAAGCATTCAGAGGGGGAAGGATGCAGCCATGCCGGACACACTAATGACATGGAGATCCAGGCACTCTGGCGCTAGTGAGCTTTGCACCCTTTCTGGGCGCGAAGCCATTCTCGCATGTAAAACGGGGCCAGACTTTTGGCCTCTCACGCTGTGTTCCCAGCTCGCCACTCTAATCAACAGGAGCGGCGAGCTGGTAAGATTGCACCCAAAGTCTTAGTCCTAATACAGAATCTAATAAAACTTTTAAAATGTACAATGTCACAGCTCATATCAATTTAAGAATACTGATTAGTATTCAAAGTAATGTTTCAGCTAAATCCCTGAGTAAATCAGTTGTTGGTGCAACTGGATAGAGATGCTGTCTGCTTTACAACAACTTCTTGATGAACATTGAGGGGATGCTCCCAATACCTTTCTACAGTATTCCTGATCTTCTGAAAGGAAACTGAAACAGTTATACCTACTAAACCAGACTACATCATTCCTTAGCAGCAATGCGTATTGCCTCGATTAACTCCTCCTCTTCAATGTGTGTCCTTATTGTTCACTCTGATTTAATTGTTAAAATGGTTTTATTATCCATGATGTGAGCCTATAAAGGTTGTTATGTTCTTAAATATATGCTTAATATCTTTCCTGTTTCCCTCCAATTGTTGCTATTTTGTACAGAAGTGATTTTAAACTTTTAATATAGGAATAGATTTTTCAAAGTCTATTTTTCTGATTTGCTAAGGTGACACTGAAAAATGCCTTCTGAATAGAAAAAGAGAGACAGTATAGTCAAAAAAGCTTTCACAGTTCCTTTGAAGCTTTTTCTTATCTTTCCAAAGAGTGTGGGGAATTTGAAAGGCCCTGGTGTGCGAGGTACAGACGGTGTCTGTTTAACTCATGTTGAAATCAAAGCTGTCAGTTAGAGCTGCCCATGTATATGCTTTAAGGCATCTTGATCAGAATGGCTACACATGAATATGTGTCCACGTTCTCAAAGTATAATATCCTAAATACAAATGAATTCTACCTATTTTTTCATATTTCCTTCACAATGTCACTCGACTAGTGATCCCGAGGCCTTGGCAAAGGCTCTGACAACACAGGTTCAAATCTCACCTCGGCAGCTTGTGGACTTTGAATTCAATCGAAAATTCTGCAATTGAAAATTGGTAATGGTGACCATAAAACTATTACTGTCATAAACTCATCTGATTCACTCATGTCAGGTTCATTAAGGATGAATGTTCCTTTCAGGAAAGTAATCTGCCATCCTTATTTGGTCTGGTCTATACGTGACTGCAAACTCACAAGAATGTATATGATTCTTAACTGCCCTTTAAAATGGCTAACAAACCATTCGGTTCAAAGGCAATTAGTGTTGTGACATCCACATCCCATGAAAGAAAACCTAAAATCTGCTGCAACCTGGTAAAGCTAGAACACAGGATACATGTACACAAAACAACAGAAGAAGCATTGGTTCCACAACCATTGTATCAGGTCAAAGCTTTGCACCTCTGCCACATTTAGTTATGAATGGTGGCCGATAATTAAGTGACAAATGGGAAGAGGAACATCCCCATTCTCAGTTGATGGTACAACTCAGAGTGCAAAAGACCAGACGGAAAAGTTCATAACCATCTTTAGTTAAAGTGCAATGTGCATAATCCTTATTAGCCACAATCAAAGATGGTGTTTGGTCTTTGACCAATTTGACTTAATTCATAGAATCACAGAGTAGAACGATAGTATCCCTACAGTGCAGAAGCAGACCATTTGGCCCCTCAGATCTGCATCGACTCTGATAGGGTCTGGGTGGGATGCTCTATCTCTGTAACCCCACATATTTATCCCACTAATCCCCCTAATCTACACATCTTGGGACACTGAGGGGCAATTTAACATAGCCAATCTACCTAACCTACACATCTTTAGACTGTGGGAGGAAACTGGAGCACCCGGAGGAAACCCACACAGACACGGGGAGAATGTGCACACAGACAGTAACCCAAGGCCGGAATTGAACCCGGGTCCCTGGCTCTGTGAGGCAGCAGTGCTAACCACTGTGCCAACTTGCCGCCCTTCATATGAGAAACAGTGGAGCGTTGGACATAGTCTCTACAAGATCCTAGCTCTGCATTGAAGGCCTGTGCCCAGAACAAACTGTATTCTTAGCCAAAGGGTTTCAAAGCATATACAACATGGGCATCATTCCAACAATGTGGAAAATTGTCCAGGTATGACTTGTCCACAAAAAGCAGGACAAATCCAACCAAGCTAATGGCTGCCCTATCAAACTAGTCTTAGTTAGACTATTGAAACAGACTGTTCATTTTAACTTACCAATAATCAGCATTTTCTGTTTTTGTTTCAGATTCCAGCATCCACAGTGTTATACTTTTATGCCTGTGTTCTTCACCACACTATCCTCCTCCAACACCTCCTTCATTGTCCAGCTGGGTGGAACTGTCCTCCCTTGATTCTGTTCTTAGCTATCCAGTTGGAGCGAGAGAACCTCCTCTAATGGTTTATCTACTATCGGGAAGATGCTGCACTGCACTGTTACCTTTGGAGTTCCCTGTTGGATCTATTGTTGGCCCACACCTTCTTCCCATTTGCATGCTACCGATTGGCACATAATCCAGAAAAGCATCAGCTTCAACACGTATGCTAATAACTCGCTCTACCTTTCAAACATATCTTTCCATTGTCTCTGAGTTGTCAAACTGTAGTATCCAGGATTGGATGAGCCAAAATGTCCATCAATTAAATATTGAGATCACTAAAGCCATTTGTCTTTGGTACTGCCCTAGCTACCAATTTTATGCCCCCCTCCCTGCCCACTGATGCAAGCTGATCCTATTTGATCTTGAACACCTTCTGACACCATATTCTCTCTAACAAAAAGACCACCTAGTTCTATCTTTGTCAATGCTGCCTCAATCCAAATGCTGCTGAAACCATTATCCCTACTTTTCTTGCCTCTAGACTTGATTTTTCCAGTTCTTTTCCAGCCAATCACCCATTTTATAAACATTTCTTAAACTTAACCTCATCAACAGGTCTGCTGCCTGCATCAAGTCGCATCAAGTCCCATGCACCAACCACCACTCTGCTCACTGACCTGCATTGGCTCACTTGATCTACAACCCAGCAACGCCTTGATTTTAAAATTCTTGCGCCCGTGTGTAAAACCCTCTGGCTTAATTCCTTTCCATCTCTAACCTCTTTGAGGCTATAACGTATTGGGAACTAGGCATTCCTCTAACACTGGCCCTTGTGCATCCTCACTTCCTTCGATCCATAATTGAAAGGCCTTAAACTTGAAAATGTCCTCCCGAAACCCTCCTTTCCCTCAGGATGGACTAATAAAACTCTAGTCAATGTCGGCGTCATTGTTTTCTGCATGTTTTGGTGCAGCATTTTGGAATGTTTCAAGACACTGTATAAATTGAAGTTGTTATTGCTGTTCCATTTAGTGCCTCACTCACTAATATATATGCGTTGTACAGTGTGCCAGCTGTGCATTATATGTGACCAAATATTTCAATGTGCAGTTGTGCCTTTTGCTGTTCCATTTGCAGTGGACAATTCAAATGGTTCACAAGTGATAAAAGATGAGACATGACCAGGGTCTACACAGATGCCTTCCTCTAAAGTATTCTGGCCTATGACATAATCTCACAAAGAGCAATACACCTTTGAGTTTAAGCACCCAGTATTCCACCATGGTTCAAAATGAAATATTCTGCTACATTTCCTTATTGTGCTAATCAAACATTAATTAGTGCTAGTTACAAGAGTTACTGGGTTTGATAATTAACACCTTGCAATTGGCAATGACCTGATCCCATAATTGGAATTATTGTGAAAGTGTCCCATTGTTCACTTACGGGGCTGAAATGTGAGTGGTACTGATAAGATCTCTATTTGTTGCCCATCCTAATTGCTGTTCAGAAAGTGCTGGTGAGCTGCTGAATATAATCTCTCACGAAGGGCCATCCAGACTTGAAACGTTAGCTCTATTCTCTCTCCACAGATTCTGTCAGTCTTGCTGAGATTTTCCAGCATTTTTTACTCTTGCTTGTCTGTACCTGAATATAATTGGGCCTGGGATAGAAAGTGCACAATTAATTCGAGACGGGGCACCATCCACCTGTCCATTTATCCACCCACCTATCCAATCCATTCACCCACTCATCCCATCCATTCACCCACCCACCCACTCATCCCACCCATTCACCCACCCACTCATCCCATCCATTCACCCACCCACTCATCCCATCCATTCACCCACCCACTCATCCCATCCATTCACCCACCCACTCATCCCATCCATTCACCCACCCACTCATCCCATCCATTCACTCACTCATCCCAGCCATCCACTCATCCCACTCATCCCATCCATTCACCCACCCACTCATCCCATCCATTCACCCACCCACTCATCCCATCCATTCACCCACCCACTCATCCCACCCACTCATCCCATCCATTCACCCAGCCATTCACCCACCCACCCACCCACTCATCCACCCACCCACCCACCCACTCATCCACCCACCCACCCACCCACTCATCCACCCACCCACTCATCCACCCACTCATCCACCCACCCACCCACTCATCCACCCACCCACCCACTCATCCACCCACCCACCCACTCATCCACCCACCCACTCATCCACCCACCCACCCACCCACCCACTCATCCACCCACCCACTCATCCACCCACCCACCCACCCACTCATCCACCCACCCACTCATCCACCCACCCACCCACTCATCCACCCACTCACCCACTCATCCACCCACCCACCCACCCACTCATCCACCCACCCACCCACCCACCCACCCACTCATCCACCCACCCACCCACCCACCCACCCACCCACCCACCCACCCACTCATCCACCCACCCACCCACTCATCCACCCACCCATCCACCCACCCATCCACCCACCCACCCACTCATCCACCCACCCACCCACTCATCCACCCACCCACCCACTCATTCACCCACCCACCCACCCACTCATCCACCCACCCACCCACCCACTCATCCACCCACCCACCCACCCACTCATCCACCCACCCACCCACCCACTCATCCACCCACCCACCCACTCATCCACCCACCCACCCACTCATCCACCCACCCACTCATCCACCCACCCACCCACCCACTCATCCACCCACTCACCCACTCATCCACCCACCCACCCACTCATCCACCCACCCACCCACTCATCCACCCACCCACCCACTCATCCACCCACCCACCCACCCACCCATCCACCCACCCACCCACCCACCCATCCACCCACCCACCCACCCATCCACCCACCCACCCACCCACCCACTCATCCACCCACCCACCCACCTATCCACCCACCCACCCACCCACTCATCCACCCACCCACTCATCCACCCACCCACCCACCCACTCATCCACCCACCCACCCACCCACTCATCCACCCACCCACCCACCCACTCATCCACCCACCCACCCACCCACTCATCCACCCACCCACCCACTCATCCACACACCCACCCACCCACTCATCCACCCACCCACCCACCCACTCATCCACCCACCCACTCATCCACCCACCCACCCACCCATCCACCCACCCACCCACTCATCCACCCACCCACCCACTCATCCACCCACCCACCCACCCACTCATCCACCCACCCACCCACCCACTCATCCACCCACCCACCCACCCACTCATCCACCCACCCATCCACCCACCCACCCACCCACCCACTCATCCACCCACCCACCCACCCACTCATCCACCCACCCACTCACTCATCCCATCCATTCACCCACCCACTCATCCCATCCATTCACCCACCCACTCATCCCATCCATTCACCCACCCACTCATCCCATCCATTCACCCACCCACTCATCCCATCCATTCACCCACCCACTCATCCCATCCATTCACCCACCCACTCATCCCATCCATTCACCCACTCATCCCATCCATTCACCCACTCATCCCATCCATTCACTCACTCATCCCACCCGCTCATCCCATCCATTCACCCACCCGCTCATCCCATCCATTCACCCACCCGCTCATCCCATCCATTCACCCACCCGCTCATCCCACCCGCTCATCCCACCCATTCACCCACCCGCTCATCCCACCCATTCACCCACCCGCTCATCCCACCCATTCACCCACCCGCTCATCCCACCCATTCACCCACCCGCTCATCCCACCCATTCACCCACCCGCTCATCCCACCCATTCACCCACCCGCTCATCCCACCCATTCACCCACCCGCTCATCCCACCCATTCACCCACCCGCTCATCCCACCCATTCACCCACCCGCTCATCCCACCCATTCACCCACCCGCTCATCCCACCCATTCACCCACCCGCTCATCCCACCCATTCACCCACCCGCTCATCCCACCCATTCACCCACCCGCTCATCCCACCCATTCACCCACCCGCTCATCCCACCCATTCACCCACCCGCTCATCCCACCCATTCACCCACCCGCTCATCCCACCCATTCACCCACCCGCTCATCCCACCCATTCACCCACCCGCTCATCCCACCCATTCACCCACCCGCTCATCCCACCCATTCACCCACCCGCTCATCCCACCCATTCACCCACCCGCTCATCCCACCCGCTCATCCCACCCGCTCATCCCACCCATTCACCCACCCACTCATCCATTCACCCAGCCATCCACCCACTCATCCATTCACCCAGCCATCCACCCACTCACCCACTCACATCCCAACCACTCACCCACCCAACCAACCCATTCATCCCCCCATCTGGTTGCTTTCATTGTGGCGGAGGGGCTGGGATGAAACCTCTCCCGGCGTGCTCCGCGCGCGCACTATTGTTTATCTCGTGTGGTGACGCGGACGTCGGGTTCCTCCAATGGGCGGGCGCGCCGCGGTGTGATTGACGGGGGCGGGCGGTCCAATGGGCGAGCTGGGTGGCGGAGCTGGGGCGCCGCCTCCGCCGCCACTTGGGGGGAGCTCGGTAATGGCGGCGGAGCTGGTGAGTGAGTGAAGTGAATGGAGCCCGGGCTGTGCGAAGCCCCCGGGGTGGGTGTGGGGCGGCTGATGGCGATTTAACCAGGGTGAGAGCAAGAGGAGGATGGGGATGAAAAGCAGCAGCCGTGAGTTAGAGTGTGGACTGAGGAGGGTTTAGAGACACAGAGATTGTGACGTGTCCCAGCTTTATTGTTGTGAAGTTTTGGCTGTTGTTTTTAATGGTGGCCGTTCCTCCCATTCATTTGATGACAGCCCTCCCCAACCCGCGGCCGCCAGTCCGATTAACCGACCCCCTTTTCCCCTCAACAGTCACCCCCGCTTGTGTTTTCCTTTCGATTTGAGGTTCGGGGCGATTGTTGTGGCCTCTTGTTTTCTGAAGGGAGGAGATTGAGACCAAATTGTTTTTGTTTATTCCACTTCCCTTCCACCCCCCCCCCCGAAAAAAACCCGTAAAAAAAATTTCCAACCGATTTTAATCCCCGATTGGGTGACTAATTATTTATTTTATGGTTTGGGGCGCAATCATTTTTTTGTCCCCCTGGTTTGCTGACACAGTTTACTCGGCGTCGACGGTGAGCGGGGTAATTTGGGGGCCATTCCCCTCGTACGTGTAGATCCAAACGTGTGCGGCTGGGGGAGATTTTAACTCCATCCGAAATTTTAAACTCGATCCCGAGATAGTTTGTTGTTAAACTGCCCTGCTACGCAGTTGTGAATGAATGAGCTGAGGCACAGGCTCACTGCCATGGACTTAGGGTGTGTGAGTCACATGATGGTGTATTTAAAGTTTCTGCGTGTTTGTCAGAAGGATCCAGACATTTGTTTACTGTATGTACCACCCCCTTTCCCAATAAAGGCTAATCTTTCGGGAAAGGGGATCAAAAGCTACTTTTTTTTTTAAAAAAAGAAAGCTTGTTCCTTTTTTCTCTCCTTCCACCCCGCCCCCCCCCCCCCCCCCTTCAAGCACTAAAGTGGCTGACATCAGGGGGATGTTAAGAAAAGGAAGCTTGAGATCTACGAATGACGCAGATTCATATAGACGAAGACACCCAGTCCTGAACCAAAATGTTGGGGGATGGGGAAGGTACAAGAGAGAAGGGGTTAGTTATACTTGACAGGTCAGAAAACTTCACATTAAACTGAACTCGGTGTTATTGCAGATTGTCTGCGTTGTCCACGATTGAATGAACAGTGGACTATGTTAGAAAAAGGCTGAATTTCTAACTCAGTGGCTGAAAAAGGGTACTGCATTGAGCCCAAAAATTAAAATGAATGGAGGCAATAATAAATAATACAAATTTAAGAATAACTCGAAGACGATGCACGTTTATATCTTGCAATAACTTGGCCAGCCAGATCATTAGTTTTCTTGGTTTGCTTATTGTTTATCCCATGAGCTGCGTTTTAATAAACAGTAGCAAGTAAACCAAATGCTTGCCTTTTACTTGTTCTCTCCTCATGAATTTGTTCAATTATATGAAGCAATACAGTATTCTTTAAGCAATTACATGTGTCACTGCACGTCCCAAGAAGTAGAATGCACAGAACCTTTCGCTTCTAATTTTATGGAGAGCCAAAAAATGATTGAGACATACACATGGGAAAAATATACAAGATGAAATATAGTTAATTTTTTTATCATAAGGGAGACATTTCCACAAAACTAAAATTACTTTTCAGGGAGAGTGAAGCAGTTCAGTACATTTAAGAACTCAATTATACACAGAAACAAAGAATAGGAGCAAGAGGAGGCCATTTGGCCCTTTGAGCCTACTCCACTATTTATTATGATTATGGCTGATCATCCAACTCAGTCGCCTAATCCGGCTTCCTCCTTTGATCCCCTTCACTTCAAGTGCTATATCTAACTGCTTCTTGAAAACATTCAATGTTTTGGTCTCAACAACTTTTTGTGGTAGTGAATTCCATAGCCTGACCACTCTCTGGGTAAATTTTCTCCTCACTTCTGTCCACACTGAATCCTCAGATTATGACCCCTGGTTTTGGACTCTTCCATCATCAGGAACATCCTTCAATTCTCCTGTCTAGTCCTGTTAGACTATGCATAACTTTTTTTAAGGGTTGTTCTTCTCCAGATAGTGCCCTTGATTATTTGAGGGTTGCTGAACCATGACTAATGTCATGATTTTATTACAGGACAGGGTGGGGAGGCAGGCCCAAGTCTACCTCCGCCAGAATGGGAATTGAATCCTGTACTGTTGACATTCTGAAACCCATGCTGTTGGCATTATTCTGAGCCAGTTGGGCTAACGAGCCACTCCAAAGGATCTTGCAGTAACAAAAAAGGCAACTTCTCATCAGTTCAATGATTTCTACTTGATTGCAGTCTGGGCGAACTTCAACATTGTTCTCCATGTGGAATTGTAGGATCACTGATAGCAACTTATGAATTTCTGCATTTAACTGCACGTGTGTGGACCCCAAAAGTTGCTACCACTTTGAGGAACAATGACTACAATTACTATTGCAAAATCTGGGTCAATAATAGAATTGAAGTATATGTTAACATCAATAGAATTAATGCAAGGCCCAGAAAAGAAAAATCCTAGAAATATTTAGCAAACCTGTCTAAAACAGACCTGAAAAAAGAGTAGTTTCATGTTTCAGCTGCTGACCTTTGTTGAAAGTAGAAGAAAAACAAACTCCAATATATCACTGAACAAATTGCAGAGGAGTGAACAGCAAATGTAAGTGAAGTGTTTGGTTTGGTTGCTGCTGTTATTAAAAAGCATGCGCTCATGGGATAAATGATAAGCAAATTTTAAAAAATAAATTTTATTATAGTGTTAAAATGATTTGGCTGGCCATGTTATTATAAATGAGTTAGACCTTAAATAGGCATGTAAAATTGGAAATGTGTATATATACACCTGATTTGTTGAAAGATCACAATCCAAAGGGCCTTTAAGATGCTGTTGTGGATTATTTGTGAAACTTTTCTGATCTATGTTACTAAACACAGTGAAATAAAGCAATAAACTGTGCATTTATATAGACCTAAATAATTGAGGTTTGTGTTTGGAATCACCTCTGTTGATTGACTTCCAGACAAAAACACATGATTAGCAGCTATTTGAAAATTCAGACACAAAGCAACCTTTGTGATGTAGCAAAAAAGGGTACAAGTCTGAATAACCCAATATAAATTGATTACTGCCAATTAATGCTTATGATTTGTAGAGCTTGTATATGGTCATCAAACTAGCCATTTGATTTTTTTATATTACATGTTACAAATTCCATGCAGCTAATGAATTATTTTCAAATACAAATAAGGGTATGTGGTCACTTCTGTGTTTGACTAATGAGAGCTGAGTGAGTCATTAGTAATGTTACAGAAAAAGAACCTCAGGGGTATTGAACAGTTAATGAGGTGTTGTAGTGTGAAAGTGAACCCCTGCAATTATCAAACTTATTATTGTCAGTGTCTATTAATGCCCCATTTGCTTTGGCAATTACTGCATTGTGACATAGGTGGTAACATTTACTGTAAAGATGTGATTTATTGCATTTTTATTTTCCTTCAAATTGTTTTGTGCCGGGTGGTTTCTGTAGTGGACAGTGCAGACATTTAGGACTCCAGAATTAAGCTGCATGTATAAGTAACAGCAATTCAGGAAATACTTCAAGCAACTATTTTGAGAGGCTTGATGGTGCATACTCTGTGAGTGCATACTCTGTGAGTATGCTAGGCAGGGGAATAAAGCAATATATTGTGCATGGCATTTTGGGCTGGCAAACCATTAAAATCAAAGCAATTCAGTTCAATTTGAACTGCTTTTTTAATTCACTGTTTTGTCCTATTTGATTTTTTTGGGCCTGGTGGTTTTGAAAGTGCTGCTCTTAACACTGTCACCTTAATGGTGAATAAAATCAAAATCATAGCACTTTGGATTTTATTGACCTGCTTTGCTTCACTGTTCAGTGTCATAAACTGAATGAAGAGCTGTTGCAATAAATTGGGAAACTCCCAGGTTCTATACTTACAGTATATATGAGGAGGCCATGGTAAGAAATGTAAAGAAGGAAACCCAAGAATAAAAAAAATGCAGCATTTAATAAATATACATATGTAATCTCTGGATGAAATGTGGTACTTCTGACCATCTCAAATTATGCAGCGTTTCTGTCATGTAATTTTAAGAATGTACTAATCAAGATTTGGAAATTATTACTGAATAACATCGCTATTACATTAAACAGATTTAGGAATCAAAAGTTAATTAAATTGGGATTTTGTGAATAATTGGATTGAAGCAGAATGGTTAGATGGTGGAGCTGCTTTGTATATTCGCACATTCCCAAAGTTCACCAGCTGCTTGGTACAACATAAGGGAATGTTTGTCAAAGCATAGGACTGGGTCAGCCATGCTTGTTTTTTACTGTTTTGCAGCTGAATTCCCAGTTCTCTTCACTATCACCCAATGATATATAGACATCTTGCTTGTGCAGCATCTGGTAACTACGTTTGTGCTTATTTTAGATTTCACTTTTGGGGTGAAGGTTGTTCTGTTGCATGCCATTATTGGGAGGAACATCAGCAGTGAATGTACAGAGCACAACTGGCTAGAGCTTTTGGATTCATGGTGCTGAATGCTGCATGTCAATTGTTAATGCAAGCATTGCCTTGTGGGAACCAGGGAGTAGCTGCTCTGTTAATGGTAATTCTGAATGAATAACTTGTGGACCCTATTTCGGCCCACTACTTGAATGAAAGGTTGCATTACTTGTGAGTCGGCTTAATTAATTTGTTCATTTTGTTGTTTAGCTTGTGGTGGGATGATATTAAATGTTGTATTCTATCTCTTACTGCCATCAAAGTTATGCTGAGAAAATAAGTCTACTGACATAAGTTTCTGAAATTTCCAAATTTACCCCCCCTCCCAACTGCCTTCGTAGACTTTTTGGGAACAATGCCATTCAAATTTTGATTTCAGATAGACACTTAAAATCCAAAGACATAATTTCCCATCATTTTAAACATGTGTTCATCAATATTTATTGAAAAAAACCATAAAATACTGCAGAAAATGAGCTGAATTTTAACATAAGTAGCAAACAAGCTTGTCAAACTGATTCAACTATGACCTGGAACAACAGCCATCTCCAAAAGCAAAACAGCTGTGCTACATTTTTATAAGTTTGGTAAACTTTAGTCATTTATACTGAAATTTTTGTAAATGTATTTCAGCTGTTGGCATGGCTGTGGAAAGTGAAACTATCAGACTTGAAATGCCTTATAATTGGTTTCCAAAGCAGGTTGTGAAATACCCCCTGCTCATTTATTTGTGATGCCTATCTGAAGACCCTTTGTACTATTAAAACAGACTGTACATATTAGCATTTATAATTTTATCAAAATAAATACTGTTTTAATGTTTGTTTGATTTTTAAAATTTTTATAAAATAATCATCTGAGTCTAATATGCAGTTAGACTCAACATATGATCCAAAACTTAATTTTTCCATGCAGCTCTGACAAGATCAATATTTTGTTTGATGCAGAAAATATTAAGAAGATGGAACTATGTTAGAAAATAATTATAAACTGGCATTTTGACCTTGACCAATAGCACTTTCCATTAACTCAGATAATTTGCCATTGATGCAGATGGAAGAGACATTACAATTATTAAATTGTTAATGGTATTTAGATATGATGGTGCATCTTTGACGACCCTCAGTGCTGCATGTTGCAAACAAGATGTTGCAGATGTGTCCCAGCAATCTCTGAGAGACGTGGGCAGGATTAGTCATGTACTGCATCATATCTTGGAAGGTATCCTTATTTTGGGGGGGGGGGGTAGTGGTGTTGACATGCTAGAATCTTTTGCAGTCTCCCGTGTTTCTTCTCAGTTTTTGAATCAGTATTGTCTTTGTAAGACCACTATTCACTCAATATATACAATTGAAAGGAACTGAAAAAAGGGAGTCGACAGCATGTTGTGGTACAGCATCAGTCAAGTTCAGCTCAAATGTAACTTTGAATATACCATAATTCTGAGATGTGGAGGAAAAGAAATTTGATTTTAGAATGGGAAGCAAGTAGCAGGAAATCTTTGGTAAGATGATATTGTGTTCCTTAAGCCCAGAACACACTTCCAACCTTTTCAATATTTTCTTTAAACGATCATGGCTATCTTGATGAATTTGGTTTGGTTCCTGAAATAGTTACTGTGGAAACTTTGGCTATAGCAATGACACGGGCTACAATGTGTTTAGTGCAAATTTTAAACATTTAAATTTGGGAATGTATCTTGGTCAAAATATTTTATTGCTTGCTGGTGCAGTCACTGTAATGTTCCATTTTTTAAGATGGTAAATTGTTAAGGAAATGGATATTAAGAAATTTGAAACTCTCTTTTCGAGAAATGTTCTTGCAGAAGTCTTGAATTTGAGGTGCGTCTTTCCTTTTCATGGGTAAACTGCCATTGAGATAACCTACTGTGGCTGAAACAAACCAAGCTGAAACTGTCTAGCTGACCCTAAGTTTATGAAATGCAGATCCACATAATGGGTTTGTACTTACTCTGTTAGGTAGGCAATTTGATTCATAGAAACAAAGCCTTTTAAGGAGTGTGAGGTGTTTCCTAAACATTCACCTCTATTGTCTATCATCTCCAACATTCTTGAAGACATTGTTGTCTCAAAAATCCATTTCCTTCTTTCCCAAACTCCATGTTTGAATCCCTCCAATTGGATTTCCGTCCCAACACAGTACCAAAACAGCTCTTATCAAAGTCACAAATTACATCGTGTGATGGTGACAAAAGCGAACTTTGCCTCTTTCTCAACCTGTTTGCAGCCTTTGACACAACTGACTCATCATCCTCCTCCAATCTTCTTTAGTTTATCCAGCTGTGTGGGACTTCCTTCATGTGGTTTAATTCTTATCTAACTTGTCATAGCCAGATAATCACTTGCACTGACCTAGTATCGCCTCCTGTGACTCTGTCTTACCTTATTTCATGGTTGCTCCTGTTATCAAGTGAAATTTATACTGCATTTAAACAGTAAGGCTGTTTCACTAATGAGGAAAAACACAGCGGATACATAATAGTACAACTGCCAATATATCACCTGGCATCTCCATCAGCTTTAATGGGTCTTGTATTTAATGCTGTGCTTTGTGAAATGGCTTCAAAAATGAGTGAAGAGAAATTGTTGCGTAGGAGAGTGTAATATCACCTGCTGGGCAAAGATCCTTCCTATTTCCCATTCTTTGTACGTGTCTTCAGTTTGTTATTACAGAATCAGTGTGATCTAACTGAAATATGTGCATTTTATTCTTTTGTCCATTTATTGCCTTCATTTTCTTTTGCTTTCCTATATTTATGTATGATGTAACTTTTGGCTACAAATTTCATTTTACAATTCCATTACTAATTAGCTTTTCAAAACTCCCGCAACCTGCTCTGAAATTTATTTCTTAGCTATCCTGCAGTTTGTTGTAATCCATGTGCATTTTCTCATCTAATGAAGCATACTGCATATCATTTAGTTCTGTTCGTTACAGAGATAAATACTTTGAATTGCATTGTAACCAATTGCATAAACCTTAAATTTAAGTTCAAATAATGTTTTCCATATTAAGGGTATCTGCGAAGGACAAAGTAATAAAACAATGCATAACTATTATATTTTATCAGTAAAATGTCTGTGTTTCCACACTTCCTGTCCATGTTAATGAAGGAAATTATTTGCAATGGGGTGTAACTGCAGTGACTTTTACGTGAGCAATTTCCATTGTTAAATGCGGACGTAGTAATTTATAATTGAGAAAGAAAAACAAGGACATATATATCACTTTAAAATAGGACTGAATTGTGTTGCCTTGCCCTGGAGCAATTATCTTCCAACTAATGTTGCTTCTCCTGTTTTTGACTTGCTATGTGCAAGTGACAGGTGATCAACTAGTGAATTGAAAATATTCACTGAAAATCTCTGATATGGATAAGCTGTCATCAACTATCGTCTAAAAGTTGGTTTCTGAATGTTTACCTTTGGATGGAGAAAACAGTAATAGCAATCATATCTAAGCAAAATCCAATCCTCAAACTTAATTTATGAGCTTTACAAATTTGAGCCACTAGTATAGAAACTCCAGATATTTCATATGTTATTCATTACTTTTTTAATGTTTTCTTTGTTCAAGTCAACTGAAGTCCAATGGCATAACATGGTGTGGGACATGAAAACAAAATGTACACCTAACAGAGTGCAGAAAGTTCAATTTGTGGTCGATAAAAGAATTTCTGGGATGGATGATTCCTTTGAGTTATTAAAGTGTAATGAAGATTTACCTTCATCACCTGGAAATGCGAATAATGAGCAGTGTATGGAATATGGTGAGCCATTTTTTAAATTTATATATGTTGATCCAATGTTTTGTAAGGTAAACTATCAGAAGATAACCTTATCCTTTACAGGTGCAATAAAATCGCATTTAGCTAATGTGAAATTGCTGTATTTATGTATAATTGGTAGCTTTATGACCTTGTGCACTGAGTTTTCTATTGAATTATATTGGTTTAAATTTCGTAGTTATATGTATGATTCTGACATGCAGTACTCACTTTGTCTTTGTACTGTAATGGCAAGCTAGTTGAGTTCCTCTTTCATTTTTATAACAATTTCCTTTTCGCTCAATTCTTCTGCAAAAAAACTAATGGATTCCACCACAATCGTTAGTTGGTTGCAGTGTTTTCATTTATGAAAGCTGTACCAGTTGTGAGAGATTTAAGAAATGCAACTAAATGATATTGAAGGACAATTAAACACGGGAAGATGAAAAATATCAGAATATATAGAGAAAGAGCAGGGAAATCTTTTTGGAACAGATTGTGAAAAAGCTCGCACAAGCATAATGTTGCACCAGTCCAGTAATATCTATTATCTATTGCTGCTGTAGCCCCAGCAGACTTAATATTGGGAACATAATTATAGAATGCATTAGATAACTGATTATCTTTTTGACAGTTGTGTTTTTAAATTTATAGAAGACACTGCTGTTTAAATATGTCTAGTTCAATGTCTTTAAATGGAGTTTACGTGGATTATATTGAATTTGTAGCATAGAAGCAGATAATTTGGCCCAACTGATCTATGTCACTGTTTTAAGCAGCAAATAGGTCACCTCCCCATCCTACTTCATCTCCCCCCATCAACATATTGTTGAATTTCCCTCCTTCATGTTCTTGCCCATCTGTCCCTTAAATGCACCTATTCTATTTGTTTCTGAATTTGGATCCTGAATCTTTTGGAACATTTTTTTTTTAAAAGATGGAAGATCTTTGACCTTTGAATGTGCAGCATACTTATTAGACTTTGCTTTCATTGCCTACTGATTGCCACAGTTTGGCTAAATCATCAGATCACTGATAATTCCTGTGTATTATGAAGTCACTGCCCTCCTATTGGATGCAGAATTTCAGGCATGCTGTGTAATCAAAAATCACTCAATTATTGTACAACCAAATGGAGAGTGAAACTCCCTCAGTTTTAATCCAATAATGTCCCTCAGGAGAGCCACCTCCACTGTACCAATGTGATCTTTTCTACTGTTTCCAATATTTTGTTCTTTTTTCTGAATGAGATTACCAGTTGGGGGGAATTTTCTGTTTCTAGACCCTTGTCCAATCAGAACTGGATAGGTCCTACCCCAAATCATTTTGATCACTTGTTCCTTACAGGGCCAGGGAGATAAATCATAAGTCCTGGTGCTTTTCCTCTTTCCAACCCCTTCATGCATGATAGCTTCCGCCTTTCAAGGTTCACCAGTCAATACACTAATCTCCAAAAGCTATGAGTAAAATGATAACATCCATTGTTGGCATCTATTTACAAGAATTGCCCAATACCTATGTAGCATCGGTCATTAATATTAAGAGCAGCAGTGATATAATGCAGTGTTAGTTTGTGTCATCCCATAGGTGATCCCATCACGCCTATTAAACAAACCAGAAAGCAGAAATTTTGCTTTATCAGCATTTTGTAATATTGTTAGTTTGACAGGAAAATACCCTGATTTTGGTGATTGCCTCATCTCTCATTATCCTGTTCTGCCTGCACATTGCATCTTTTGAATGTGGTGACAGTAAATTCATATTTGGGGGAATGGAAAAACTGCACAAAATCTTTTCCATTTTGGAGAAGAAATAGAAGGTTCTCTCGTGCATGGGTGCATGATATTATTCAATATAATTATTTCATAGGATGTAATTGAATTTTATTTTATCAGTAATATCATAGGGTAGAAAGATCTTAACTCAACAACTGGATTGCTTTCCCCTTCCCCAAGAAACTGTCATGCAAATCATAGAAACCTAGAAACTAGAAGCAGGAGTAGGTCATTTGGTCCTTCGAGCCTGCTCCGCCATTCGTTTTGATCATGGTTGATCATCGAATTCAATATCCTGATCCTTCCTTACCCCCATATTCCTTGTTCCCTTTAGCCCCAAGAGTTATATCTCATTCTTGAAATCAGACAGCGTTTTGGCCTCAACTACATTCTGTGGCAGTGAATTCCACACATTCACCACCCTCTGGGTGAAGAAATTTTTCCTCACCTCAGTTCTATAAGGTTTACCCTTTATCCTTCAACTATGACTCCCCCACCATTGGAAACATTCTTTCTGAATCTACTCTGTCTAACCCTGTTAAAATTTTATCAGTTTCTATGAGATCCCCTCTCACTCTTCTAAACTCCAATGAATATAATCCTAACTGACTTAGTCTATCTTCATATGACAGACCTGCCATCCAGAAATCAGGCTGGTAAACCTTTGCTGTACTCACTCTATGGCAAGAACATCCTTCCTCAGATAAGGACACGAAACTGCACACACTACCCCAGATGTGGCCTCACCAATGTCCTATACAATTGCAGCAAAGCATCCCTATCCCTATACTCAAATCCTCTTGCTATGAAGGCCGACATACCATTTACTTCTTTACTGCCTGCTGTACCTGCGTGCTTACTTTAAGCGACTGATGCTCAAGGACTCCAAGATCTCATTGAGTATTCACCTCTCTCAATTTGCACCCATTCAAATAATAATCTGTCGTCTTATTATTGCTACCAAAATGGATAACCTTACATTATAATTACATTATACTGCATTTGCCATGCAGATGCCCCCACCCACAGCCTGTCCAAATGACACTTGAAGCATCTCTGCATCCTCCTCTCAGCTCACCCTCTCACCCAACTTTGTATCATCTGCAAATTTGGAGATGATACATTCAGTTTCCTCTTCCAAATCATTAATATATAATGTGAACCGTTGGGGTCCTAGCACAGATCCCTGCAGAATCCCACTAGTTACTGACTGCCAGTCACAAAAATCCATTTATGCCAACTCTTTGTTTCCTATCTGCTAACCAGTTTCCATCAAGACATTACCTGCAACACCATGTGCTTTAACTTTGCATAGTGGTATGTTATGTGAGACCTTGTTGAAAGCCTTTTGAAAGTCTAAATAAACCCCATCCACTGGTTCTCCTCAGTCAACTCTACTAGTTACATCTTCAAATAATTCCAATAGCTTCGTCAAGCATGGTGTTTCACTCCAGGTATGATTCAAGTGACCCACTAGGAAGCTTTTATCAAAACAAACTTTATTTAAGAAAACAGAATGTAACAAAAGGAAGTAGCATCAATTTACCAATTAAAATATTTTGACGTGGCAAAGTATAATCCTTAACAGCTAGCTATCTCTGTTCCAGTTTGAAACACTACTCCATAGACATACACCCATCTTCAGAATTAGGTAGCACAAAAACAAGTATGCTGACGTGATGCTGGATTTTCAGCCTTTTAATACTTCTGGTCAGAGATCCAGACAGCATTTTCCAGAGAACAATATATCCTCAAAACAGAGAAGTAAACTTAAGTCTCTGGCAGCTCCCAGTCTCCAGACTTCAGAGACAGAAAGAGATACCCCTCTCTCTGCAACTTCCAGTGCAGCAACTCTTAGAGAATGATCCACAGTCACAACAGAAACTCTGAGAAAGAAGCTTATCTCCTGGCAGATTCCAGTCTCCAGACTTCAGAGAGAGGTAACAAGAGACACTGCTCTCTCTTTACTCAAAAGCAGCACCTAAGCTTGAATATACTGTGAAAGCCCAACTTTCCCATCACATGATCATACCTGCCAATCATCCCAATCAAGTCCCACTCTGCAAAGTCCCAGGGGAAACCGCAGAACAGCATTAGTTCAGATTAAAACCAACATTCTAGCCATTAGAAGCCATTATGCTGTTGCAGCAACAATGCAGGATGCCAGTAGACAGATTGGCTTCAAGTGCATAGTATGGCTGCAACAGATCCTGCACAAGAATATGGCTCAAATACATTTCTTTAAGGTACAGTATTGTCACAATCCCCAACAAGTTCTTGCCCCACCAAACCTCCCCCAACTCCTCCAACAGCCAACCAACCTCCTCCCAACCCTTCAACAGTGTCCCAACCTCCTCTCACCCCTTCAACTGCATCCAATTTCAATCCTACCTTTCCAACCCTCTCAACCTCACCTCCTCCTTCCCCACCATGCAATTGGCTCTAAAATAGAGATTTCATTTACCATTTTTCAAGCAAGAAAACTTTCAGTTGCTGTGCTGCAGTTGAACTTCAAGCAGCTTTGTGGTTTTCTGGAGGGCTTTTCAACAAAAATTGGAACCACAAAGCTGTCAGAAACAGCAGCATAAGCAACTGGTGAAACTGACCTGAAAGACTGACTTTAAAAAAATAAATAGAAATCTCAGTTTGAAGGTTATGATTTAAAGTTGGTCTTTGAGGTGTGCAGCTCTGCCTCTGGCTGCTCAGGTTGGGGAACAACAAGAAACTCTGTTTAGAGCAACAAACCTGGGCCCCCAGTATTTGTCTGCATCCTGGGCCCTGGTTCATTATAACGTGCACAGAGAGAAGCTTTCCACTTTATTGATGTGAACAGTAAAGTGATTAACTGAACTGAATGGAAGAATTGATATTGGTTTCATTTAGCCTTAATTCAAATCATTAAATTGTACAGGTGGAATGTGTTTTCCTGCTTCCATTTGCATCCATTACCATCATTTTGGTGACACCCTACACTCAAGGTCATTTTACATGCAATCAATCAAAGGAGTATCGAATTTCTGAAATATGAACACTGGAGCTCAAAGGATGACGTGTTAAATTTGGGGTTTGGTTAATGGAATCTGTTCAAACACAGATTGTTTCAGAGGGTGCCAGATCAATATCGTCCATCATGAAATCATTAAATGTGCTTCAGAAAGAGGGACGACTTAGATAACGTCAAAAAGATCATCTTTCTTCACTTTCTATCAACAGCTTCTGCTTTTTCCTGATAGGTAGGATGGATACTGATTGGTTTGTGTGCAGGGACAGCATCATCTTTCTGTTGATCGGAAACAAGATGAGAACAAGCTTCTGTAAACTGGCATTTAATTCACATAATTGCTAATATGATCAAAAAATGAATTACTGGGGAGAACAAAGTTTATTTGAGAGGCATTGAGTAGGTTTCAACAAGTGCCCATAATGGCAAATTCTTTAACTGTATAAGGTGCAGTAACTTTTCTCATCTACAGTCAACATATTTTGTAATTCTGGGACCTTAATACAGAATCCTGTAATATTCAAGTTGGATAGATCGAAGAAAAGGATTGGAACATTTTACTGCTTCTAACAAAGATTGTTAAAATGACTTCTACTTCCAAATGAATATAAAACATTCTCCATTTGCGTCACAAATGTCACTGAAATACTTGGATGTGCTTTTAAGAACTTCATGATTGAATTCACCAGATTTAAAATTTGATCAGCTTGATTCAAATATGTTTCAATGAATAAAAAACAACTTGCATTTATATGGAGTATTTCCTTGGAAGGCTTTACTAAGTTAGATTCACAGAAACATTATTAAACAAAGTTTGAACCCGAACCACAAGGAAATATGAGGTCAAATGGTCAGGAGGCAGATTTTGAGGAGTATATTGAAAAGAGGATGGTAAGGTGGGGAGAGCTGCAGGCCTAGGCAGTTGATGGCACAGCTGCCAATGGTGGACCGATTAAAATCCAGGATGTGAAGTGACAAGGCAGGGATTTGAAAACACGGATGGGAATATTGAAATTGAGACATTGCCTGTACTGTATGTTAATACAGTGTGATATTTCAAATGCTAGGATTTGGGTTTATTGCAGTTAATTTATGGAATTTATGATAACATACGAATTAGGAGTAGGCCAATTGGCCCCTGTAGCCTGCTTCGCATTCAAGATCACGGCTGATCTGATCGGTACCTCAACCCCACATTCCTGCCTACCCTAAATACGAACATAAACCTATGACATTATGGAATCATGTATGGAAATCAAGATTGTGAAGAAATTCTAGATTTTTTGACAATCCTCTGCATACATTAACTGCAAAATATTCACTTCTTTCTTGGCAAAATATCATTATGCTGTTGTTTTTGAAAGTCTGCTTGGGAACAGGTCGTTCAACAAACCAAGCTGCTTCAGCATTTGCTAGGTCTGGTAGATGATGAGTGTGATTCCATGATCAATTAATCAACAGGTGACCATGCTTACAGGAGACATCGGTAAGAAGATCAAGGTTGTAATATGCAGCCTTATTGCTGACCTCTTTTCTGTGAGCACAAGATCTTGGCATTGCGCCTCCTGTTTTAAGTGTCTTTAAGATTGTTTGAGGCATCCTTGCCTGCCAGATAATGCACCACTCTGATGTGTAACAATGAATTCACAATTCTTTTACAACTCCAGTTTCCTAACAATACATATAATCTAGAAATGTAATTTCTTTTGCAAATCATCTGATCATGAACAAAATAATATTTTGAGTTTCTGGATCTTGTTTTCTAGATGATCTTCCAGAATTGAGAGCTGTAGAGACCGATAGAGCCATATCTGCAGCTTTCCAACTTCGCAGTGGAGTGTCTCATCAAGAATGCCTGAGGTCTACTCGAACCATGTGTACATCTAGATCATCTGATAGTGCCTTGCCACCTTTCACTAGTGAATCTGGTGTGAATTGGCTGACTGAACTGGCTAATATAGCCACAAGTCCACAAAGTCCTCTCATGCAGTGCACGTTTTACAACAGGTTTGTGTATATGGCATTTCAGTCAGTGAAATAACTTCGTTGGGATTGAAGATGCAAGAATATTGCTATTGAACATAATTGCCAACACTAAATGTCAATGTGCACAATGCATACTTGGCATGTTATTTGTAGTAAAATGTGAATGTTATAAGTACCAATATTGTAGGATGGAGTATAAATCAAGAACTAATGGGGGCTTCTCAGAAAGGTACTGCAATAATCGTGGGAGTTTTTAATTTTCATAAAGATTGGACAAATCTAATTGGCAAAGGTAGTCTGGAGGTTGAGGTTATAGTGTTTTCAACACGGTTTGTTAGAACATTATGTTCTGGAACCAATTACAATAGGATATATAATGAGGCAGGATTAAATAGTGACCTCAGTAAAGGATCCACTAAGATTATATGACAGAATTTCATATTCCATTTGTGGGTGAGAAATTTGGGTATGAAACAGATATCAAACTTGAGCAATTATAAGTGTATGAAGTCAGAGTTGGCTGAAGTGGGCTGGAGAATAGGTTAAAAAGTAAGATGTAGAAAAGCGTTGGAAGACATTTAAGTAGATATTTCATAACTCTCACAGAGATGTATTCCATTGAGAAAGAAAGACTATGAGAAGAATCCACCATCCATGACTACAAAGGAAGTTAAGGATGATATGAAATTGAAAGAATATTTATACAATGCTGTAAAGATTAATGGTAGGTCAAAAGATTGGGAAAATTTCAGAAATCAGCAAAGAATGACTAAAAAAGAGTAGTAATGAGGGAGAAATTTGAGTATGAGGAAAAACTTGCAAGGAATATAACAAACAGTAAAAACGTCTACAAGGATTAAAAAAAGGAAAAACGTAGCTAAAGGGAACATTGGTTTTTTGTAGGTAAGGCTGGGGATTATTAATGGGAAGCAAGGAACTAGCTTCCTTGAAAATACAAAATGCATCCCCAGAAAAGTAGAAATACAGGAAGGAAAAGGGAGGAAGGAATGTAAAACTTTCATGACCAGTAGAGGAAAGGTACTAGGAAAACTAATGGGACTAAAGATTGACAAGTCCTCTGGATCTGATGGCCTACACCCTAGGATCCTAAAGATAGTGGATGTACTATCTCTTGACTATTAACAATATATATTAATGACTTGGATGAAGGATATACTGTATTGTGGCCAATGTAAAGATAGGTAGGAGAGCAAATTATGATAAGGATACAAAGAGCCTGCAAAGGGATAAAGATAGGATAAGTGAGTTGGCAGAAATTTGACAGATGGAGTGTAATATGGGAAAATGTGAGGTAGTCAACTTTGGCAGGAAGAATTGGAAAGCAGAAAATTATTTAGATGGAGAGAAACTGCCGAATGGTCTGATACAGAGGGATCCAAATAATCTTGTCCATAAATCATAAAAAGTTAGCATGCAGATACAGCAAGTAATAAGGCATATGGAATATTAGCCTTTGATTGCAAGGGGGATGGAGTATAAAATAGAGAAGTCTTGCTACAACTGTTCTGCACCTTACCTAGAGTCCCATACCTGGAGTTCCATGAACAGTTTTGGTCTCCTTACTTAAGGAGGGATTGGAAGCAGTTCAAAGAAAGTTCACCAGGCTGATTCCTGGGATGAAGGGTCTCGTTGTTGTTTGGAAGAATGATATGTGATCTTTTTGAAACATCAAGATTCTGAGGGTGGTTTGGAGGGGTAAATGCTGAGAGGATGTTTTCCCTTGCGGAAATCTAGAACTAGGGGTTTCCCTTGAAGTTGGAGATGAGGAGGAATTTTTTTCTCTCGAGTTGTTGCTGGGTCACTGAATATATTCAAGGCTAAATTAGCCAGATTTTGGATTGACAAGGGGGTCAAGGGTTATGGGATGTTAATGTGGCATTTCAGCGATGGTAATATGATTGGATGTTGAGAGGAATTGAGAATAGTACTGAGCATTGTGCAATTATCAGCGAACGTCACTACTGACCTTATCATGAAGGGAAGGTCATTGATGAAGCAGTTGAAGCTGGCTTGGCCCAGGACACTACCTTGAAAAACTCCTGCAATGATGTCCTGAGTTTGAGATGATTGACCTTCAACAACCACAATCATCTTCCTTTGTACTAGGTATGACTCCAACCAATGGCGAGTTTTCCTTTTTACTTCCATTGACTCCAGTTTTGTGGGCTCCTTGATGCCACACACAGTCAATTGCAGCCCTGACTCAAGGATAGTCCCATTCTCGTGAATTCTGCTCTTTTGCCCATATTTGCTGAATGAAGTCTGGAGCTGAATAGCTTTGGTGGAACCCGAACTGAATGACAGCAGGTTATTGCTAAACAAGTTCTGCTTGATAGCACTGGATGATCAGCTCGCTAATGATCGAGAATAGACTAATGGGCAGTAGTTGGCTGGAATGGATTAGTCCTGCTCTCTTTGGACAGACGCACCAGGGCATCTTTCCACATTGTTGGGTAAATGCCAGTGTTGTAGCTGTACTCAAACAGCTTGGCTAAGGGCGCAGCTAATTCTGGAGCACAAGTCTCCAATACTATTGCTGGAATGGTGTCAGGACCCATGGCCTTTGCAGTATCCAGTTGCTTCAGCCATTCTTGATGTCATGTGGAGTGCATCAATTTGGCTGAAGACTAGCATCTGTGATGCTGTGGACCTTGGGAGGAGACCGAGAAAGATCATTCCCACCACACATCTGGCTGAAGATTGTTGCAAATGTTTCCGTCTTGCCTTTTGCCTGTGCTGTGCTCTCCCATCCTCTTGTAGTTTTATTGTCCACCACCATTCATGACTGGATGTGGCAGGACTGTAGAGCTTAGGCCTGAACCATTCATTGTGGAATTGCTTAGCTCTGTCGTATGCTACTTCCGTTGTTTGGCATACAGGTAGTTAGTCCTGTGCTGTAGCTTCACTCGGTTGATGCCTCATTTTTAGCTATACCTGGTGCTGCTCCTGACATGTCCTACTGCATTCTTCATTGAACCAGGGTTAACTTGCTGACTTGAGTAGAGTAGACTATATGCCAGGCCATGAGGTTACAGATTGTGGTTGTTACTGATGACCCACAGTACTTTGTTGTCCAGTTTTGAGTTGCGCCAGCTGTTCAAAATTTGTCACATTTGGCATGGTGGTAGTGCCATACAACACGATGGAGGGGTGAAGATGGGACTTTCTCTCTCCAAGGACTGTGTGGTGGTCACTTGTTATGGACAGATGCGCCAGGTAGAGTGGTGAACATGGTCAAGGGACAAAGGTTTTCTCTCTTGGTTACCTCACTACCTCATACCTGACACAGTCCAGCAGCTATGCCTTTTACTGACCAAGCTGGCCAAGTCCCAGTGGTGCTACTGAGCCACTCATGGTGATGCACATTGAAGTCCCCTGCCCAGAGTACATTCTGTGTCCTTGCCCTCTTCAATGCTTCCTCCAAGCCATGTTCAACATGATGGCATCCTGATTTATCAGTTAAGGCTGGAGAGGCAGTATGTGGGAATCAGCAGGTTTCCCTGTCCATGTTTGATCTGATGTTGTGACTTCATGGGGTCCAGAATCAATGTTGAGAAATCCCTGGGCAACTCCCTTCCAACTATAGACCACTGTGCCGCCACTTCTGCTGGGTCTGTCCTGTCAGTGGGACAGGACATACCAAAGGATGGTAATGGTGGTGTCTGTGGCATTGTCTACAAGGTATGATTCCATCAGTATGACTACGTTAGATTGTTGCTTGACTAGTTGTGGGACAGCTCTCAAGATTTTGACACAAGCTCCCAGATGTTATTAAGGAGGACTTTGCCATTGTCCGTTTCCAGTGCTAGGTCCATGTTGGTGATCTGTCTGGTTTTTGCAGACGTTGGTTGAAATTTTTTGTAACTCGCTAGATTCTGGGAAGGTACCAGAGGATTGGAAACAGCCAATGTGACTCCCTTGTTCAAAAAGGGACAAAGGCAGAGAATTATAGGCCAATTAGTTTAACATCTATTATTGGCAAGGCATTAGTGTCAATAATCAAAGAGGAAATAACTAATTTAGGAAAGCGGAATATAATCAAACCTAGTCAACGTGGTTTTATGAAAGTTAAGTCATGTTTGACAAATTTGCTCAAATTCTTTGAGGATGTAGTGTATTTAAATTTCCAAAACGCAGGTGATAAGGTGCCGCATAATAGGCTGGTGCATCAAGTAAAAGCCCATGGAATTGGAAGAAGTGTGTTGGCATGGATTGAAAACTGGCTGTCACGTACAAAAGAGAGAGCTGGAATCAATGGGTTCTTTTCAGAGTGGAAAGATGTAATTAGTGGAGTACTGCAGGGATCAGTTCTTGGCCCCAGTTGTTCACTATTTACATAATGACCTGGAGGAAGGAACAGAATGTAAGGTTTCCAAATTTGCCGATGATACGAAGATAGGTGGAAGGGTATATTGTGATGAGGATATTGTGATTTTGCAATAGGATATAGATAGGTTGGGTGACTAGGTGAAAACCTGGCAAATGGAGTTTAATTTGGGAAGTGTGAAGTCATGCACTTCAGTAGGAGGAATCAAAAGGCAGATTATTATCTAAATGGAGAGAGCCTGCAGGTGAGCGAAGTACAGAGGGATCTAGGTGTTCTAGTGCATACATCACAAAATGCTACCAGGCAAGTCCAACAAGTAGTTCAGAATGCAAATTGCATTTTGGCCTAGATTGCAAAGGGATTGGAGTTTAAAAAAGGAATATTTTGTTGCAGTTGTATTTGTTGATGAGGCCTCACCTGGAATACTGAGTACAGTTTGGTCCCCTCACCTAAAAAAAGGATATTGTAATGTTGGAGGAAGTCCAAAGGAGATTTGCCAGGCTAATTCCTGGGATGAGGAGGTTATTCAATCAAACGAGACTAAATAGTCTGGATCTGTATTCCTTGGAGATTAGAAGAGTGAGGGGTGACCTTATTCAAACATATAAGATCCTTAGGGGGTAGATAAGATGTTTTCGTTAGTAGGAGAGTCTCGAAGGGACATAGCTTCAAGATAAAGGCTGGTATTTAAAACGGAGGTGCGTAGAAATTTCTTCTCGCAGAAGGTGGTGAATCTCTGGAATTCTCTACCCCAAAGGGTGGTGGAGACTGGATCATTAGAAACATTTAAAGTGGCGGTGGATAAATATTTGATAATTCGAGGAATTGGGGGAAATGGCACAGAAAAGGAGTTGAGGCCGGCATAGATCAGCCATGATCGTATTGAATGGCGGGGCAGGTTTGAAGGGCCTGTTGGCCTACTCCTGCTTCTATTTCTTGTGTTCTTGTGTTTAGTTCCAGGTCAGCTCTTCAGCTAGTTTTAAATTGTGGGTCCAAGAATCCAGTTGAGGCACTCTGGGATATATCTTGCCTCTCTTTATACCCCTCCTGCACTTCTCCTCCCCCATCAAGTTTCCAGTGGAGTCAGCTGAGACTGTAGGGATATTTCTCCATAATATCATGCAGCTTAGCAGCAGAGAAGACCTAAACTGATCTTGCATTTCTCCCTGAAATAAGAAAGTAGATTTTGTTTCTTTAAAAAAAAAGCCAGCTGAAATTTATTTTATTATAAAATTGGAAAATACTTTGAATAAAAGCATTCACCTCCAATACTTTCACATAAAAATTGTATAATTTTTAAAAATGTAAGGATCATTGAATTTTCTGATAAAAGCTACAGTTTCACTCTTTCCAAGCACCCCACCCTGCCCCACCTCACCTAGTAGCTTCACACTGTCCCAGTGTGGCTGCATTCATTTTAATGAAATTGTAAGTTTAGACCAACAAAATCTGGATTATTTTTGTTCAAGAAAGTGTGCCATGTTGTACATTTAATTTTCAGCATATTGTTACATTTATGTTTTTCCAGATCGCCAATGCATATAGTGGCCACAAGTAAAAGTTTACATTCCTACGCTCGTCCTCCTCCAGATGTCTCAGAAAGTGAAACTAACCTCTCCACAAGTCATTGGGAAGGACAGACCACTATAAAGCGAGAAAGGGTATGTTTGTTTAACATTGTCAGACTTGATTTGTAAATATACATGTGATTGTCTTGCCTGTATAGGAGAGAGACGTGGTAATGTTGATAATGTAAAGTTTCTTTTGCCTTATTTTGCAACAGGCAAGCAGTGAATCAGAGTCAGACATCTTCTGTTTGTCATCTCTGTCAGATGATGATGAACTTGGCTGGTCACATTCATGGCCACAAACTGCATGGAACTGCTTCATGAAAGGTAAGGCTTTATTTACAGTGATTCATTAAAGTTAAGAATAAGTTATGCATCGGAATGCTTGTGTGATCGGTATTGGATATGAAAATGGGTTATAATTTTAGCAACCACAGCATTTTTTAATATATACAATTTTCACTCCAGAATTTCTACTCGTGTAATCTAGTTTTACTTGCTGTTCCAGGGACACGATTGCGCTTCCAGAAGGGTGAGGTTAGAGACTGGCAAGATGTTGAAGCATTTGCAAAACTGGAAATTAAGACTGAGGATGAAAAAGCTTTGAAAAACCACACACAAAAGGTGATCATTTTGTTCTACTTGTTTTATCTTAAATTTTAGAATCATTTATGGATTTTTGCAGCATCACAATGTAAAACTACTTGTGAAAAATGTTTAAATAATTTATTAATGTTCTGGAGAATTAATCCAGCATTGATATTTTAGTTTAAAAAACATGTCAGCATCCCAGAACAAGTGTTTGTCAAGGTATTTATCTTAGTGTGGCATATAGTGGTTCATTTCTATGTTAGGAAACTAGTAACTCTCAGTTGCTGTTAAGCTATTCCTACTTTTAGTTCTTTAATCAAGGAAATAAATCATGTGTACTGCACTGAGATGCATACTGTTGTCTGTTTTACATTGATGGAAAAAGACTATGTGCTTGATGTAGTAGTAACATCACTGCTCGGCAGGAGTCCAAACTTCGTGTGAATTCTGCATGTGTTTTTACTTTTAGTTAAAAAGCTGATCAGTGCAATCTACACAACAGCCTCGTGTTTGACGCCATTTTACATAGGCTCAAACTTCACCGAGAACCAAATCTCAGAATTTTAAATTACATTTAAAGGCAATAAATTTAAGTATTATTATACATGCCCAAACGTGTAATACTTTAAGTGAAATTATAATTAACAAATCATTATAGTTTAATTTCTGATTACTAGTCTTCGACATGAGTGTGTCTTTGATGTGGTTTGGGTGAGTGGGAGGAAGTATAGTCTTTAAACTTTCCGGCCTTAGGAATGAGATTTTTGAGAGTGAAATGCATTTCTTAAAAGGTTTTCCATTACATTGCATTTTTTGTTTTAGGAGTTGAATGCTAGGTTTTTTTTAGTGTGTTCATGAGAAGTCTTTCTCCCTTACTATGGAAGGAATGAACATTGTCTATTTTTTTCCCCACATAAGACCATAAGACCATAAGACATAGGAGCGGAAGTAAGGCCATTCGGCCCATCGAGTCCACTCCACCATTCAATCATGGTTGATTTCAACTCCATTTACCCGCTCTCTCCCCATAGCCCTTAATTCCTCGAGAAATCAAGAATTTATCAATTTCTGTCTTGAAGACGCTCAACGTCTCGGCCTCCACAGCCCTCTGTGGCAATGAATTCCACAGACCCACCACTCTCTGGCTGAAGAAATTTCTCCTCATCTCTGTTCTAAAGTGACTCCCTTTTATTCTAAGGCTGTGCCCCCGCGTCCTAGTCTCCCCTGTTAATGGAAACAACTTCCCTACGTCCATCCTATCTAAGCCGTTCATTATCTTGTAAGTTTCTATCAGATCTCCCCTCAACCTCCTAAACTCCAATGAATATAATCCCACGATCCTCAGACGTTCATCGTATGTCAGGCCTACCATTCCTGGGATCATCCGTGTGAATCTCCGCTGGACCCGCTCCAGTGCCAGTATGTCCTTCCTGAGGTGTGGGGCCCAAAATTGCTCACAGTACTCCAAATGGGGCCTAACCAGTGCTTTATAAAGCCTCAGAAGTACATCCCTGCTTTTGTATTCCAAGCCTCTTGAGATAAATGACAACATTACATTTGCTTTCTTAATTACGGACTCAACCTGCAAGTTTACCTTTAGAGAATCCTGGACTAGGACTCCCAAGTCCCTTTGCACTTTAGCATTATGAATTTTGTCACCGTTTAGAAAATAGTCCATGCCTCTATTCTTTTTTCCAAAGTGCACGACCTCGCACTTGCCCACGTTGAATTTCATCAGCCACTTCTTGGACCACTCTCCTAAACTGTCTAAATCTTTCTGCAGCCTCCCCACCTCCTCAATACTACCTGCCCCTCCACCTATCTTTGTATCATCGGCAAACTTGGCCAGAATGCTCCCAGTCCCGTCATCTAGATCGTTAATATATAAAGAGAACAGCTGTGGCCCCAACACTGAACCCTGCGGGACACCACTTGTCACCGGTTGCCATTCTGAGAAAGAACCTTTTATCCCAACTCTCTGCCTTCTGTCTGACAGCCAATCGTCAATCCATGTTAGTACCTTGCCTCGAATACCATGGGCCCTTATTTTACTCAGCAGTCTCCCGTGAGGCACCTTGTCAAAGGCCTTTTGGAAGTCAAGATAGATAACATCCATTGGCTCTCCTTGGTCTAACCTATTTGTTATCTCTTCAAAGAACTCTAACAGGTTTGTCAGGCACGACCTCCCCTTACTAAATCCATGCTGACTTGTCTTAATCCGACCCTGCACTTCCAAGAATTTAGAAATCTCATCCTTAACGATGGATTCTAGAATTTTGCCAACAACTGAGGTTAGGCTAATTGGCCTATAATTTTCCATCTTTTTTCTTGTTCCCTTCTTGAACAGTGGGGTTACAACAGCGATTTTCCAATCCTCTGGGACTTTCCCTGACTCCAGTGACTTTTGAAAGATCATAACTAACGCCTCCACTATTTCTTCAGCTATCTCCTTTAGAACTCTAGGATGTAGCCCATCTGGGCCCGGAGATTTATCAATTTTCAGACCTTTTAGTTTCTCTAGCACTTTCTCCTTTGTGATGGCAACCATATTCAACTCTGCCCCCTGACTTTCCTGAATTGTTGGGATATTACTCATGTCTTCTACTGTGAAGACTGACGCAAAGTACTTATTAAGTTCCTCAGCTATTTCCTTGTCTCCCATCACTAGATTACCAGCGTCATTTTGGAGCGGCCCAATGTCTACTTTTGCCTCCCGTTTGTTTTTAATGTATTTAAAGAAACTTTTACTATCATTCCTAATGTTACTGGCTAGCCTACCTTCATATTTGATCCTCTCCTTCCTTATTTCTCTCTTTGTTATCCTCTGTTTGTTTTTATAGCCTTCCCAATCTTCTGACTTCCCACTACTCTTTGCCACATTATAGGCTCTCTCTTTTGCCTTGATGCATTCCCTGACTTCCTTTGTCAGCCATGGCTGCCTAATCCCCCCTCTGATAACCTTTCTTTTGTTTGGGATGAACCTCTGCACTGTGTCCTCAATTACTCCCAGAAACTCCTGCCATTGCTGTTCTACTGTCTTTCCCATTAGGCTCTGCTTCCAGTCGATTTTTGTCAGTTCCTCCCTCATGCGCCTGTAATTACCTTTATTTAACTGTAGAACCTTCACATCTGATTCTGCCTTCCTTCTTTCAAATTGCAGACTGAATTCTACCATATTATGATCACTGCTTCCTAAGTGTTCCCTTACTTTAAGATCTTTTATCACGTCTGGCTCATTACATAACACTAAGTCCAGAATAGCCTGTTCCCTCGTGGGCTCCATCACAAGCTGTTCCAAAAAGCCATCCTGTAAACATTCAATGAATTCCCTTTCTTTGGGTCCACTGGCAACATTATTTACCCAGTCCACCTGCATATTGAAATCCCCCATGATCACTGTGACCTTGCCTTTCTGACATGCCCTTTCTATTTCGTGGTGCATTTTGTGCCCCTGGTCCTGACCACTGTCAGGAGGCCTGTACATAACTCCCATTATGGTTTTTTTGCCTTTGTGGTTCCTCAACTCTACCCACACAGACTCCACATCGTCTGACCCTATGTCGTTTAGTGCTATTGATTTAATTTCATTTCTAATTAACAAGGCAACCCCGCCCCCTCTACCCACCCCTCTGTCTTTTCGATAGGTTGTGAATCCCTGGATGTTTAACTGCCAGTCCTGAACCCCCTGCAACCACGTCTCTGTGATGCCTACCACATCATACCTGCCAGTCACAATCTGGGCCACAAGCTCATCTATCTTGTTCCGGACACTGCGGGCATTTAAATATAGCACCTTTAATTCCCTATTGACCGTCCCTTTTTGTTTTCGTAGTGTGGTGGACCTTGGTCTACTGAGCCTTTCCAGACACTGTGTCATATTTTGTGAGATGGGGACTATCGTAACCTCTCCTGAGTGCTGTCTTTTCGTGATTTTTTGTAATCCTAAGCAGCTACGCTTCCCACTGATTCCTTCACCTCTTGGTTCCCTGACTTTCCCTTCCCCCCCAATCTCTAGTTTAAAGTCCTATTGACCACCCCATTTACTCTCTTCGCCAGAACACTGATCCCAGCTCGGTCCAGGTGGAGACCATCCCAACGGTATAGGTCCCCCCTGCCCCAAAACTGATGCCAGTGTCCCATGAAAAAGAACCCTTCTTTCCCACACCACTCTTTCAGCCACGTGTTAACTTCCCTTATTCTTGCCTCCCTATGCCAATTTGCACGTGGCTCGGGCAGTAATCCGGAGATTATGACCCTTGAGGACCTGTTTTTTAATTTGAATCCTAGCTCTTTATAATCTCTAAACAGGTCCTCTTTCCTAGACTTGCCTATGTTGTTGGTACCAACATGGACCACAACAACTGGATCCTCCCCCTCCCTCTCCAGTATCCTTTCAAGCCGGTCAGAGATGTCCCGCACCCTAGCACCGGGCAGGCAACATACCATGCGGGACACTCTATCCTGCTCACAAAGGATCCTATCTATCCCCCTGATAATAGAATCCCCTACAACTACAACTTGCCTATTTACTTCCTCCCCTTGAATGGCCTGCTGAACCATGGTGCCTTGGTCAGCTGACTCATCCTTCCTGCAGCCCTGTTTGCCATCCACACAGGGAGCAAGTGCCTCGTACCTGTTGGACAGGGTCAAGGGCTGAGGCTCCTGAGTTCCTGACTGCTGGTTCCCTTTACCTGCCTGACTTGCAGTCACACCCTGCTGTCCCTGGCCACTGGCAGGATTTAAACTATTTACTCTGACAGGTGTGACTGCCTCCTGAAACACAGTGTCCAGGTAAGTCTCCCCCTCCCGGATGTGCCTCAGTGTTTGAAGCTCAGACTCCAGCTCATCAACTCTGAGCCGGAGTTTTTCAAGCAGCCAACACTTACTGCAGATGTGGTCGCTGTTGCTCGCAATGGGATCTGCCAGCTCCCACATCAAGCAGCTCAAGCACATCACCTGACCAGCCATCTCTAATTAATTAATTAGTTTAATTTAAGTTTATGAGTTTAGCTGTGTTTTTTTTAAATTTGGGGCAGATTTGCTATCAACCAATCAGATCACAGCTTCCCTCTGACGTCACTTTTGAAGAAAGAAAAAGTGGAAAACAGGAAGTTACCGTTAGGTTTTTATACTCACCCAGAGACTGCTCCTCCTCCTCCGAACAGCTCCCGAAACTAGGCCCCGATCCCCGGGTTAAAGTGAGTTTTTATACTCACCCAGAGACTGCTCCTCCTCCTCCGAACAGCTCCCGAAACTAGGCCCCGATCCCCGGGTTAAAGTGAGTTTTTATACTCACCCAGAGACTGCTCCTCCTCCTCCGAACAGCTCCCGAAACTAGGCCCCGATCCCCGGGTTAAAGTGAGTTTTTATACTCACCCAGAGACTGCTCCTCCTCCTCCGAACTGCTCCCGAAACTAGGCCCCGATCCCCGGGTTAAAGTGAGTTTTTATACTCACCCAGAGACTGCTCCTCCTCCTCCGAACATGTTGGAAGCTTAATCTCTAACAACCAATGGTTATGGTGAGAAATAATTGACTGTGCCTTTAAGATATTTCTGAGGTTAATTCAGTAAAACATTGCATTTTTGGGTACATACACTTTTATTCAGGGAAGATATTAGTAATAATAGATATTGAGTATAAAATTGAAGTCATGACTTCCGGGACTCAAATAAGGTTCTTTAATTTTTACCTCTGAAGTTCTCCCTGATGTGGATGTTTTGAAAGGTCCTTTGGAGAGGAAAGGAGAAATGCTTAACTTTAAAAGGAGAACCTTTTGCAAACATATAATCCCATCAACAAGATAATTTTTGGGGGCCTCTGCAGAAATTCATTAAGCACCATCACAGAGGGAAGAGTATTCAGAAATGGGAGATGTTTTGTTACTGAGCTGTAATAATACTTTCTCTCTGTCTCATGGGTTAAATGTGATGTTAAAATAGTTTGTTTTGTTCCACAGAAATATCGATATGGATCCGATGGGCTAAAGTTAGTGGCTCATACAGAAACAGTTTCCTTTGGACGTTCAGTACTGAAATTAACCTTTGATCCTGGCAAGTCACAAGCTGGCAAATTGACCGTAGAGTGCAGATTGGATCACCCCTTCTATGTGAAAAACAAAGGTCAGATATATACCATCAGTATTATAATTATTTTATTTGCTGATTGCCAACAGTGTGGTATGGATAAAACATTTTTCTGCCAAAATATGGAGTACAGATTTTTTTTCTTTCTTTAAATAAATACAGGATGGTCTTCCTTTTACCCCAGCTTAACAGTGGTTCATCATGGAATTCCGTGTTGTGAAATGGAAGTTGGAGATGTTTGTCTACCTCCTGGGCATCCAGATGCCAACAATTTTGATGATTCTGGAGTTTTTGACACATTTAGGAGGTGACAAAATATATTTGACTTGATGTTTTTATTTACAAAAGTTATGTTTTAACTTTAATACAGTGGGCCCTGACATTTTAGAAATAGAATGACTTGCACTGGAAATAATTTGAGTTTAGCTGCTTTTTTAAATGTGTTGTAAATCTTGTAAATATGTAAAATTATAGAATTTCGTATTAAGGAGGTATGAGAACTAATATATTAAAAACAGGGACATTTCCTGAATGATCATCAATTCAAGGTTATTTCTTTCATTGGAACCAGGTAATTGCCAGGTACAGGTAGAATTCCACTTTCACTGTTGCTCATAAGAAGCAAAGGCAGGGTAGATATTAAAATTCAGAAAGCTAAAATTTGTATCTTGATCTTCACAGTTGTTCTCAAGTTGGTTTTATCTTTTAAAATATTACTTTATTGTAATTTGGAATAGTTATTGATGCTGTGATTTATTATTGCTGAGTAAATAATAACATTTCAGGTTAGTTACAGAACTGCAAACTTATTTTGTTTCAAAGTCTGTTAACCTTTGGTGCAGTGTGTGCTGTATGGTGGAGGTACGTTTGTACCAAATGTTTTTCCCATGTGCTGAGCTTTTGATTTTGACATATAGCTTCAGAGAACTGCAAAGCTGAGGATAGGCAATTCCTCAGAAAATAGAAGGCAAAATCAGCAGGCAGTTTACTTGATGCAATTCTATTGCACATTATAATTGTTGCATTTTGGGAATATTTGCTGAAGTCTTCCATTGGATTATTTGCTTTCCCCTTGGACTAATTTTGGGTAAACCTAAATGAGAATCCTTTTAAGAATAGAATTTGTGAAACAAAATGAAAAGCTGGATATTAAAAAATATATATACTGTATGTGTATCTAAACATTAACTATTTTCCTGTACTTTATGTGCAAAGGTTTTTTTTACAAGTTTCAATACAACGTACAAATGTATCTTTGTATGCGATTGTCCAAACTATTTTACAGTTTATTGTGCTTTAAGGGATCAGAAGGTGCTATATTTAGATGGAGGTTTATTTTCTAATTGAAAACATCATTTTTTGCTGTTACTATTTTTCCAAGGCTATTTGCATTGTTTAATTTTCACACCTATCAACCATAAGAATCTTCACAATTGGACTCTAGGTTGTGTTTAAAGATCCAAGAGCCAAGGTACTTTGTAACTTTTTTTAAAAAGAAAATTTTTTTTTTCTACTTCTGGAGTAAAAGTTTTTTTTAAATAAAAATCACCACTTTGATAAAGCCCTGTAACATTTCTGATTTATAAATGAGGGTTTCAGCTCTGTGCAAGGCACAGTTGTCATGAGCAATCATGCCTCTCTCTCCCTCTCTCATCTTCCTTCAGGCATTTCCTTTGTTGGCTGTCTCATCACCTTTTTCTGTTAGAAAATGTATTGGTAATATATTGGCAAAGAAATATAGTTGCTTGGACATTGGAGTTCCTCTGCAGTAGACTTTAAGGAGTTGGAATGCAAAACTTGCAGGGGTATAATTATAATGTGACAAGTTTACACAAGCAGTATTCAAAATAAGTTTGGACGTAGGGAATTTTTAATGGGACAAAAATTCCTTTTTGCATGTATATAGTTCTGTTAACTCCTCTTACTGTTACAAGTAGACAGTAAGCATGAATGATCCTGCTCACTGTACTGAATAAATGGCCCTACAAGCACTACCATATATGCTTAAATTTTATTGCAGTAGCCGTAGCTCCGTTGATACCTCATAAAATTGCCTTGATTGAATTATTGCAATTTTAAAGCCAAAGAAATGGAAAGAAAGGCGTTGCTAAAATTAATCATTATCCTTTGTATAAAAACTCTCTGAAGGTATATTAACGTTAAGACACTCTTAAAGTTTATTTCAAGTTCAGTGTAACAGGTTTGGCACTGAAGAATGTTTAGCACGACTTATCAGCCCAATATAGATTAGCATTCCATTTGAATTTCCCTGCTTCTGGAACAACTGCATATCGTGCAAATCTATCATGTAACTTTTTAATTCCCTTGGATTTTATGTTCCCTTATCCCCTTGTCCTCCAATCATTTCATGCTTGATTCTGTAGCTGTGAGGAGGTACAGAGGGGAGTTATAGGGTGTGGACCAGGAAGCATGGATGCAAGATTTCAGTAAAGTAGACAACAAGACTGATTGCAATTTGGGAAGTAGAGAACTTGAGTTGGTTGGAATGCAAGAATTTCCCTGAAATGTTGGATAAGGAGCTAGGAATGTGAAATTGAGGTGCTGTGGTGGGACGCAGCACCAAGTGCAATTCCATTCTGACCTTTTTTGGAGATTATTCCATGACTAATGTAGATACAGGAAGGTAAAACGGAGAAAAGTTAACATATAGATGAGAAAACTGTAACAATGAGAGAAATTTTACCAAAAAGAAGTATGCACGGATACAAGATTTTTAATATTGCGTTATTCAAGCCAATACTGCCTGTGCATGACAAGCCGGTTGGAAATTCTACTGGATACATAGTTTTCAAGCTAGACATTCTATTCAATACTGCAAGTATTTTTTGGAAATAATAAATTGTGAATTTAGTAAAACTTATTACTTTGCACTATGTTACAGCTATGATTTTACACCACTGGATTCCTCTGCTGTTTATGTACTGAGTAGTATGGCTCGTCAGCGTCGTGCTTCCCAGACGAGTGGAAGCACCAGCAGTCCAGACTGTGAAAAATCAGAATGGATCACAGGCTCTGTGCCTTCTGGATCACCATACCTGCCTTGTAATTCTTATAATAAATCCAGTAAAAGTCTAACCTCAGGGACCGCAAGCCAATTGAGCACCACTTCTCCCACAAATATCAAATGCAAGAGACCAATGAATGCCTTCATGCTCTTTGCCAAAAAGTATAGGGTTGAATACACTCAGATGTACCCTGGAAAAGATAACAGGTTAGTAATAATTCACTTTCAATTATAAAACTTGTAGATTTTATAAAATAAAGTGAAATAAAACAATTATGTTGCTTTTATTATTGACATTTATACAAAGCTTTACCTTCTATTGTGATATATTCTTGCTATGGCAATTTCTTAATTTATTTTGTGTGCAGGGGTCAGATAGAGAATGGGAAAACAGAAGGTTGCTGTGGCTTTACCAGTTATCATATTTTTGCCTTTCATATAGGTAACTTTCTAAGATATTTTGTGGTACCACAGATTGATAAAAAAGCTAATAAATATTGTAGAGAATTGCATTCTTTTATTTCTCTCTGCATTCCTGGTTGTTCTGAGGCTGTGTCTGTATCTCTCTACATCTCTTTGTGCCTTTCTAAATCCTCTTCCTTTTTTTCTCATTTCCTCCCCCTTCAAAATATGCCCTACTTTTAACGAGATTTTCTAAGGGCTTGGCAAGGGTGATTGCTACTGGGGAAACATTCCTGTCGTGTTACATTGCACCAGAGGCCATTCAGTTCAGTGTTATTTTCCTTCTGAATCAACCGTCTGGCAAATATTGGAATCTTTCAGGGTCAAGTAACCTACACACAGTGCCTTTCATGTCCACACAATTAACATCCTCAATCCTCCGATCCATGAAGAATTGCTGCCTTTTGACCTTGTGCATTATCCGGTTGTGTTTCATTGACATTCATTGTGAAAGGTTTAGCATCAGAGTAACACATTTGCACCACTGCTTTTCAAAAAGTTGAATGCTCTGAGGGCTTCTTAATATTGCTAACGAGCAATAAATGAACAACCTTAAATGTGTTGAACTTCGATGGCATTGCTTGGATTTGTAGATGTACTGTCAGGACACAAGTGCCATGATTGCAACCACTAAGCCAGTCCCAATTGCCTGCATTTGGCCCATATCCCTCTATACCCACCATACCCATGTAACTGTCTAAATGCTTTTTAAAAGACAAAATTATACCTGCCACTTCTACTACTTCTGGCAGCTTGTTCCAGACACTCACCATCCTCTGTGTGGAAAAAATTGCCCCTCTGGACCCTTTTGTATCTCTCCCCTCTCACTTTAAACCTATGCCTGCTAGTTTTAGACTCCCCTACCTTTGGGAAAAGATGTTGACTATCTAGCTGATCTATGCCCCTCATTATTTTATAGACCTCTATAAGATCACCCCTAAGTCTCCTACTCTCCAGGGAAAATATGACGCAGTCTATCCAGCCTCTCCTTATAACTCAAACCATCAAGTCTCGGTAGCATGCTAGTAAATCTTTTCTGCATTCTTTCGAGTTTAATAATATACTTTCTGTAATAGGGTAACCAGAACTGTGCGCGGTATGCCAAGTGTGCCCTTACCAATGTCTTGTACAACTTCTTCAAGACGTCCCAACTCCTGCATTCCATGTTCTGACCAATAAAACCAAGCATGCCGAATGCCTTATTCACCACTCTGTTCACTTGTGACGCCACTTTCAAGGAGCTATGAACCTGTACCCCTAAATCTGTTTGTTCTACAACTCTCGCCAATGCCCTCAAACTAAAGTTAAAGTTTATTTATTAGTCACAAGTAAGGCTTACTTTAATGCTGCAATGAAGTTGCTGTGAAATTCCCCTAGTCGCCACAGTCCGGCACCTGTTCATGTCAATGCACCTAACCAGCACATCTTTCAGAATGTGGGAGGAAACCGGAGCACCCGGAGGAAATCCACGCAGACATGGGGAGAAGGTGCAAACTCCGCACAGACTGTGACCCAAGTCGGGAATCGACCCTGGGTCCCTGGCGCTGTGAAGTAGCAGTGCTAACCACTGTGCTATCGTGCTGCCCCTACCATTAACTGAGTAAGTCCTGCCCTGGTTTGATATTCCAAAATGCATCACCTCGGGCAGTTATCTAAATTAAACTCCATCTGCCATTCATCAGCCCACTGACCCAGTTGATCAAGATTGTGTTACAATCCTAGATAACCTTCTTCATTGTCCACTATGCCACCACTCTTGTTATCTGCAAACTTACTCACCATGCCTCCTAAATTCTCATCCATATCATTAATATAAATGACAAATAACAGTGGACCCAGCACCGATCCCTGAGGCACACCACTGGTTGCAAGCCTCTACAACCACTCCCTGTCCTCTGTCATCAAGCCAATTTTGTATCCAATTGGCTACTTTACGTGGATCCCGTGAGATTTAACCTTGTGCAACAACCTACCATGCGGGTACCATGTCAAAGGCTTTGCTAAAGTCCATGTAGACAACATCAACTGCACTGCCCTCATCTACCTTCTTAGTTATCCCTTCAAGAAACTGAATCAAATTTGTGAGACATTTTCCACTCTCAAAGCCATTCTGACTGTCCCTAATCAGTCCTTGCCTCTCTAAGTGCCTGTAGATCCTGTCTCAGAATATCTTCTACAATTTACCCACTACAGATGTTTGGCTCACCAGCCTTTAGTTCCCAATGTGAGACCAAAAATCAGATTCGCAGATTGCTGTCTTCCTAGCCGTTTTGCTGGTGAGAACAGCTCTGGGCAGGGGGATGCTCAGCAGGGGGTGGGGGGAGGGATGAGGGGGAGTTCTGCAAGGGGATGGTTGTACAGGCAGGGGGATGAGCAGCGGAGGGGGTTGTGATGGGGTGGGGGAGGGCATGTCGGGGGTCTGCGAAGGGAGACGTTGGGAGCGTCCTGATGCGGGCAACCCATGTTGGTGTGGGGCTGACAATTCCATCAATGATTAGGACGTGCAGTGGAGGTCGGGTGCCTTACTCGGAGCGCTCTGTAGCTGGCTTCACCATCATACTTGGGTTCTGTTCTTCTCTCTCTCTCTCTCTCTCCCCCCCCCCCCCCCCCCTGCCCCCAACCAATGTAAAGTTCCCACCTGTCAGAAAAATTGACTTAGTGCTGGAAGATTGCAGTGCTGAGGTCGCCCAAAAGACCGGCATGGCATACTCTCATTTTCACGCTGTTTTGACACTTAGAATTTTTTGGAGAACATTCTGCCCCACTTCTCCTCTCGTACAGTATAAAGTTGTTCTCCCAACACGTATTCTTGTAAATGTCCTGATGAGTGCAAGACGAAAAGCTTCGACGACATGTCTTTGTTCAACAATACAGAAGTACTTGGTGAATCTATTCAAGATCTTGGGGCATATTGATTATGATGGGGTGCTAGTTTCCATTATAAGGCCAGCAATTCAGTGTTGAGTGTCAATATTGAAACCTCTCTCGCATCTGTTTTGCTTTTTCATCGTTCGGAGTATAAATTCAGGAAGTGCTTACTATTTCCCAATGTAAATGTATAAAAATTCCAGCCTGGAATCTTTGCATGACTGTGTATTTAATGACATTTAGTTTCAAGCTATCATGGTCATTATCCTTCTCGTGCTATAGTTTGCAGTTCACAATCTTGTAATTTTGCGGGGAAACCCAATTGTAACACTCTCTTTGGGCTCTAGCTTTGAGCAGCTCCTAGATGGAAGACATTTTGAGATTGCTTCAGTGATTGTGAACAGACAAGCATTACCTATTTTATAGGTGAACGAATTAACTTATTTTAGGGAGGGAATGGTGCAGGGGGCAGGGATTCCGGTTCCTGGACCATTGGGACCTCTTTAGGGGCAGGTGTGACCTGTATACTAAAAACGGGTGGCACTTGAATCCCAGGGGGACCAATATCCTGGCAGGAAGGTTGGCTAAGGCTACTGGGGAGAGTTTAAACTAGATAGGTTGGGGGGAGGGGATCAAAGTGACGTGACTGAGAGTGAGGAAGGTAGCTCGCAAACAGAGAAGGGTTATAGGCAGTGCAAGAGGGCAGGTGGACTGGGAACAGAGAAGGGGAGAGGTCAGACCATAGGATTGAGATGTGTCTACTCTAATGCCAGGAATATAGTGAATAAACAACTCGCTAAAGGAGGAGAGGGCTTGGGAGATGTTAGTAGCGCTTCAACAAACCGGGTCCAGATAAAGGCTGGCATAAAGACACTGCCTGAATGCACGAAGCATTCGAAACAAAGTAAATGGCACAAATCCATACAAATGAATATGATCTAGTGTCCATCACAGAAACGTGGTTGCAGGGTGACCGGGACTGGGAACTGAATATGCAGGGTTATCAGGCATTTAGGAAGGATAGACGGGTAGAAAAAGGAGGTGGGGTAGCTTTGTTAATAAAGGATAATATCAGGACGGTAGTGAGAGACGACATAGGCTGTAAGGAGCAAAACGTGGAATCGTTGTGGGTGGAGATGAGGAATAGTAGGGGGAGAAAGACACTGGTAGGCGTGGTCTATAGGCCCCCAAATAATAACTTCGAGGTGGGGAGGGCTATAAACAAGCAAATAATGGATGCGTGCAAAAGTGGAACGGCAATAATCATGGGGGATTTTAACCTACATATTTGGTCGACTCAAATTGGACGTGGAGGGCTTGAGGAAGAGTTCTTGGAATGCTGTCGGGATTGTTTCATTGAACAGTATGTTACAGAACCTACGAGAGAGCGAGCTATCTTGGATCTGGTTCTGTGCAATGAGACAGGTAGGATTAAGGATCTTCTTGTGAAGGATCCTCTTGGGATGAGTGATCATAATATGGTGGAATTTCTGATACAGATGGAGGGTGAGAAAGTAGGGTCCCAAACCAGTGTCCTCTGCTTGAACAGAGGGGAGTACGATAGGATGAGGGTGGAATTGGCTAATGTAGACTGGGCGAGCAGACTGGTAGGTAGGACAGCTGAGGAACAGTGGAGGATTTTTAAGGAGATTTTTTAAAGTACTCAGCAAAAATATATTCCGGTGATAAAGAAGGACTGTAAGAAAAAGTATAACCGGACGTGGATAACGAAGGAAATAAAGGAGAGTATTAAAATAAAATCAGATGCGTAAAGAGTGGCCAAAAATAGTGGAGAATTAGTGGATTGGGAAAGCTTTAAAGAAAAACAAAGAACGACTAAGAAAGAGATTAAGAAAGGAAAGATAGATTATGAAACTAAACTAGCTCAAAATATAAAAAATGATAGTAAAAGTTTTTACAAGTATATAAAAAGGAATAGAGTGGCTAGAGTGAATGTTGGACCCTTGGAAGATGAGAGGGGGGATTTAATAGTGGAAAACGAGGAAATGGCTGAGACTTTAAATAAGTTCTTTGTGTCGGTCTTCACGGTGGAAGACACAAATAGTTTGCCGAATATTAGAGATCGAGAGTTGGTGGGAGGGGAGGTCCTTAATACAATTACTGTTACTAAGGAGGTGGTGCTTGGTAGACTAATAGGACTGAAGGTAGACAAGTCCCCGGGCCCGGATGGAATGCATCCCAGGGTACTGAAAGAAATGGCTGAGGTAATAGCAGATGCGTTAGTAGTAATTTATCAAAATTCGCTGGACTCTGGGGTAGTGCCGGCTGACTGGAAAACAGCTACTGTTACGCCGCTGTTTAAAAAAGGAAGTAGACAAAAGGCGGGTAACTACAGGCCGGTTAGCTTAACGTCCGTAGTTGGGAAGATGCTAGAGTCCATTATTAAAGAGGAAATAACAGAGCACCTGAATAAGAATGGTTCGATCAAGCAGACGCAGCATGGATTCATGAAGGGAAAGTCGTGTTTGAGGAATCTACTGGACTTTTATGAAGATGTCACTAGTGCGGTTGACAGAGGGGAACCGGTGGATGTGGTGTTTTTAGATTTCCAGAAGGCGTTCGATAAGGTGCCTCACAAAAGGTTGCTGCAGAAGATTGGGGTACACGGAGTTAGGAGTAAGGTGTTGGCGTGGATTGGGGATTGGCTATCTAACAGGAAGCAGAGAGTTGGGATAAATGGGATTGAGGGCTATAGATAGGCCTAGAGGTGGGGATGTGATCGGCGCAACTTGTGGGCCGAAGGGCCTGTTTGTGCTGTGGCTTTTAAAAAAAAAAAATGGATGCTTTTCTGGTTGGCAGTTGGTGACCAGTGGCGTGCCGCAGGGATCGGTGCTGGGGCCTCAATTGTTTACCATTTACATAGATGATCTGGAGGAGGGGACTGAATGTAGGGTATTCAAGTTTGCTGATGACACAAAGGTGAGTGGGAAAGCGAATTGCGTGGAGGACGCGGAAAGTCTGCAGAGAGATTTGGATAGGCTGAGCGAGTGGGCGAGGATCTGGCAGATGGAATATAACGTTAGCAAATGTGAGGTTATCCACTTTGGAAGAAATAATAGTAAATTGGAATATTATTTAAATGGAGAAAAATTACATCGTGCGACTGTGCAGAGGGACCTGGGGGTCCTTGTGCACGAATCGCAAAAACTCAGTCTGCAGGTGCAGCAGGTGATCAAGAAGGCGAATGGAATGTTGGCCTTTATCGCGAGGGGGATAGAATATAAAAGCAGGGAGGTCTTGCTGCAACTGTACAAGGCACTGGTGAGGCCGCAACTGGAGTACTGTGTGCAGTTTTGGTCCCCTTATTTGCGAAAGGATATATTGGCTTTGGAGGGAGTGCAGAGAAGGTTCACCAGGTTGATACCGGAGATGAGGGGTGTAGCTTATGAGGAGAGATTAAACAGATTGGGTCTGTACTCGTTGGAGTTTAGAAGGATGAGGGGTGATCTTATAGAGACATATAAGATAATGAAGGGGCTGGATAGGGTAGAGGTGGAGAGATTCTTTCCACTTAGAAGGGAAACCAGAACTAGAGGGCACAGCCTCAAAATAAGGGGGGGCCGGTTCAGAACAGAGTTGAGGGGGAACTTCTTCTCTCAGAGGGTAGTGAATCTCTGGAATTCTCTGCCCATTGAAGTGGTGGAGGCTTCCTCGTTGAATATGTTTAAATCACGGGTAGATAGTTTTCTGATCGATAAGGGAATTAGGGGATATGGGGAGCAGGCGGGTAAGTGGAACTGATTCGCTTCAGATCAGCCATGATCTTGTTGAATGGTGGGGCAGGCTCGAAGGGCCAGATGGCCTACTCCTGCTCCTATTTCTTATGTTCTTTCGGCAAGACCATTGGTCTATCTAGTATCTTCATCTGTTACCTTTATTTTCTGCTTGTTTTCTGTATATCATCATTTATAAAGAAATTTAACCACAATTTTTTTCAGGTACTATTAGGACAGGATTTCTCTTTATTTTTTAGACCTTTGAAGCAGGTGTATCATAGTTTTTAGTTTTTGTAAGCCACACATGCATGGATGGTGGAGCCTGGACAGATGCAGATAAAGGGTAATCTCCGGCTATTAGTTTGGAAATGTCTCCATTTGCTGATGTGAATGGTTCTTGAATGTTCTGCTTTATGAGTCAACAGCACTAAGATCATATCTAAAGGGCCATAATATTCAGATTGGAAAAAACAGTAAATAAATTTAAGCTCAGTAGTCTGTGTTGCCAGGATTTGGGTGGCCTAAATTGCTAGAACTTTGCAACCTCTGCACTGTTCGGTATCTCTGCCCTAATGTTTACCAGTTCAACCATTTGCACTGCAGCCTGTTTCACATATTGATCAGTTTAGTTTTTTCTTGTCCTGAATATATACTTCCACTTTGTGGAACTCTAGTCATAACAGAATTCTGTACTTAATCCACCCCTTCATATAATCTCAGAAACTTCTACTATATCACCCCTTTATTTCTTTTAAAGAAATAAATGTCTTGGTATGAACAATTTTCCAATTAGAAACAAAGAACTGACACAAGCTTCTCGTTAGGCTTACAGCAGCCCACAGTTTTTGTGAGCTTTTGAACGATGTTTTGTTGTCATCAGACATTTGATCCAGTGCAAGTGTTTCCAGCTAATTAGATTGCATGGCTGGGTTAACATTCTTCAGAGTTGAAAGCAGGAATATAAATAAGATTTCACAGTTGGAAAATTACATTTTCAATGCTAGATAGTTGTTTGGCAGTATTTACCACACTGTTTAAAAATTCACTTGGACCTGAATGCAAAAGTTTGAACTTTTCTTGATGTGTTTAATGGGTAGGTACAACTTCAAACCCGTACATGGATTTCAGTGCCAAGTCTGTCAGTGGTGGAACATAGCTTTAAAGAGCAGGACAAATATGTTGGAACCTATAGATTTCTGCATTTATCTGAATGCCCCGACTCTGAAATTTGCTGTCCAATTTACTCCATAATAATGCTGAGTGCTGTTAGTCTCACTGTTATTAAGCAGTGGTCAAGTAGAGAAATAAATGATCTCTGCTTTCACAGTAGATGGAGAATGTAACCGTAGTTGATTCCTTTTTCATACAAACTGTGAAGGAATGCTTAGGTCTTTATATTGCTCTAGTCATGGATAGCCATCCCTTAAAAAGAATTATTCAGTGTCCTAATTGTTTTTTTTTGTGACGTTGACTGCTCTCTTATCTAGGAGACCATTGATCCTTATGCTCCATTCTTTGCTAACAAGACTTTTCTCCTCGCTGAATAAGTTTTTGCATGTTAAGTGACATCTCTATTCTGGAGAATTCTGGGAATGAGCAACTAGAACATTTTATTTTCAGCTACAACCGAATAGAAAGCAAAAACTTTAATCATAAGAGATGAAACCAAATCTGTGTGTATTTATACAATAGGATGTTTTCCACTCTAAATGATGGTATTAATTTCATCACTTTGCTGAATTCTCCTATAACATGATAATCCTTTTAGATTTCAGACCAAACCCAATGTCACTGTGACCTCTTTATATTGGAACTATATGCTTTTCTTTATAATCCAAAATCATTGGCTGATCATGTCTCTAATTCATCAATGAAATATTCCAAGAACTTTTTCCTGTTGTGCTACTCAAAATGTATGCTAAGCATCTCTACTTTATACTAAACTACATTTTCTGTTCTTCAGTCAAAAATCCAGCATATCCATGTCCTTTTGAACTTGTGTAAACTGCTCTTTATCATTTGACTCTGCTGCCATTTTGATATCATCTGCAAATTTAGAGATCTTTTGAAATTACTTCAGTCTTACTTACATTAGCAATCGCAGTTATACATAAATTCTCAGTCATGCAATACATGACTAACTGTTGAATTCCAATCTGATATGTTCGCGTTGTCTAGGACATGTACTTCTTTTCAACCACCCATTTTTCAATCCAATTCATGACACTCTATACCTTATATTAAGGGTTCCTGATTAAATCATCTTTAGCTGTAAGTTACAGCAACGTCTTCATCAAATCTTAAGTCATAAGCAGTATTTTGCAAGTATCAGGAACCCATTTATAGGAAAATGTGGTCCAGTGGTCTTTGGAATCTAGATCATCAATTACATATATTCAGATTGCAATTGTTTCCCAATTTTGAAGACTTGGTACTAGTTTATGTTGCATGGCGTTGTGACTCCAGTTAGTGTTACTACTGGACAAATCCGATCCCAGGATGGAATCTGGCTTGATAGATCCTAACTTTTATTTATTTTGTTTAGAGATGTGGATAAGCAGAATCACAGGATTGTTGATTAACTTTTAACAAAACAACAAAACATTTAGTAAACAAGAAAAGGCGAACTATAATACACTACTCCTTCAGCCCAGCTATTCCTTTTCGGATATATACAGAATCATAAGGATAACACAAGTTACAAAATCTGTCTTGTACTCTAATATTCTCACTAAGTACACAGTCCATGTAAACCAATGGGCAAACTGTGGTCAGACACACCACACTCTGAAACTAAGTGTCAGATGCCACCCAATGCAACAACTGCAGATTTCTCATCAAATCCCCCCCAGATGCTTGTCACACTGAGCCAACTGGTCTCACTGGAACTCTCGAAGGACTCCCTTTGGAATCTCTCCCACACAATGCTTTCTCTTGGAAAGCTTCACCAAGAATCCACTTCAGGAGATCAACCTCTCCTCTGCCCTGAATCAGCACATACATTCAAGCTTCCATGCAATCTCAATTGCCCAGCCATGGCAACAGAACACCACTGCTTCACAGGCTGTATAAAGGTGTCACCAAACTTTTGATCATTTCAGATTTCTGGCTTTTCACCTCGCTGACTTTAAGTCTGGTTCCTGCAGTTCTCTCTTTAGTCCAAAGCTCTCTTTCTGCTTTGTACTTGAATTCTCTTAACCAGGACCATGTGCAACTTCCTATTCTTTGTTCATTTGACTTAACTGTCTTTCTGAGACATTCTTTTGTCCTCACTTCTGGTTTCTGGGATTTTTCTCTCTTTTGGTAAATCTGCTCTCTGCAGGTCTGTGCCTTGTGTCCAGTTTCTTCTGGCACTCGCTTATAACTAACTCAAAAGTTCTTTCTGTTCCAGGATGGCCCCTGATTGCTAAGCAACAGCCTAGGTTTCCTTTAAACCCTGTTTATTTCCATGTTGTAAACTCTCATCACCATACAGGCATTTGAACCAACCTGAAGTCATTAGTTCTTTCAAATATTGAAACACAAAATTATACTTACTTAAAGCTAGGCTTCTTTTCTAATACAAATTATTTAAAACTACCCCTGTTTCCTGACAATGGCTAAGTGATATAACCAACAAAGGAAAGTAGTTTGTACATTAGTCCTCTCCAGATAATTGATGCTATTGTCTCAATACCTGTTGAGTGGACAATCCCATTCTGGCTCCTTGGGTTCAGATAATTGTGTATCCCCACAATTGGACTCTTTATTTGGAAGTCATAGCCTTCCTTTTCTATGTTTCCCAGGAAATGGTCCTATCTAAGTAGTAGGGAATTTCACTAAAGAGCTGTGTTCTCAAAACTGTTTGCATTCTTTTGGACAGATTCTGTTTTATTGATTTTTTTAAAAACTTGCATTTATGTATCACCTTTCATGATCTTGGGACATCCCAAAATGTTTTACAGCTAATTAAGTACTTTTGAAGTATAGTTACTGTTGTAATATTGACACTATTAAGAAGTAATTCTCAGCCCTTAACAGAAATAAGACTAGTTGTTGAATTTTATTTCGAAGTGCACTCCCAAACTCATCCTATTGGCATCTCAGCTAAGTGGTTGGATTTATCATTCTTCTCTAGACAACTTGCATCGTGAAACAAGATTTACTATTTTTGTTATCAGAAAGCAAAAAATCACCAATAAAGGCTAAAATAATTGCTTACATTTATGTATCATTTTTCATATAGAACATCTCAGAACACTTTACAAGAAAAGAAATGAACACTGACAAGTTGAGGAAGTATTTGAGGGAATGGACAATAATGTACAGATATATTTTGAGGAGGCTATTGAAATTAAGGAGGTAGCAAGGCAGACAGCTTTTGCAAAATAATTCCAGACAGCAGAAGCAAAGTGAGTGAAGAATCACTCTATTGGCGTGACCATAAACAAGCAGTAGATTTGAGGTAAAGGAGTGAATAGCTATGTCGCTGTAGTAGAATGCTTTGATAAGCTTGAGTTGAGTGAAAGGATTTAAAACTAGAAGAAGGATTTTGCAGGGTTACGCAACAAGGGTGGACCTTGGCAAAATGGCTGTGTGGAACTTCGTGTGGGAGAGAACTTCTGTTGTAGGCTTTCAAATTAACTGGACTTAAGAATGGTGACCTCCGAAAGGCTGGGAAGGAGAGCATTTGAGCAATCAATTTTTTAAGCATTTGGTTTTGACATTGGTGATCTAATAATCTTTCATTATGTTAATCTAAGTTATCAGTTTCTTAAATTAGGTAGGAACTAGTTTTGATTGTGAAAGATTAATGTACCTTTTTTTGCATTGGAAGTGACAAAGAGTAGAAATGCTCAAAATCCGTATGTCCTGAGAAAATTGCAGCAGTACATTTATAGTTGGTAATAGGAATGTTGTGTGAAAGACTGTGAAGGAAAGATTTTTTTAAGATTCAGTAAAAGATTGGTTTTCAGCTGAATTGTTATGTGGTTATCTGTTGGAAACTAACTTTTCTACATGTAAGCTTTATCTTTATTTGAAAAAATTGTGACTTTAAAGAGTAGTTAAATATGTTGTTTGTAAGAAATGCAGCAATACATTGTTCCGTCCATGGTGGCTGATTGTTTCTAGTCTGCACTTAATGGGATCTCTTTTTAAAAAATAAAATTGACTTGTGTATTAACCCACTATAACTTCTAGTAATAGTTCTTCAAATTGCATATGTAATCAATAAAGCACATTATTGGCAAATCTTAAGGTTTGAATAAAAACTCAACAGCCAATTTACACTCAACGTGGTCCTTTAAACAGCAGTGAAATTAAGAACGAAATCTTCTGTTTAATGTGTTGGTTGAGGCATGCATGTTGCATGCTGAACAATGAAAGAGCTCCCATACTCTTTTCAAATATTGAAATTTTTTACTTCCACCTGAGGGGCCTGATGGGACCTTGGTTTAATGTCTCATTCAAAGAACATGTCCAATCATGCCTACTGTCTTTGCAGATGCCATACTGCAATGCCAGTTGTGGCCATGTACTCAAGTTTCTAGAGCAGGACAAACACATGATTCTGAGGTGAGTGTGCTACCACTGAGCCAAGGCAGACATCTAAGTTATATGATGGGGAAGCAATAAAAAAAAAGTGCTTAGAATTCACCAAATAATTTCTCAACAGAAATTGAACAGATTAGACAAAATATTTGATATGATGCTAGTTAATCCTATCTGGGTTTTTCCCCAGTTCAGAAGCAATAAGACAGGAGTATACAAATGAACATCCCGCAAGGCGCAATGAGGTGATTTTACGTATTCCCTATAGAAAATTTACAACACAAACCAGTCAGTGTTCATGCTCTGTAATTTTGCATTTATTGTGTGATCATAGACCATACTCTACATCCTTTGGGACTAATCTGCAATGCAAACAAAAGACCTTCATAATAGTAACATTATATATTTATCAGCATCTACTATAAACTTCAAAAGCTGTGAAAAATATAGAGTCAATTAACAATTACTGATGTTCACAGCCAAGTTTGATAATGCAACTTGTCCAATTTGGCTTGTGTTCATGAAACATTATTGCAAGGGACAGCTACCACGTTTCTTCACAATATTTACAAGGTGATTGGTAAGTACTATTAATGTAAGAAGTTCGGTTGCACACAGTTCAGTATAGAGAGAATACCAGACATGCTCAGGGGAGAGAGGAAGGTAGGGTTTATGTTTCAGGTTGATAGCCTTTCTTCACCCTGTTTGGCATTGCGTCCACGTGGGCAGTGGTTGAAGGAACAGCCTGGAGTTTTTCCATTCTTCAAATAATGCTCAGTTTCCACTTACTATAATTCAATCAAGCTTTCCCTGCCAGTTGTAAACAGTTATTTGTCGGTGGGGGGTGGGTTTGGAGGTGAGGTGGATAATGTTTAAGAACGGTTTTGGATCAAAATGGTGCATCCTTTTTATATGTCATCGAAGTATGAGACCATATGCCACATCATCTGTCTGTATCAGGCTCAGCATGTGATTCCTCCCGAAAGCGTCAAGCTGTCCTGTACTCCTATATGTGGAAAATCCATAAATTTCTACAAGAAGAACTACAAACCTAAATAGGTCATCTATCTTGATATAATAAACTCAGTCATTCTGACATTAGGCCCTTGAGCTTCTAACTTGCTTAAACAAATCACACCAGATATGTCCAGCTTTTGAACCATTTATATGGAACTTCTGGCACAATTCTTGCCACACCACCAGAGGTCATCAGCGAACCATTTTCACAAGCTACTGCTGTAGTATTTAACTTATTGGGCTTTTTCTTTGCTTGCACTGTTGAATTATTAAACAATTCTAGTATTGTAACTGTTGGTTAGTGGCTTGAAATAATATCGTCCATTTGTCATCAGCAAATAATAGATACCTGAGAAATTAGAATGTTGGTGTTGAGGGTTCAGATAACTTGAGCAATAAGAATGAAGGTTGAGTTGAAATGATTGATTTCTGCAGTTTAGATTCACAGAATAGCCTTTTTTTTTTCTTTGGTTATCTATTTTTAATGAAATACATTGTTTTTGTTTTGCATTCAGGGATACAAGCTTCTATCAGTTACTTTATCTTGCTGTAGTGCTTGGGTTCTTTGAAGATGACTTGCGTAATAAGTATTAGTACATTCTGATAGATTAGCAAATCCAATTCTATATACCACCAGTCTATTTCCTGGTAATCAGTAATTGAGTGCCACTCAAACAAATTCATGGTAATTGTTAGTTATTAATCATTTTATTAGTGTTGGGGTACAGGACTATATTGATCTCTCTTCTCCCCCCCCCCCCCCCCCCCCACACGCACACACACAATTCAAATACGTTTGACCCAGAGTGAAATGAAGTTATGTTGTAAAGAATGTTATGCCTTTTTATAAGAGATTCATTTTTAGTCTGTAATTCAATTTGTGGTGTAGATTTCTCGAGATTTGCTTTGATACTATTTGAACCTTTCAATGAGGTGCTACTTTTTACTCGGTACATATTACAGTATTAAACCATGACAAAACTGCCTGAATTTTAGTCAGCTCAGATATGCGGGTGCTGAAATTTTAGCTTTGGGATAGTTGAATCTGGAGCTGACACAGGCACAGTTGATAGTTTGACAGTCCATTTGGTGGAGGGAGGCATTGCCACGGAGGTGGACGTATGCAGCCTTTGTCATAGAATCCCTGCAGTGCAGAGGGAGGCCATTTGGCCCATTGAGCCTGCACCGACAACAATCCGACCCAGGCCATATCCCCACAACCCCATGCATACACCCCACTAATCTCCCTGATGCTAAGGGGCAATTTAGCATGGCCAATCTATCTAACCTGCACATCTTTAGACTGTGGGAGGAAACCGGAGGTGACCCATGCAGACACGGGGAGAACATGCAAACTCCACATCGGTAGTCACCCGAGGCTGGGAATTGAAGTCGGGTCCCTGGCGCTGTGAGGCAGCAGTGCTAACCATTGTGCCACCATGCTGTCCCTTTTCAAAGGCTCCAGACAGGATGAGGGATTGTACGTCAGAGCCACAAAACCACTTATGAATTTGCTTGGGGCTGAGTGTGTTTTGGCAGAAATACGAACTTGATCAGAGAGATTGAAATAGAGTTGTGAGAAAGGTGGACATGGATTTGGGAGATGGCACATTAAAGAAGATTTCTGAAGAAGTCATATTGGACTTGAGACATGGACTCTGTTTTTCTCTCTCTACAGATGTTGCCAGATCTGCTGGGTTTATCCAACATTTTCTGTTTTTATTTTAGATTGCCAGCATCCACAGTATTTTAATTTGAAGACAAATAATTTTGGAAAGTAAACCATGGCTGGAGAGGGGGCAGTTGTTTGGCAGTTAGATTTTACAATGATATATTCATCAGTCTGGGTAATCTACTGATATGATGTGGGGAACCTGTTGCATTTTCATTACATCAGCAGTTGGAAGCAAGATTGCTTTTTCCAACAAGTGATGGGAGAATAATTGTAACAGCCATTTGAACAGCTGGACTTGCCCAAATATTTTCTGTTGGTATGGTTCATGGTGAGCTTTCAGGGTGCACTGACTTATTGGTATTAATAGCAGTCATAGACCAAAAGTGATTGGATATTCGGGCATAAATTACTGCAGGGTGAGATTTGTCCTGTCCCAGCTGAAGTTGCAGTGCTGTGGAGTAGTGCAGTATTAATTTAACAAAAGTATTAGAACAGGTTTAAATATAACCCAGCAAAATGAGTTGAAAGGCTAGCAATTGATGGATTTTTAAAATGTGTTCCTCAGGTTAGAAATCATTGTTTTAACACTTGAGTTAGTACTCTAAACATACAATAATGGTCTTAAGCAATGCCAAACCTAAAAATTGTAAAAGTGCTTTTTGATGGTTACAGTAAACACTGCTTGTCTAAGTAAAATTAAGTGCCACAATGTAAGCTGTCAGTGCGTAAAGAATTATTTACATGAAGAATATCATTATTTCCTGGAATATTGATAGTTTAGTGATAATAGAAACAAAAATGATCAGATTTTGTGTTTAATATAAGACAAATATTATCAATTAGATATTTGCAGAATGTTAGGGACCAGATCAGAAACTTCTAACGTGTATTATGAAGTTAACCTACACCCCAACCTTATTTTGATATTGGCATTAGTGTGAGCATCAGATGTTTTGCTCCAGGTGACATTCTATTGACCCATTAGGAATCTTCTATTAAAGCAAACTTTATTTAACAACACGGTTAAAATATAACAAAAAGAATTAACATAACTTTTACCAATTGAAATACTTGAACATGACCAGGTATAATTTTTAACTACTAGCCATTTCTATAGTTCCAATTTGAGCAATATCCCCACAGACATAAATCCCTCTTCAGAATCAGTTAGCACAAAACATATAGGCTTATGTTGGTCCTGGACATCCAATCTTCTAACACCTCAAGACAGAAATCTAGAAAGACACCTGTCTTTTGACTCCAATACAGCAGCTTCCAGCGAAAGATCAATCTTCAAACAGCAGAACTTCAGAAGAAGAGGCCTATTTTCTGGCAGGTCCCAGACTCCAAATACTTCTCAAAGATCCCAAGCAGCAACAGAGCTTGTCTCTCTCTCTGAGCCTAACCCCACCCAGTCACATGATTTTCCTGTCAATCAACCTAATTAAACCCAACTTGGAAAAACCCCCAAGGGAAAACACTAAAATAACAACACTGCATTAGCCCAGATTAAAACAATTGTATTCAATTATGCTTCTTCAACATCAACATGTGGGCTGCTGGTTATAGACAAAGTGGCACTGTATAAATATAACTGACTAAAAAAAAATCCTGCACAAGGAACAAGACATAAATACATTTCTTAAAGGCACAGTATCATCACACTGAATGATATGCCCATTTATATATGTATGCATTGCAGGGCCATCAGTGTAATTTTAGGTGACAAGTGGAAAATGATGAAAAACGAAGAGAGGAGAATTTACACATTGGAAGCCAAGGCTCTGGCAGAGGAACAAAAACGCCTTAATCCAGACTGCTGGAAAAGGAAACGGAGCAACTCTGTGAGTATTTATGTTTTACTTCATTTCAAAAAGGCAACCAATAATATTTGAACTTTTGGAGATAATGGTAGGGAAAGGTATATCGAAACTAATGGTCAGCATCCTACGTGAACTCAAGTGCTGAAGCATAAAAAAAATTGGAAATCTAAATGTTGCCACTGAAGTCATTTTTGTAGATGTTTAAGGTGATTAAGCTAACTGTTTAATTCATCACGACTGATGTTTAATTTTGAATACCTTGTTTTCTAGTGGAGATGATTCATCTTAACTAACTTAATCAGATAACATTTCCTTTTGAGAGTTGATGAGTTAAACATTCTAGAACCTAAGCATTTGGGCTTAAGGGTCTGCTCAAGGCACTGTCATCTGTGTCCCTCAAAATCTTGCCACTGTCAAAGTTTCCCTAAGATTCTGTTACAATGTAGGACAGAGTAACATGAAGAGGCAATTTTAATACATTGTTTTGTTGAAGCTCTGGATCTTCAGTGTGAATAAATAGTTTTGACAAAAGGGATCAGAAGATCCTCCTCCTCTTTCTCCCTATACCCTTGGTGAGGGTAGAACTTTAAAAAAAAAAATATTCATTTTCTTCTGAGGCCTTGCAACAACTGTTCTTGAACCATCTACAGTAAGATGTGCAAAATTGGCTAAGTGACTATTTGGTGTCTGCTTTTAACTCTTCCTTGTGGTGAAGAACTTGGTTTCTACACTAGCATTGTTGAGATTATTAATTCAGTAACATAGCAAACTTTGACCACAAAGTCACATCTGACTTGCGCGGTGTTAGGTATTAGAACTCCAAGATGCATTACAGCATGACTAAGTGGAAAAACTAATTTTAAAAATCCCATTTAATTAAATTCCAGCATACAAACACTCCCTCCAGTACCTTGCTGTTTAGATGTTTATACAGCCATGCCTAGATGCTTTTAGTCAAGGGTATCATATTTATCTCGAGCATTGATGATGTACCCGGGTCTCTCACTATTTCATTTTACAACTTCACTAAGACCCCTGGCTAATTATCCTTCCACAGCAAAGATGATTAGGGTGGCCTGTTTCCCAGGCTGTAGCAGTTACAGCTGTTGGCAGCTGTCAAGAAGTATGTATGCTTTCAGTATCCAAGTCATTTTTTTTTCTCTTGCTTAACAACAATAGAGTCCAAGCATTGATCCCTGTAGGAATCCACTCAGTATCTTTCTCTGTCTGATACTCTGTTTTGTTCTAGTTTCAAAAGCTCCCAGATGCCTGTGGCTTTTAATTAAGTGTTCCATATGGCAACAGAATTTAATGACAAATGTCTGTATTTAGCAGGTTGTTTGAATATGTGGGAACCTTTGTGCTTTCATCTTGATTTGCATTTTTTGTTTGCATAAACATTGTAAAATACTGCAGTTATCAGTAACACCCTGTATCTTACTATGTTGTTTTGGTAAATCTAATAATTTTCAACTCACTACTGGTTGTCAATTTGCCACCACCAGTAAGTTCAGATGCTGCTTCATAAAACATATGGGTTCACAACTGGCAAGTTACTGAGCAGACTTGCTCCTACCTAAGTAAACGGATTTATAATGTTCAGCAGTCTGCAACTAGTACCCAATATTTATTAAACTATATGCTGCATGATAGGCAGTATTTTTTCCATAAATGACAATTCCTGTTTAGGTGTTTGAAAGTGGCAAGACATCCTGAGAGAATGCTTAGCAGAGTATATGGGATCTTGGGCTTCATAAACAGAGATATTGAGTACAAAAGCAGGAAAGTTATGCAGAATCTTTATAATGCTCTGTTGAAACCCCTATTTTATTCCCTTCTGTTTTGTCTGCCTCTTTAAATCATTCTCTACCTTAAGCAGCCCATTAGCAATGTTACTAAAACAATGCTGGGTAGATTTATCAGATTAGCATTGCTAGGATAGACCCTATATGACTGCAATGCATACTGAGCATTGATAAGTGGTCCCCCTATGACTTTTTCTTTAATTTAATGGGTGGGGTGAATATGCTGACCTTGTTTATATTTCCCTCAAATTGCTCCCGTAGAAGGTGGTTTGTACTTGGAACAGTAATTTGTAAAAGTTCACCCCTCTATTAATGCATATTGTTTCCTAAGTTAGCTTTAAGTCTGCATTATAAAAATGGTTTTTCACTTTGATAATTAAACCTACCAAATATTGATTTTGTTTTATTTTAAAAACACAGGGTTCGCAGCAGCAGTAACCAGAAGCGATTGAAACCCACTTTATCCTCGACTTTCACCATTTGGAATGAATTTTAGAAAACTGGATGCAAGTGAGCAAAAGACTCCGTGTATCTATCTTTCAGTTTTAATTTGAGATTTATTTTGTGTGATAAATCTATATTTAGACAATTGTAATAAAATAAGTATAGTTTGCTTTTTATATAAATGGCTGATATTGAGTGTTGTAAATCAAAGCATTTAATCTTTCTGACTTTCCTAAAACTATTGCATATTGTAAATGGCCATAATACTTGTTCTTCCAAAGTTCAGTCAAAGGTTATTTCAGGTAAATATAGCTTTTAGGCTTGAAAACTTTGTACTAAAAATCCTGTGGTGCTAAGGTAAGGGAGGAAAAAGTAGGTATATAAAGATGTCTATTTTTAAGATTGTAAATGGGTAAAGTTTAAAATTCTGTATAACTGCTGTTGTATCATGATTTGTATCACTCACTATATTGCACAATTTTAATTCAATTAACTTTATTTGCAAACGGTGGGGGACTTAGTATATGTAGCAGGGATACTCCCAAATTTACTTTGTGGTGTTTTAGCCAACTAAAGTTGCCATAAAACTCGAGGCTTGTATTCAGAAATTGGGGCACAACAAGCACTTGGGCCACAATTGTGCTAAAAACTATTGCACTTTAATGTTTCTTGCAACATTATGAAAAGCGAGCACATGAAAATGACTCATGCAATGTGACATTCTCATGGAATGGCATTTATGTCACGCAGTGTTGATATTACAGTCACTGATCAACATTTATGCAACTGCTTTAACTCAAGTAAATTTATGTCTTTATACAGGCTGTTGTCCCACAGGAACTCTTGCACAAAAATACAAACTATTTTTATTGTATTCAAGTTTAAATAAATTTGTAAAGTTAAATGTCTGGTTGTTCTTCTTCTTAAAGCTGTTCAGACTGTGGTTGATAGTTTTTACAGGAGGGTAAACTTCTATAATTTTGAATATGTACATTAAAAATTTTTGTTTCAAAATGCACAATAAAATGAGGTTAAGAGTTGAAGATTGGATTATCTACATTAGCTAGTTGAGACCACAACAGGCGCAAAATATTGAGATAAGACAATCCATGCTGAATGATTGTAACTACAAACTCAATAATAGAATATGTAGACAGCAGAGTGTAGAGACCCTCTCTTGCACATGTATCGAATTAAAGTAATGACATTTTAAAAAATGTTAGTTAAACTGATAGGTTGTCAGGCTGTCATACACAGTCTTAGCATTAATTTGACAGAATACATTAGAGAGGTCAGGTTATAGTTGAGAAGTTTAAAAACTGGACTAATGAAGTGTGGGGCTTCTTGGAGTAAATAGCAAACAGTTTAATGAATCAGTAGCAATGGACATAAATTTAGTATCAGAATAATAGTTCAATGGAATTTTTCATACAAATGCACACAAGTTCCTATTACAAGGAGAAGGAAGTGATATCCCTACACGTGGCAATGATTTTCAAAGCTCATTTGCTTTTCAGCTCTCCTACTTCAAAAACTAGGTTGTGCTATGTACTGACGGTTGAAAACGCAGAGCCTTATCTATCTTGGGCACCACCACGAGGCTGATTTTGTTTTAATTCATCCAGCCAATGCAACTAAAAGCACAATGGTTAAAACAAGCATTGTCTACTGAGCCCCGAATGATTTAAAAAATTACCAAAAATTCCTGTATTAATTGGTGTAAGGTGTAATATTGTTGAAAGAACAATATGTAGAAATCTGACAGTAAAACTCTTTAATAGGTGTTTACATAAAATACAATGTTATAAATTGCATCTCTTGCTTGCATTATATAATATTGTTTAGTGTTAAAACAATTACTGATTTTAAAGCTCATTCTATAATGTAAATTATCTGGCTAGCAACATCTTTACAGAGGAACTTGCTAATCAGTTTAAGCTAAGTTTATTAAACACTCTGTCAATGCAGATATATCAAACCGTTGTGAATATTTGTGCAGACCAACAAACCGGTTTTGCTAATTTTCCCCGATGCCTTCACCAATGAAAGTCAACATGACCAACGGTGATGAAATTAATAGATGGATGTTTGCTCAAATACAAAATCATGTAAAACATTTAATTGAGTGCTGATATCAAAGGGAAAGACATCCAGAAAAGTTACTCATCAATTACAAGAACACCTAAATAGTTTGCATTAATGATTGGATGAGATCATAAATTGAGGCCTTATCAACCCATACAGGAATGGAAAAGATTCTACGCCGTACTCAGAGGAGCAGTGTCCTGGACAACATTATTAATGAAGTCAGTTTATAACTTAGATTTTAGAAGGTAATAAACACAAAAGGCTCCTCCCATTAAATTAACATTAAACAGTTATCTAACCAATACCGACAGACAGTCCTGAGTACTAAAACATTTTTTGTTTCAGAAAAGCTTTCATTGTACGTTGACCATGGCTTTTTGGAGTAGTTGCAGCATTATTGGATATACTGGAGCAAATTCTTTTCCTTCTCTTGCTCGTACTGATTGAACATAAGCTTCGAGAGCACTCCTTTAAAAAAAATTTTAATTATATTTTAGGATTCTTAATATAACATGCAAACCTCACTAAAAATGCATACTAAATCTAATCAAAATGTGAGAGCCACACAGACCATGTCACATTTTTTATTGTTAATCAGTGCTGAGGTTTGTGGCAAGCTTGGTTGTGATATGTTGAAATGTGAAAAGGCAAACAAGATTTTCCCACTTTTCTTGACAGGAATAAGATGCGTTAGGTATGACTAACTCCTGGAAATTTTGGTGCAGGATGATAACATAATTGACAAAACAAATGAATAAGAGCAAATTTTTGACTACTGCAGAGTTCAAATATGAGGGAGAGAACAGGAAGGCCATCTGTTACAGATGGCAAGGGAAATGGAACAGAACTTACTCGTCCAAAGGGTGATAAGAGTTGTGCATTGAGTCATCAGACACTGAAAGAAGTTGTTTAGTCAAAGAAAACATTGCAGGGGCAACATTGTGAAATGGGGTCAAACTTGAAAAAGGGTTCAGAAGTAAAGAACCTTTTTTTTGAACCTATTCCCAACAAAAAAAATTAAGTAAATCTGCAGTTCTAAAAATTATATTGCAGCTGTGAAAAATATATTTTTTTCCTTCGATCTTGCCTTGTGGTAAGAGTGGAAGCATTTCCAGACGCTGATTTTGAATCAGCTGCCAAGAGGAGCGCAAGAGTATCATGACAATAACCCTCACCTCAATTTTCCAGCCTTCAAGTGTGAAATGCCTGACTTCCATCCAGAAACTCGTCACAAGGCAGCTGTGAGAGCCCACTACAACTATGTTCCAACATGTGCTAATGATCATAAAATGAAAACTGACCACCAACTTGAGCAATCTGATGCACTTCTGAGCTAATCCAAGTTTGAATGGTTAAAAAGCTGCACATCAGTTCTTTTAACTTCCTTAACATTATCTAAACTTGGCTATCTCTATAATGTAAGTGACTGATTTATTCATTTTTCAATAAGACATTCATACTGTTTACGCTAACAGTAATTGAAGAATTATTACCTTAGGAGAAGTAGTCGATCCTTTTCTGATGGATGATCATCAAGCCACTGAGAATACCGAGCTACAGACCACTCTGCCCTCTGTAATTAATTTCACACAGATGTTACCTAACTATAAAATACCCAGTGAAGTTACAGCAAAGAAAATACATTTTTACAAATATTTTAAAAATGATTAAAGAGGTAGAGGTAAAAAAATATATTCATACAGCTCTGGACACCTGATTAATCAGTTGAAAATAGAGAGGAGACTTGCATTCAGGCCTAAGCCTTTCATCATTTAGTGCTGCTACACCTATTAATTGGGCATGTTTTTCAACAGTGAGAAAATGCTCTGTCTCAGTTTCTAAAGTAGCTATCGACATTCAATCAGTTCATTTATTCAAAAATTGAGTAAAATATTAAATAAAGATGTTTAGAATAAGATCATTCACAGCCTTCCATAATTTTCTTTTACTTATTCGGCAATGATGAATTATCTACCATGCCAGGTCCTTATTCTTTGAAGTATGTTCTTCTACATAATCACAAATCAAACTGAGCTTGATTTATTCTTGAGAAAAATAGTTTAGCATACTGTATTGGTAAAATATATTGAAGACAGCAGTGCCAAATAAAACCCCAGAATCTGTGCCAGAACGGCAGCTGAAAGTTACAAACTGAGGTACCAAGTCAAAAATTAGGGTCTCTTCACGACCGGAGTGGATGCTTGCTCAAACCATGGTGTGTCAAAAATTCACCTCATTATAGGAGAAAAAAAAGGCATGTTTTGAAGAATGAAAGGTGACCTTATTGGGGGGCTTGAGAGATTGTTTCCCCTTGTGGGAGAGTCCAGGACCAGAGGGCATAATGTCAGTAAGGGCACAACCATTTAAAAGAGATGAGGAATTGTTTCAGAGGGTAAGTGAATCTTTGGAGTTCTTTACTGCAGAGGGCTATAGGGGCTGGGTTAAGTATGTTCAAGGCTGAGATGGACAGATTTTTAATCAGCAAAAGAATCAAGGCTTATTGGGATAAGGCAGAAAAGGAGTTGAGGATCATATCAGATCAGTCGTCTGCTTGGCAGAGCAGACTCAAAATGGGTCGAATGGCTTACTTCTGTCCCTACGTTTTATGGTCATTCATTATTATGCATCCATAATTTCATAACAGTGACATTAGTGCTAAGAACATGATCTTCCCACAATCAAACCAGGATCAACTCCAGTGAAATGGGTATGTACTTAATTAAGAATAAAGCATTTTATACTATGAATTACATCATGATAATAACAGCTTCGACAGAAAAAGAAAAGACAATTTGAAATAGAATTTGAATGCATCATCAGAAGTTTCACTATTGATATAGTTTAGTGCAACAATTAGGTTGATTACCCAGAAAGAAATAACAAAGCAATCAATTAGTTTTTAACCAGTCAGTTCATCAAATACCTGGTGTGGTGGCTTTAGGTCAGGTGGTGCTCTGGTGAACAGGAAATGAAGAATGGTGCTGTATGGGACAATATCCCCTACAGCTGGACTAGTAGAAATGTGCTCACTTGTCTGGAAGAGTAATGGTCTGTGAAGTACAAAACAAACTTGAGCAAAATGTGTAAAAAAAACTGCTCCGGATGAGATGGCAGAGGATTATTAAATTATTAGGAGAATTCCCATGATGTTACTTACAGGTAATCTGCGATCTTAGCAATGCTTTCTCATATCTGTCATTCTTTATACTAGTGGTTTCCAACCAGTGTGCCGTGAAAAGAATTCAAGATGATTCACTGCACATTCACTGTCATATTGGTACAGATGGAAGACTTTCAGCCCGTCAAATCCCCACTGGTTCTCTAGAGCAAACTGGTCAGTCCCACTCCCCTGCTATGGGTGGGATATTCCGGCCACGTTCACCCCCAGGTCAACAGACCTTTGCATGGTCCGTGTCCCGCCTGCTGCGATTCCACTCTCTGTCTCCATAGCCCTATGTATTTATTTCCCTCAACCACAACAAAGACAAGGGTTTTCCAGCATTTTCTGTCTTAACATCGCTTAAAATCCAAAGCTTTTGGAAATTATTATTCAGGACTAAATTAACAGTCACTTGGACAAATTTGGATTAATTAGGATCCACCGCAGATGTATTGACAAATGAGTTTTTTGCTGAAGTAACAGAGGGTTGATGTGGTACACATGAACTTCCAAAAGGCATCTGATGAAGTGCCACATAACAGACTTTCAGCGAAGTTGAAATCCATGGAATAAAAGGGACAACGCCAGCATGGATACAAAGTTGACTCAGTGACAAGAAATATAATAGTGGTAAATGGTTGGTTCCTCAGGGATCGGTATGTGGATTACTTTTTCTTAACCTGAACTATAGTGTCCAGGACATGTTTTCAAAATTTGCAGAAGATTTGTGAAGTAATGAGAAAAAGCAATGTAAAATAAAGGACACAATTCTAAAGGGGATGCAAGAGCAAAGGGAGTTTGTGCTATATGTACACAAACCATTGAAGGTGCAGGGCAGGGTGAGAAAGTGGTTAATAAAGCTTACAAGATCCTGGGCTTTATACAGAGAGGTATAGAGCACAAAAGCAAGGAAATTATGGTGAACCACTGGTTTGACCTGGAGTACTGTATCCAATTCTGGGCACCAACCATACTTTTGTGAAGATGTGGGAGAGGGTGCAGAAAAGATTTACAAATATGATTCCAAAAATGAGACATCGGCCAGGATTCTCCAGTCTCCCTGCTACTGCTGCCAGCAAGAGCTGAGAATTTGACGCTCAGCCAAATCTCCATTCACTGCAGCAGGATTGAAAAATCCCAACCATGAGCTAGGTGGGAGAATTCCATGAGAATAGATTGGTGAAGCTGGTGCTGTTCAGAGCAGAGCAGAGAGATTTGATGCATGTGTTCAAAATCACGAGGGATCTGGACAGAGTGGATAGGGAGAAACTTTTTTCACTGCCTGAAGGGTCAGGGAACCAGATGATACTAAGGTGATTGGCAAAAGAATAAGAGGTAATGAGGAAAAAATTTTTTTAAACAAAAAGTGATTTTGATCTGGAATGCACTGCCTGGGAGTGTGGTGGAGGCCATCTCAGTTGTGGATTTCAAAAGGGAATTAGATAATTACCTGAAGAGTAAAAAAAGGTAGGGGAATGGGATAAAAGAAAGGAGAATGGGGTCGGCTGAGCAGTTCTTAGAGAATCGGCATAGACATTACAGGTAAATTACCTCTTTCTGTGCTTCATGCTAGGATTCAAGAAATAATTGTCTCGGAACAGTCTAAGCCCATGAAGTATATAATTATGAAAAAAGCAAGTCGATATTTGCGATTATGGCATCTTATGGATAATATTCTAATTGCTAATCATGCCATCATTATGAAATGCATTCATTGGTTTTCACATAGTGAGCCGACAATAATATGAAAAGGCTGCAGGAAAGCATATTTATGATATGAAATATTCAATCCCAATTTACAATCAGAGGTATGAAATACTAATAAACTAATCAACATTTCTTTTATAAAGTAGAAGTAATACACATCCATTCAGATCTAAACATTCCCCTGAAAAACACCTTGAGCTGAATTAAAAGAGAAAATGCTGGAAAATCTCAGCAGGTGGTCTGGCAGCATCTGTAAGGAGAAAAGAGCTGACATTTCGAGTCCAGATAACCCTTTGTCAAAGCTTTGACAAAGGGTCATCTGGACTTGAAGCATCAGCTCTTTTCTCTCCTCACAGATACTGCCAGACCTGCTGAGCTTTTCCAACATTTTCTCTTTTGGTTTCAGATTCCAGCATCCGCAGTAATTTGCTTTTATTGAGCAGAATTAAGACTGACCTGAATGATCTCAGTAAACGGTAGGATTTTCCAAGGTCTGACACTCTTCGACAAAGAGGTGCCACTGCTAACTCCATCTGCAATATTGCAAGATATACTGTAAGTTCAAACAAAACATATTATTAAACTAAAACTTTCAACTAGGTTTTCTTATTCCTTTTGGAACGTACAAAAAAAAAATCGGGGAGTGTAACCTTCCTTTTTTCTCTCAAAAGACTGGATTGGATACAATTTACTTTGAATCTGATAAACTTGAGCAGAAAATTTAACATTTGTATAACAAACATAAAACATAGAAACTTCTTAACACAAGTATTAAGTTTGTGCACATTAACTTACAAATGTAGAAGAGTATAAGAAATATGTCATTCTCTGATAATTAGAAAATGATAGAATTTAATGTCTATATAAAAAACACATCATCATGCCAGCAAAAATAAAAATTGAGGATAAATATCACTGTACTATACATTTATATACAAATTACCAAAAAGAGTAAGGTAAGTACATTTCAAAATTCTAAACTATATATCTATCTAATCTTAACCTTCATAAACACAGGAGACCAGGAGACTGCATGGCCTCTTAAGCCTCTTCCATAATTAAATACTATTTAGGCTGATCTTCTGTCATATCACTTCCCATCCATTCCCTATAGCCCTAGAGTCTCTGAGAGAACAAAAGTCTGTCCATCTCAGCCTTAAATATACTCAACAATGGACCACCCACAACCCTCTAAATTCTAAAGATTTACAATCTATAGTGAAGAAGTTGTTCCTCATCTCAGTATTAAATGATTAATTCTTTATCCTGAGGCTGTGTCCCGTGTTCTAGATTCACCAGCCAGAGGAGCCAATTTAGCGAGTGAATGAGCAACAAATGCTGGCCTTGCTAGCGACATTCACATCCCATGAATGAATAATAAGAAACCATCAAGCCCCTTCAGAATCTTGTATGTTTCAGTGAGCTCATCTCCTAAATTTTCTAAACTCCAGTGAGTATCATAGAATTCCTACAGTGCAACAAGTCTACACTAATTCTCCCACAGAGCATTTTATCCAGGCCCTTCCACCCTATCCCCATACCCCCACAGATTTACCCCACTAATCCCCTTAACCTACACATCTTAGGACACTAAGGAGCAATTTAGCATGGCAAATCCAGCTAACCTGCACATCTTGGGAAACTCACACAGACACGGGGCAAACGTACAAATTCTCTAGCTCAACATAAACTTGATCAATTCTCAGAAACAAAGTTCTGACTCTTTCTAAAATGAACAACTTGTAAGATACCATGAGTTTAGAGCAGGCAAATGAGAGGTAGTTGATTTAATCTTTGGCTTAGGAAGGAACTAATTTTCACTGATTCACTCTATCAAAGTATTCTTGGAATTCTTGCTTAGTCATTTCCTACTTCAGCAATAGTGTCTGTTAAGTAGTGACTTTTAATTTTGCATTGTTCGTAATGATTCTCAATTTGTATTGTGGAATGTGAAAATATAAATCAACAAGGACAAAGAAGAAAGATAACACCCGGTATTAGTTCTTACTTGTGCAAAATCTGCAGCCAACCTCATTTTGCCTCCTTCACCCAGTGGTCTCAGTAGACTTGCATTACGGATAAATAGTTGAATAGCTCTCTGTGCAATATGTTCTGTGTTGTCATAGATGAAGTCCACGCACTCAAAGTTTTTAAAGTAGTCACTCATGATACGTGATATAAAACCTTGCAATTCTTTCATGTAGAGAGAACATGGGACTTCTGGCTTCCCAGATGAAGACCTGTCGAAATGAACACAAATCAAATCATTATTCTAACTACTCTTCCAGGTCAAACAACAGACAAGCTTACTTCTATCCCAAAAAAGTGTAACATTTTTCTTTTTCTTCTATTTAATGGAAGTTACCAAATTCTAAAGTGCTTTACAACTAAGATCCCCACTTTAGCTAAAGCTGAATGCAGATATTGTTTGCCTTCTCAGTTTTGGCCTCTTATCTTCTGACACTCCCTTCCATCTTGCCATTGCTAAAACACACCATTTCCCCATTTACTGCACTTTATTCCCTTGACCCCCAGTTTGTTCATGGGATGTGTGCCATGGACAATAAATGCTGGCCTTGCCAATTCCTTCAGAAGATAGCGGTGAGCCAGTTTCTTGAGCTGATGTGGTACATGTGGAGAAGGTACACTATTAAGTGTTATTACAGTGATACAGCAATACAGCATGGAAACCAAGCCCTTCGACCCAACCATGGTGCCCTCCCAGCCAATCCCAATTGCCCACATTTGACCCGTATCCCTTGAATCATTTTCTATTCATGCATTTATCCAAATACTTTTTAAATGTTGCTATTGTAACTTTCTCAGCCACTTTCCCTGGCAGCTCATTCTATATATGCATCCACCCTCTGAGTGAAAAAGTTGCCGGTCAGGTCTCTTTTAATCTTTCCCCTCTCACCTTAAACCTACGCCCTCTAGTTTTCAATTACCTTTCCCTGGGAAAAAGACTATGTACGTTCATCTTATCCATGTCCCTCATGATTTTATACACCTCAATAAGGTCACCCCCTCATTCGCCTATGATCCAAGGAATAAAATCCTACCCTGGCCAACGTCTCTCTATAACTCAGGCCCACTAGTCCAGGCAACATCCTCGTAAATCTTCTTTGCAATCTTTCCAGTTTATCAATGTCTTTCCTATAACAGGGTAACCAAAACTGTACACAATACTCCAAGTGTGGCCTCACCAACAACTTATACAACTGTAACATAATGTCCCAACTCCGATACTCAATGCCCTGACTCATGAAGGCCAGTGTGCTAAACATCTTCTTCACCACGCTGTCTATCTGTAACGCTGCTTTCAATGAACTTATGTATTTGTACTCCTAGGTCCCTCTATTTCTCAACACTCCCCAGGGCCCTACCATTCACTGTACAAGTCCTACCCGAAGTTGACTTTCCAAAATGCAACACCTTATTACACTTATCTGTATTGAAATCCATTTGCCAATCCTTGACGCACTTCCATGACTGATCAAGATCACCCTGTAATTTTTGATAACCTTCTTCACTATACACAATACCTCCTAATTTATCATCCATTAACTTACTAACCATGCCTTGTACATTCACATCCAAATAATTTATAAAATTAACAAGGGTTCCAACACCGACCCAAGGCACACCACTAGTCACAGGCCTCCAATCCGAGAAACAACCTTTGACCAGTACCTTCTGTTAACTCCCATCAATCCAATTTTGAATCAAATTAGCTAGCTCTCCCTGGATCCCATGTGACCTAACTTTCCAGACTAGCCTGCCATGCGGGACCTTGTCAAAGGCCTTGCTAAAGTCCATATAGACAACATCTACTGCTCTACCTTCATCCATTCTCTTGGTTATCTCTTCGAAAAATTGGGAAGATTCGACAGACATGATTTGCCACGCACAAAGTCGTGCTGACTACCCCATATCAGACCTTGACTATCCAAATGTTTGTAGATCGTGTCCCTCAGAATCTCCTCCAGTAACCTACCCACCAATGTCAGGCTCAACAGCCTGTAATTCCCTGGTTTGTCTTTGCTATCCTTCTTAAACAATAAAACATCATTAGCCCCCCATCCCCAGTCTTTCGGAACTTCACCAGTGGAAAGAGATGAAGCAAATATCTCTGCAAATGCCTCTGCAATTTCTTCCCTAGCCTCCCACAAGATCTGAAGATGCACTTGAACAGGCCCAGGGAATTTATCCACCTTAATGTGCTTTAAGGCTGCAAATACCTTCTCCCTAGTATATGCATGTGGTCCAAGACGTCACCACTTGCTTCCCTTATTTCTTTAGCAGCCATGATTTTCTCCTCAGTAAACAGCAAGGAGAATACTCTTTAAAATCTCACCCATCTCCTGTGGCTCCACACAGAGACAGTCATGCTGACTTTTAAGGGACCTATTCTCTTCCAAGGCACCTTTTTACTCTTAATATAGTTATAGAACTTCTTGGGATTTTCTTTAACCTTACCTGCCAGATTCCTCTTTTTGCCCTCCTGATTTCCCTCTTAAATGTAGTCTTACACTTTTTATGGTCATTGAGGGATTCACTTGTCCCTGATTGCCTAAACCCAATGTATGCTTCCTTCTTTTTGCTGACCAGAGCCTCAATATCCCTCGTCAGCCAGGGATCCCTTCACCCTAACAGGAACACATTACCCCTGAACTCTTGATATCACACTTTTAAAAGCCTCCTGTTTGCCAGTCGTTCCTTTCCGTTCATACAGACTCACCCAATCAACATCTGCTAGATGCTGCGTAATGTCCCCAAAATTACATTTTAATTTAACTTTTTAAACATCTTCAACCCTAAAGTGAGGGTTGACTTCATTGAATTTGGGCTTTTTGAGAATCACAGTGATGAGCGTGCCAAAGTGATTTTCCAATGCGGGTACCCATTGACCTAGTTTCCGCTGACTATTGGGGATCTATAATGCAGTTACATCAGAGTGACCATCCCTTTCTTGTTTTAAGCTCTTTCCATATGGCCTCATTTGATGAACCCCCAAAAATATCCTCTAAGGACTGTTGCTATGCCCTCCCTCATCAAAAAGACAACTCCGCCTCCTTGCTTACCTGAGCCTCTATTACACCTGTAGCATCTGTATCCTTGAACATTGAGCTGCCAGTCCTGCCCTTCTCTCAGCCATGTTTCTGGTATGGTGATAATATCCCAGTCCCCACAGCGAATACACATTGAGCTTGTGCATTGAAATATATGCAGTTTAAACCAGAAGTCTTTTCTATTCCTTTACTGTGCTTCTGGCTACAGGTCACTTCTACCCCAGAAGAGATCCCAAAGATCCAAGAACCCAGATCCTTGCCCCTGCACCAGCTCCTCAGCCACACATTCATCTGGCCTATCTTTCTATTTCTGTCCTGACTGGCACATGGCACTGGGAGTAATCTGGAGATCACTACCCTTGAAGTCCTGATTTTTAACTTCTCACCTAACTCCCTATACTCATTCCACAGGACGCCATCCTTTTTCTACCTATGTCATTTGTACCAATGTGTACAACGACCTCGGGCTGTTTACCCTCCCTCTTCAGAATGTTCTTCAATAATTCTGTCTAATAATTACCCTGAAAAGTCTTCTAGATGCATCGTAATAATAATGGCCTCAATGGAGTCTTCTACCGAGTTCAGTAATGGCTGTACTGCATTTCCCATGAGAGCTTGAATTGTCTGAAGAAGTGAAATAAAGATTTAAAATTGATGTGTGTAGTCAACAACATGTTAAGCAGCTTTTAAACTTGGTAAGTATATTGTCTTCAATTTGGCATTGAAAAATATTTAAAACAATTTGGGCAATCTTAACAAATCTTTCCAGTAGCATAAAACTGCATACAGTTCAGCACAAATAGGTGCAAAATGGCAGGTTTATCAAGAGATTCCATAAAGGTGACGCTTAGGCCAGGCGTGAAAAAATTCATATTGATACAGTGGTTGCAAAAGGTCTGGATGAATATACCTGTTAGAAAAAGAAACTAACAGGCATCAGAAATTTTAGACACAATAATCCAGGTAAAAATTAATTGGCATTTGGAAAAGTATGAACTAATAAATGAAAATCAACATGAATTTATTGAAGGAAAACAGTTTAACTAGCTTGATTAGGGTTGATGAGGGCAGTGTGGGCATTTACAGTAAGTCCTCACTTAAAGTCGCAGGTGTGCTCCTGAAAATCATGACTAAGCGAAACAATTTTAAGTGAATCATGGGTTCCTATAGGAATAAATGTTAAACCAAAGTTATATTCCTTCGGACATTTCTCACCTAGAGAAAAAAACAATGTACAAGTTGAAATACTGTACCATACGTGTGCAGGACCATGCATTCCTAGCTGAAATACTTCACAAACCAAAATACATCACTAAATATAAAAGAAATACAAAATAAAGATTAAATTATTATTTTTTTAAATCACTGTACCTGTAGTCACCTCAGTGCACAGTACTTTTAGATTGACCAGCGACCTGCACTGACCAACTTCAACCACGAGATGGAGCCAAGGACTTCAAACTCAGGAGCAGGAGTCAGAACCACTGAAGTACAAAATCCCAGGACCCAGGCAAGGAAAAAAGCACCGGAGTAGTTGGCAGGTGGGGTTAAGACACAGAGAAAGTTGGAAGGCGGCAGATGGCAATGTGCAGGGGGCGGGCGAGGCAAAGGTGGGGGAAGGTGAGGCAAAGGTGGGGGGGGTGCGGCAAGGCCAGGAAGAAGAGAATGTGGGACTAAGTGAGGATGGACTCACTGCAGAGAAGATCAAATCAGCTGACAGGCCAAAGATGTGATGAAGTCTGTGGCAAACAATGCTAAAGTGAAACTGATTGGATGGATATACTGGCACTCTTAATGAAGTTAAAGTGAAACTCCATGTAAGCAAGGACTTACTGTACAATTGAACTTTTAAAAGCATGTGATAAAAGTGCCACATAATAGATTTGTGAGCAAATCTAAAGCCCATGGGATAAAGGGATTTGGCAGCATGAATACTAAATTGACTAAGGGACAGAAAGCAGGTGGTGGTGAACAGTTGTTTTTCAGACTGGATGGAAGTATTCAGAGGTGTTTCCCCAGGATCAATATTGGGGCCACTACTCTTTTAGAATGCATTAATGACTTAAAGGTATATTTAAAATTTTGCAGATGGCATGAAACTCCAAAACGTAGTTACCCATACGGATAACCGGAATAGACTTCGAAAGACTACAAGACTGGTGAAACGTGGCAGCTGAAATTTAACATACAGATGTGTGAAGTGATAATATATTTTGGTATGAAGAATGAGGAGAGGAAATATAAACTAAATGGAACAATGTTACTGGGAGGTGTGGGAATAGAGACCTGGGCGTGTTTGCACACAAATATTTGAAGGTGGCAGGGCAAATTGAGAAAACTGTTAAAAAGCACACGGGCTCCTAGGCCCTATTAATAGAATCGTACAGGACAAAAACCAGGCAGTTATATTAAATTTATAGAAAACACTGCTTAGGCCACAGCTGGAATATTGTGTTCAATTCTGAGTACCACAACTTAGGAAGGATTTCAAGATCCTGGAGGAATTCAGAATAGACTTACTCAAATAGCAGAATGAATGAAGGACTTAAGTTATGCAGAGAAACTGGAGAAGGTTGGGTTGTTCTCCTTAAGATAGATTAAGAGATGTTACAGAGGAATTCAAAGACATGAATGGTTTTGATAGAGTAAATAACAAGTGACATTAGGGTTTGTTAAAGCAGTGAATATGATTATCTGAAATGCACTACCTGAAAGGATGGTAGAATCAGATTCGACAGTAACTTTCAAAAAGGAATTGGATAAATGCTCAAAGGTTTTTAAAATTTAAAGATTATTTATTAGTGTCACAAGTAGGCTTACATTAACACTGCAATTACTGTGAATATCCCCTAGTCACCGGGTACACTGAGGGAGAATTTAGCATGGCCAGTGCACCTAACCAGCATGTCTTTCGGATTGTGGGAGGAAACCAGAGCACCCGGAAGAAACCCATGCAAACACCGGGAGAACACGCAGACTCTGCACAGACAGTGACCCAAACCAGGAATCGAACCCAAGTCACTGGCGCTGTGAGGCAGCAGTGCTAACCACTGTGCCGAAAGAGAATCACTTCGAGAGCTACAAGGAAAGAGCAGTGGAATGAGATTGATAAGTTAGCTCTTTCATGGAGCTCACACAAGCATGATGGCCTCTTGTGAAGTTTCATACTATGACAGACCAGAGGTGTATTTCTGAGGGTGGTGATCAAGATACGTTACTGAGCCGGATAGATGCAATGTACTCTGCAACTGACCATGTCATGCCTCACTTTAGGGGGGCTGACAATGACACTTCCATTAGGAATTTCCTTGGTGGCTCTTCCAATTGGCCAGTGTACCCTTGGTGGAAGATGGGCAGAAACCCATATAAACCATGTTATTGAGATTCTGATAATGCAAATGTCAATTTCAGATGTTATTTTTTAATTCAAACAAAAAGACCCAAAGAAGCAAGAACTGAAAATGTAATGCTGCATTCCTTCAGTTCACTTGCATGAATACAAAAGACACAATAATACAGCTGAAGCGGTCTGTAATTTACCTCCAGGGCTGTTCTAATCGTTTGTTCAGCTGCTGACGGTAAGGAGCTCAAGGTAGACAGGACCTGGAAAAGTAAACAATACGTCAAACTCATGGTAGTTAGAACATTTACTTAAACATGTATCTCTTCTCAATCCCCTTTTCAATAATGAAAGTAAGTCCAGTTTTGTGCCTCTTCACCACATAGAACAAGTTCCCCAATCAACCTTGTAACTTTACTCTGAACCTGATCTAATGTATTTTTTTTAAAAGATGGAATGCCCAAAGGGGCCCCAAATATTCCAAATATGCCATCAATGATCAATTAGGATAATGTTTTGACTGACTGAGGCCACAATAATTACCTAGCGAAGGAGGGAGACAAGATCATAAGTCTCAAGACTATCACGAAGGGAGTTTGATACTATTATCTTCTTTCCATTTGATGCTAGTGTCATTTACGGTGGATAAATGAATGAGAAAAAAAATAACTGATCATATAAGCACTGGTTTGTTGCTTTCCAGTTTGAAGCAGAATTTTGGGTGGGCTGTCACAAATCAGGTTGATACAAGTGTCAGAATGAAGGAATGAATTGAGGCCAAATGCCAAACTCCCCCTCCGAAGCGCTACCAAGATATGTTTCACACTCTTACCCATCACACCAACCCCACCCCAAAGCAGGGAACACTGACCAGCCCTCAACAGCCCTGCCATATTTAAACAGCAGCAAGACCAGTTAAACTAAATTCCTTGCCTCCTGTTTGAAATACTGTCAACCTCAATTACTGAGAGAATAGGAGGGGCATCTATAAGGGGCCCTCTTCTGGGAGAGGGAGTCTGGTAGTGGCCATCTTTCCATGTTTTCTGCCATCATATCTAGGAGGATCCCAGGGCACACAGATTAAAAGCACAGATGAATCTTGTGCGTTTATGATCCCTTCAATGAGGGATCTTCCATTACATTTGCACTTCAGTCCTTAGCAGCAGAGAGGCCCGCTCTTTGTAACAACACCATTGAGAGCATATCCTGCATTTTTAAACAATTTTGACCAGGAAACGAGGTTGGATTATGCCAGTAGATGGAAATCCCAACCTGGTGAAACTCTACATCAAAACTGCTCCAGAAGAAAATTCAGTCCCTTTGGCTAAATTCTATGTCTTCATTTCTTGATAATAAGGGGGGAAAATGAAAATATTACTCAATATAGAAGCTGGAAAATGTTAATTATATACCAAAATCTAATCTACAGGTTTCACAATATGCCAGGCATTACAAAATGATTTTTTTTTCTACATTCTTCACTTTTTTCATATTTGTTCAAAGCAATTAGAATTGTTACAAATTAATAGAAGTTCCATTCTCAGCAATAAATGCCAAACCCTACCTTCAACATTGATTGATAAAATTTGTACAGTGAATTCACCACTGCTACATTCCTCCTCTGTCCCTCTGTCAGTGGTCCAATCACTTGACTGGCATCACCCTGTGTGGACAGCTGAAGAAAAAAATCCTTAAATTACACACATTTGATTTTGAATAATTGAATATGTAATTCAGTGCACAACGTTTCCTTATTATTCATTTTTAACAGCACAAAAGCTGAGAAGAGCAAAGACCGAGATGGGAAACAACAAGAACTGGGAAGTAGCAAGACTGGTTTTCATCAGGAATTTTACTCATCGGTCCTGTTCAATCTGCTTCCCACTCTCTGCTTAGGCTAAACTTGTCCAGGCAGATTTGAATGTACTGCATAACTGAGAAACTCCACATAAGGTCTGTCACCAAGAATGCCTATTGCACCTCTGAAATAGCACCCGTCTCCATACCTACCTCATCTCCACATTTATCACCATCACATTCATCGCCATCCTTCACCCCCCCCCCCCCCCCCCCCCCAAAATCAGGAAATCCTTCAGCCCTCATGCTCCTGCTCCCTGAAATTCTCTTCGTAAAACCTCTTAGGCCAGTTATACTTCTTGCCACTTTCTAAAGGCTCCTGAAATTCTGTGTTTGATGCCACCTTACCCAACTCCTCTCATTTTCTGCTCAGTGTCTAAATCCATTTTCCTCACCTGGTAAATTGCCTTGGGAAGTTTACCTTCTATCAAAGAGCTCCACAAGTGTGTGCAAATTGCTGAAGTATCAATATATATACCGGACATAGAGAAGGAAAGGAGAGGGAGCAGATTGTAGTGTTACAGTCATAGCTAGGGTGTAGAGAAAGATCAACTTAATGTGAGGTAGGTCCATTCAAAAGTCTGTTGACAGCAGGGAAGAAGCTGTTCTTGAGTCGGTTGGAATGTGTCCTCAGACTTTTGTATCTTTTTCCCGACAGAAGGAGGTGGAAGATAGTTTGTCCGGGGTGCGTGGGGTCCTTAATTATGCTGGTTGCTTTTCTGAGGCAGCGGGAAGTGTAGACGGAGTCTATGGGTGGGAGGCTGGTTTGAGTGATGGACTGAGCTTTGTTCACGACCCTTTGTAGTTTCTTGCGGTCTTGGACAGAGCAGGAGCCATACCAAGCTGTGATGCAACCTAAAATAATGCTTTTTATGGTGATCTGTAAAAGTTGGTGAAGAGTTGTAGCTGACATGCCAAATTTCCTTAGTCTTCTGATAAAGTAGAGACGTCGGTGGGCTTTCTTCACTGTAGTGTCAGCATGGAGGGCCCAGGACCAGGTTGTTGGTGATCTGAACACCTAAAAACGTGAAGCTCTCGACCCTTTCTACTTCGTCCCTATTGATGCAGACAGGGGCATGTCCTCCACTATGCTTCCTGAAGTCGATGACTATCTCCTTCGCTTTGTTGACATTGAGGGAGAGATTATTGTCGTCGCACCAGTTCACCAGATTCTCTATCTCTTTCCTGTTCTCCATCTCATCATTATTTAAGATCCGACCACTATGGTGGTGTCATCAGCAAACTTGAAAATTGAGTTGGAGAGGGATTTGGCCACACGGTCATAGGTGTATAAGGAGTATAGCTGAGAGCTGAGGACATAGCCTTGTGTTGAGGATGATCGTGGAGGAAGTGTTGCCTATCCTTACTGACTGCAGTCTGTGGGTTAGGAAGTCTAGGATCCAATTGCAGAGGGAGTAGCCGAGCCCCAGGCCACGGAATTTGGAGATGAGTTTCGTAGAAATAATGGTGTTGAAGGCGGAGCTGTAGTCGATAAATAGGAGTTTGACATCGGTGTTTTTGTTATCTAGGTGATCCAGAGTAGTGTGCAGGGTCAGGGAGATGGCGTCTGCTGTGGCCCTGCTGCGGCGGTAGGTGAACTGTAGTCGATCCAGGCATCTGGGAGGCCGGAATTAACCTTTCAAAGCATTTCATAATGACGGATGTCAGAGCCAGCAGACGATAGTCATTTAGGCACGTTGTCTAGCTTTTCTGCTGGTAGGACAGGATTTATACAGGGGTGGTAATGGAGAAGGCTGGGACATCAGCTGTAAGTTCTGATTCGGTGAACATGACTATGAGTGGCTGTTGCAATTGTGTATTACCAAAATTACATTGTATACCGTTTATGTTGAATTTTTGCTAGACTGGCCTATAAGACAAATTCACAATTTTAAGTTCTCAGATGTTAGCGAGGATGACTTTGTAGGTTTGACAGGACAGGTCTGTTGTTTCCCATTGCCTAGGTCAATGCCAGATCGCCTGTCAAGTTTTATTCCTTTTCAACTTTTCAGTAGTGCTTTGATATAACTAAATGGCCACTTCAGAAGGCAGTTAAGTGTCAATCACATTGCTGTAGGTCTGGAGTCACATGCAAGTCAGACTCTAAAAAAAACAGCATATTTCCTTCCTTCAAAAGTTATTAGTGAACCAGATGGGCTTTTATGAAAATTCGGCAGTTTCATGGTCACCATTACCGGGACTAACATTTTGTTCCAAATTTGTTAATGAATTGAGGTTAAATTCCATCAGCTGCTGTGGTGGGATCTGAATTAGTGTCTCCGGAGCATCAGTCCAGGCTTCTGGATTACCACTCCAGTAACATTACAATTATGCCACAGTTCCCTACATCACTATGCCAGCACTTCTTACACCACTACGCCACTCTTTCCTCACACTGCTGGGTCCTGAACTTCATATGATATAGGAGCAGGAGCTCATGTGCAGCCTAGCCTAATGGCACAACAACAGAAATTTTGGGCTATGGTGAAACATCTGATTTGCTCAGAACCAAATCAAACTTGGACACATTTCATCAGTGTTTAAGCAGGAACAGAAACAAGAGGAATTTAATGCCAATTCCAAGGAAGATTGAACTGACAGTTTATTGCTGCCAATTAATGAGTAAACATTTACATGTAGCAAAATGAGAAGCCAAAATAGGAAGTGATTGATCATAAGGAAATTTGGTATGTCCGTTACGACTCTCACTAACTTCTACAGATGCACCATAGAAAGCATTCTTTCTGGTTGTATCACAGCTTGGTATGGTTCCTGCTCTGTCCAAGGCCGCAAGAAACTACAAACGTGAATGAAGCCCAATCCATCACTCAAACCAGCCCCCCATCCATTGACTCTGTCTGCTCTTCGCGCTGCCTCGGAAAAGCAGCCAGCATAATCAAGGACTCCATGCACCTCGGACATTCTCTCTTCCGCCTTCTTCCGTCGGGAAAAATATACAAAAGTCTGAGGAGGCTTCTTCCCTGCTGCCAGACATTTGAATGGACCTACCTCGTATTAAGTTGATCTTTCTCTACACACTAGCTACGACTGTAAACATTACATTCTGCACTCCTTTCCTTCCCTATGTACAGTAATGCTTTGTATAGCAAGAAACAATACTTTTCACTGTATACTAATACATGTGACAATAATAAATCACATCAAATCATAGAACAAATCTCCAGAACAATATACTGCATGTTGACTTTAGTAAGAATTTTACCTTAAGAATCTAGATTTAGCTTTTGAATACATAAGAACATAAGAAATAGGAGCAGGAGTAGGCCATCTGGCCCTTCGAGCCTGCCCCACCATTCAACAAGATCATGGCTGATCTGAAGCGAATCAGTTCCACTTACCCGCCTGCTCCCCATATCCCCTAATTCCCTTATCGATCAGAAAACTATCTACCCGTGATTTAAACATATTCAACGAGGAAGCCTCCACCACTTCAATGGGCAGAGAATTCCAGAGATTCACTACCCTCTGAGAGAAGAAGTTCCCCCTCAACTCTGTTCTGAACCGGCCCCCCCTTATTTTGAGGCTGTGCCCTCTAGTTCTGGTTTCCCTTCTAAGTGGAAAGAATCTCTCCACCTCTACCCTATCCAGCCCCTTCATTATCTTATATGTCTCTATAAGATCACCCCTCATCCTTCTAAACTCCAACGAGTACAGACCCAATCTGTTTAATCTCTCCTCATAAGCTACACCCCTCATCTCCGGTATCAACCTGGTGAACCTTCTCTGCACTCCCTCCAAGGCCAATATATCCTTTCGCAAATAAGGGGACCAAAACTGCACACAGTACTCCAGTTGCGGCCTCACCAGTGCCTTGTACAGTTGCAGCAAGACCTCCCTGCTTTTATATTCTATCCCCCTCGCGATAAAGGCCAACATTCCATTCGCCTTCTTGATCACCTGCTGCACCTGCAGACTGAGTTTTTGCGATTCGTGCACAAGGACCCCCAGGTCCCTCTGCACAGTCGCACGATGTAATTTTTCTCCATTTAAATAATATTCCAATTTACTATTATTTCTTCCAAAGTGGATAACCTCACATTTGCTAACGTTATATTCCATCTGCCAGATCCTCGCCCACTCGCTCAGCCTATCCAAATCTCTCTGCAGACTTTCCGCGTCCTCCACGCAATTCGCTTTCCCACTCACCTTTGTGTCATCAGCAAACTTGAATACCCTACATTCAGTCCCCTCCTCCAGATCATCTATGTAAATGGTAAACAATTGAGGCCCCAGCACCGATCCCTGCGGCACGCCACTGGTCACCAACTGCCAACCAGAAAAGCACCCATTTATCCCAACTCTCTGCTTCCTGTTAGATAGCCAATCCCCAATCCACGCCAACACCTTACTCCTAACTCCGTGTACCCCAATCTTCTGCAGCAACCTTTTGTGAGGCACCTTATCGAACGCCTTCTGGAAATCTAAAAACACCACATCCACCGGTTCCCCTCTGTCAACCGCACTAGTGACATCTTCATAAAAGTCCAGTAGATTCCTCAAACACGACTTTCCCTTCATGAATCCATGCTGCGTCTGCTTGATCGAACCATTCTTATTCAGGTGCTCTGTTATTTCCTCTTTAATAATGGACTCTAGCATCTTCCCAACTACGGACGTTAAGCTAACCGGCCTGTAGTTACCCGCCTTTTGTCTACTTCCTTTTTTAAACAGCGGCGTAACAGTAGCTGTTTTCCAGTCAGCCGGCACTACCCCAGAGTCCAGCGAATTTTGATAAATTACTACTAACGCATCTGCTATTACCTCAGCCATTTCTTTCAGTACCCTGGGATGCATTCCATCCGGGCCCGGGGACTTGTCTACCTTCAGTCCTATTAGTCTACCAAGCACCACCTCCTTAGTAACAGTAATTGTATTAAGGACCTCCCCTCCCACCAACTCTCGATCTCTAATATTCGGCAAACTATTTGTGTCTTCCACCGTGAAGACCGACACAAAGAACTTATTTAAAGTCTCAGCCATTTCCTCGTTTTCCACTATTAAATCCCCCCTCTCATCTTCCAAGGGTCCAACATTCACTCTAGCCACTCTATTCCTTTTTATATACTTGTAAAAACTTTTACTATCATTTTTTATATTTTGAGCTAGTTTAGTTTCATAATCTATCTTTCCTTTCTTAATCGCTTTCTTAGTCGTTCTTTGTTTTTCTTTAAAGCTTTCCCAATCCACTAATTCTCCACTATTTTTGGCCACTCTTTACGCATCTGATTTTATTTTAATACTCTCCTTTATTTCCTTCGTTATCCACGTCCGGTTATACTTTTTCTTACAGTCCTTCTTTATCACCGGAATATATTTTTGCTGAGTACTTTAAAAAATCTCCTTAAAAATCCTCCACTGTTCCTCAGCTGTCCTACCTACCAGTCTGCTCGCCCAGTCTACATTAGCCAATTCCACCCTCATCCTATCGTACTCCCCTCTGTTCAAGCAGAGGACACTGGTTTGGGACCCTACTTTCTCACCCTCCATCTGTATCAGAAATTCCACCATATTATGATCACTCATCCCAAGAGGATCCTTCACAAGAAGATCCTTAATCCTACCTGTCTCATTGCACAGAACCAGATCCAAGATAGCTCGCTCTCTCGTAGGTTCTGTAACATACTGTTCAATGAAACAATCCCGACAGCATTCCAAGAACTCTTCCTCAAGCCCTCCACGTCCAATTTGAGTCGACCAATCAATATGTAGGTTAAAATCCCCCATGATTATTGCCGTTCCACTTTTGCACGCATCCATTATTTGCTTGTTTATAGCCCTCCCCACCTCGAAGTTATTATTTGGGGGCCTATAGACCACGCCTACCAGTGTCTTTCTCCCCCTACTATTCCTTATCTCCACCCACAACGATTCCACGTTTTGCTCCTTAGAGCCTATGTCGTCTCTCACTACCGTCCTGATATTATCCTTTATTAACAAAGCTACCCCACCTCCTTTTTCTACCTGTCTATCCTTCCTAAATGCCTGATAACCCTGTATATTCAGTTCCCAGTCCCGGTCACCCTGCAACCACGTTTCTGTGATGGACACTGGATCATATTCATTTATATGGATTTGTGCCATCAACTCATTTACTTTGTTTCGAATGCTTCGTGCATTCAGGCAAAGTGTCTTTATGCCAGCCTTTATCTGGATCTACATTTTACATGTGCATGGACCCAAATTCATTTATAATCCAAACAGAGATCTGTCCATAGTATCACTACTTATAAGAAAGGCTGTTGATGCCCATAGGATATTTTAATGAATTGAAAACTTGTATGAAACACAAATATTGCAAAAAAAACAGGTACAATTATTATCAGCAGCCACAGTAATATAATTAAGTTTTTCATAGCTGTCTTTAGGTTAGCAATAATTTTACTAATATAAGAAAATACAGAGTGGGGATACTAATAAGGCATGGCATGGAACATCATGATTGGGGCATCACAGATTCACCCCGAGATTCTATTAAATTTAATTTTATGGCTAAGGTAATGAGACAAGAAGTTGGTGTTCGCAGACTGAAACCAGTGAATTCATAATCTAGCTAAATCTTCAAGTGATCAATAAATGTAGACTTGTTTTTGTTTATGGCTGTTACTAAAATATAATTTAGGACTATGACTGCCAAATTTGCAGTACAACCTGCAGTCTTTTATTAGGTTTATATTTTATCAGAAATGTCATTCTGTTTATGTTAGAACGTCAACTGGGCTACCATGATATATACATAATTAAATTACATCAGATAAATTCTGAATCTTCTCCTCCATAAGCAAAACACAAGCTAGGTACCTCTACCTACAAGTCCTTGGTCACATCAGGTAAGCATTGTAAACATTAATTCAATCTAAATCATGGGTTACAAAAGGAGATTTCAATATCAAAAATGAAAAATGTAACAAGATTATGATTCGTTTACGAAGAGAACATTGATTCCAAATGCATCTCAATTGCAATGGAATGATTTATAGCAGAATCCAGTCACTGATGAACAAGTTATCTCAGTGTTCTGATGTACTTGCAGCCGAACAAAATAACACATTTTACTGAGCTTACTACTCAATTCAACCTGAAAATGCAATTTTTTTCCAAGCTTAACCCTTTTAAGAGCAACAAATGCATTCTACAGATCTAAATATCAGAGTTTCCCGTGTATAAAAATGTTTCAGCCTAACTATAAACTGACTTCATCTCCAATTACACTTAAAACACATTCATTTAGAAGAATCAGACATCAAAGGAAAAAAAACAGTAGTTTATTTAACTTGCAGTTCTTGAGTCATCATTTGAACCAATGCTGCAAACACAAAAATGTTGGTCTGATCTCCTTACTGTTGCTCAATCTATTCTCTTTCATCCAATACTCAACAAAGGCTGCTCCTGATGTAATGAAATTTATCCCAGGAAACCAGATTTCACTATCAAAAATGAAACAATATTCCATGTTGAAACCGATTTAAGTGAAAAAAGTTTGAGGTTTCAAAACTGTACAGATATTAAAGGGTCAAGTTTCATTTACATTTCATTCTAGTTCAGTACAAATCTTCTATCCTTTCTTTTTCCCCCCAACAGATCATTACTAACCTAATAATTGGTGTATACAATACTTACAAGTTGTTCAGATTTTACTCCAAATAGTTGGACAGTTTTAGCAACATTCCTTGCAACAGCCAGACTTAGGTTTGGATCCACAGAAGCCACATTAAATTCACTGAAAGCAGAGAGGTTAATCCATCAAAAGCCACTTTAAATCCATATGAGTTTAAATTACAAATTTTAAATCAAATGATGCATGTATCAGAAGATCTTGTGTGTTGCAATGCAATCATGTTATCTTTGACAAGCTTGATAACATAATCTTCAGGAACTTCCGTCCGATTGAACATACATATTCCTGGAGGCCCCAAGAAGAGTAGAGCCTGAACACCTAAAAATGTAAGATTATCTCCCGCGTCTGTACCGAGTTATGTAAACGCAACTGCAATAAGCACATAACAATTAGTCTCAGTTGGAGTTGGAGGGGGACAGCCTGCCAGTGCATGTGTGTCTGCTACTCATTGGCCCCTGTGAAAGTATAAAAAGATTTAAGGTGAGAACAGGATTGGTCTCAGCTGCAATGCTTCAGCACCCTCCACCCCCCCACCAAGTTGAATAACTTGCATCACCACCATCAGATATAAATAACCACTACTGGGGAGAGAGAACCTGGAGGTCTAATGGCGCCCACGAATCATGAACCAGAAATAGACCAATGCCTCCCAAAGAAAACAGATCAGGAAAGAACAAAAGTGCAAATTTTGGTCTACTGTATTTGCTGACTCTTACTCCTAAAATATATGCTCTATGTTTTTCCATGCTTTGTCTGAATGTCACCCAAAGTGACTTTAAAAAAATTAGAATTCTGGCAAAATGAACTTGATGTTGGGATATTATTAATTTGCCCTTTTAACCTGTACAGATGAAGCTGCTGTGAATGTCTGGCACATGGTGCGTTTCATGTTTCATATTTACAGAGCTTCCTTCTGAAAAAAAAACATCCATTTCCTGTTGCTGCTTCTCACATTCACTTTAACAGACTGACTATAGTAAGAAACAGGAATTTATTCGTAATGAAATAATGTTTCAGATAATTGTAAATTCAATTTCAGTGGCTTTAGAATCACTGAAAAATAAACTCATTATGTTCCATTCTTTCTGGGCACTTGGCCAACGAGCTCTGATCTATTTTTAATGATATATTTCCAAAAGGAAATGGCTTCAAGAAACAAATGGTTCGTAAGCATCAATCATAGAATCCATTGAAAATGGGGAAATGTTCATATAATTAGCAAATTCTATCAAACTTTGCTGTACAGAACATATCCAATCTGTTGTTGTAATGGATAGCACGTTAATCATTTTACCCTTTCAGTATTTTCTTGCTAATCACTCAAAACTGATTGCTGAAAGGATTTCAATTGAATTTTCTAATAACTGTCCTCAAGTAAAACAACAGCAGCTTGCGTTTATAAAGTGACTTTAATGGAATAACATGCCTTAAAGCATTTTACAAGTGTTATCAAACAAATATAACAACAGTTCATTAGCTGGTGTACATTTTTCTTTTTCGCAAATCCTACCTTGCAATTGTTTTAATGATGCTATCAAGCTCATCGTTTGAAGGTGGATTACGTCCTCCAGGAGGAAAGACAAGGTTGACGGGATCGAACAGCCGTGATAATGATTTTGAGAGATAAGCAGATTCATAGAGATGGACAGAATCTTTCAAGGCCTTCTCAGGGCTGAGGAAATTCGAATTTGTTAGAATTATCATTAATAAAAGAAATTAAGGCAATTTATATTCTTTGAATATGTTAACCGTTACTTGTCCTACATGGACTGACACTTGTTACGCGTTTAATTTTTTTGCAGCAACTATAATCTTATGCTAATTTCAATGAAGTTTGCCTCAAACTCTCATCAACTTAAGCATTGCATGCCTAAACTTGCAATAATCATCATTAATTACATTATTAAAACATTAGAATGAACATAGAATGTATTTAATCGTTCATCATTAAAAATCTAAATTTCAGCAGCAAACGCAACAATAATCTTTATTAAGACTCAAGTGATTCATAAGAATATCTGTCCACATATCAACACTTCTTTCAATTCAGCATATTAAAAAATATCAGGACACAAATGCTGGCTCCTTGCCCAGCTTAATCTGAAACAGTTAAGAAATCTTACTATATCTTTATGTATGCACATGTTAGGCTGGATTTTATCAGCCATCTAGGGACGAGCAGGGAAGTGGAGGGTGGGGCCCATAAACAGGTGAGGAAGGGTATTTTATCAGTGATGGAAAAGGAAGAGACAGCCCTCCTGTCCAGCAGCCAATTGTGTGATTTAACTGGTCAATTAAAGGCCTGCTCCAACGCTGCTGGCATTTTACCAACTGCAGATGAGCCATCCACTTTGTGTAGTGGCTATCTTGTGAATCCTGGTAGATTTCCTGTAGGGGTTCAAGGGGGAAATACATGATCAATAGGGAGCAATGGCTGCGCCCATGACAACAACCTCCGACCTTTACCAAACCCTCTTACCAGGATCTGCCTGACTGGCCCTGTTGATCCCCAAACCCATGTCCATCGCTGTACCCTATTCATAGGGAGCAGTCCCATAGGTAATCACTACTCCAGGTGGTGCTGCTGAGGAGTTGCTGGCAATTGTTGGGTGGGCTCCTGTCATTTAATGCGATGGGAGACCCAACATTAGTCTAAATGCAGCCAGGGTGGGGCTTAAATGGGCAAGGCAGGGTTGCTGTGCTTTCTGACCTGCTGTCAGGGGTCCCACCATCCTGAGAAAATTCAGCCCTTTCTGGGTATTTATAACAACTGTTTGCATTTTTTAACAAAGTAAAACATCCTAAGGGGCTTTTTTAGGAGTGTTATCAAGCAGAAGTAGACACTGTGTTAAATAACTGGATGTTAAGAAAGGGAAGGGAATTGCAGACCTTAGGGCACAGGCAGTTGAATGCTTGGCTACCAATGGTGGAGCAATATAAACTATGATCATGTAGGAGGCCAGGATTGAAGCAGCATCATGTGTCATACAGATTTGATAAAAAATAAAACTTACTCATAATCTTGTTTCTTCAACATAAATAGATCCTGAGGATCTTCCTCTCCTGGTGGTAGTTCTGGTGGCGTGTCTGAATTTCCACTCGTAGTTATATTGCTCTGTATACTTTGGCTGTACTGTTGCAAACGTTTCCATAGATCATTATATAATCGCAACAACTTTGGATATTCTCCTTCAAAAGCTTGCTTTAGAAAAGTGGATGCTGAAAAAGAGAATTTTAAAACTACTCAATACTATCACCTTTATTTAACCTCCCAAGGTATGGTCTACCCCATCTTGCTGTCATTTCCTTCCTGTTGCTAATAACTTTCATTCTGAGATTGTCTTTCAAGTTGAGAGGTGGGCCATGGTCAGCGCAGCACCTTTTCTGAATCTGAACAAGAGTCAAGTTTTGGATTTAAAAGTTTTTCCATGAACTAATTAATGCAATTGTCTGGGGAATCCAAACAATTTTCTCCCATTAGCAAATAATTTCCTCCAATTGTAATTCAAATACTAGAGTTTCTAAATCATAGTGTTATCAAGCTGACAACATTCAGAGATCCCATTCTGTTTGCTGCTCCTTGGTGTTTTTATGCTTTCTGCATGCTTTGTGGAAACTCAGTCAGGTCCATGCATCTTAGATATGCTTCGTCCAAGTTTTTAAGCCAACTACTATTTATAACATTTCATCAATTCCTACGGTGAACAGAACAAAATTGTTGAATAAATCCAGTTACTCCACTTGCCTGCAAAGAAAGTGCAGTTTGTTTGAAATTGCTGCTTTCATGAGTGTCACCATTATAAGCAGCATTTAAAATGACTGTTGATGGTTTGCAATCACAGTATTCAACATGTGGTATAGATGCAGTGTCTTGTTTGAGAAAACTCCAGCTGGACGTGGTATCGGTCAACATTGTGTACTTTGAAATGTCTTTTTAAATTAAAGTCCCTCACCACACTATTCCTGAAAATGAAACTTTGACTTTAAATATGTTCATGTTTATGTTTTCATTTTTAGTGTCTTTGCTTAATTTTATAAAATGAAAAGTAAAGTTTAAAGTTTATTTATTAGTCACAAGTAGGCTTACATTGACACTGCAATGAAGTTACTGTGAAAATCCCCTCGTCGTCACACTCTGGCGCCTGTTCGGGTACACTGAGGGAGAATTTAGCGTGGCCAATGCACCGAACCACGTCTTTTGGATTGTGGGAGGAAATCGGAGCACCCGGAGGAAACCCACGCAGACAGGGGGAGAACATGCAGACTCTGCACAGACAAGCCGGAAAGAACCCGGGTCCCTGGCGCCATAAAGTAGTAGTGCTAACCACTGTGCCACCATGCCACCCTGCAATGAACTGCAATTACCTAATTTAATTAAGGTACAATATTAAACAATAGCAAAAGATGGTGATTGTATGGAGGAGTGCATTTGATTGAACATATCTATGTACAAAGGGCTTGTTTGCCACTTTTAAGAATTTACATTATGTTATGCACAACTTCAATTTGATCTACATAAAAACAGAAAATGTAAATGAGGAAAAGTAATTGGTCCATAAAGATGTTTTCACTCCAGAGACCAATCTAGATATAGTCTGTTTTGGACTTTTCCCACTAATTTTAATTTCTTAAAATAGGTGAATAATCAGAAAAAGAACACTCAAGTACATGAAGTACTGTGAAATTTCTATCCCATTTCAAAATCAGAGTATCATTACAACCAACTTTATTCAATCCTCTCAGTTGGATCTCAATAAGTGGCATTTTATTTATCGTATAGTGTAGATGCCAGTAAAGTTGGAGAATAAAAGAACAAAGCAATCAGAAAATAATAAAAGACTGAAACAAGAGTGTGCCACCCTGTATTTCGGTATTTGTTCCTTAAACTTCAAACCTCATTCTTCACCAGATCATTTTTAAAAAAACATTAAGTAATATCGAATCAATTGCTTTTGATGACTGCCCAGTTCACATATCTACTATTTCTTATGCTCATGTATGTACAGGCAGAAGTGGCTGGCTTTTGGAGGACAGGCAGGGAGAAAAAAAAGAGGGAAGTAACATCTTGAAATGCACTGACGTGTACAGGGCAGCCCCTAATTGATCACTTCTTGCACCCTTTCACTCTGGCCTGCCTGTTGCTGCCCAGCGTTTCGTGGCAGTGGAGGCAGATTGAGGTCTTTAATTGCCACTCAATGGGCAGTTAATTGGGCTTGAATAGACCTAAAAGCGGGCAGCTTAGTGGGCACCTTACCCAATTCCCATTAATGGGAAACAGGTAAGGGATGGAATGGAAGGAGGTGGGCTGGGCAGTAGACATATTTTACATGCCCCCCATCTCCCCCGTGCCTCCACACCCTGCTGAAAACAAGTCTGGTAGGGGGCCATAAAATGCAGCCCATAGCAGCTGTTTTGCACAAACAGCAACAACACAGCCGCCCTGCCTCTCTAGGCTGTCCAATCCCTCACTGCTCTAAAGGCCTGAGACTTACGCAAGTCCAGACACCATCAATGATCTCCATGGGCCCCCTTGCAGTCCCAGCATTTCTACTTTCCTCTGGTGCTGCTGGGACTGGAATTTCTGCTGGCCAATCAGATTGGCCGTGGTTCTGGAAGGTGGGACCTCCTCTCTATTGAGGGACAGAAGTCCAACTCTTAGGCTAATTAGTATGTTATCACTGTGGGGAAGGCTTTTAAAAAAAAAAAAGTTGGTCTGTTTTCCTTCCAGGTTGGCGAGCAATCTGCCCCCAACCCATACCCATGGGAAATCCACCTCGAGTTTGATTATGTAAGAAAAGTTACTTATTGGATGTGAACAACTAAGACTACTGACAACTGCATTAAAGTGCTATGTAAATGCATGCATATTCATTCCTCTTTCATTAAAATTCATCGTGATTTAGTTTGGCCGGATTTCTTAATGTCATTTCTAGGGTGAGCAATTCAACTACTGCTGTGAACTACATGAGTAATGAAGCATTTGGGGTTATAAAAAGTGTCATATAAATAAATGCAAATTATTTCTTTTTTTTTACAAATGACTTTCTTCTAATCCTTTGGTCACATAGCTTGCTGCCCCAAGCAAATATCTTTCTCTACATCATTCATAATGGGCCCAAACTTCTGCAGAGTAGCAATTTGAGTCAATTGCCATTTCTCTCCTAGTTACTTATGCCCTTCCGACTTGGGCTGGGCATAAACTGTGTTTGGCAGTGTGCTACTGAAACCTTCAGTCGAGGGTTGGACAGTCAGATGCAAGGAAGCCACACAGCCCATTTTCTGCTGCACTAGCTGCCGAGAAGCAAGAAAGTTTAAAGGTCCAGCCACTTTCAGAAGCCATGGAGAAGTTAAGGTTGTTTGGTAGCTAAGTGGAATTGGGTGGTTCAGTTGGGGTGGTGGGGCAGGATTGAGTGGTCAGTGGGGAGGTGGGGGTCAGTTGATCAGTGGGGGCAGGGGAGGGAGGTGGCAGTCAGCATTATAGTTATCCAGGAATTAGAAGTGGTTTTAATTCTCCTTCCTTTTCCTGGGTTATTACTGCTGTTAAAATAAAGTCAAAATCAACAATATATGATTTAAATGATATTTTCAGAAGGCTCTGATTGCAAGGCAATCGCCCAACGGATGTTTGATCTTTCCAGGCGATTGCTGAGCAATCTCTACTGGGGGATGTGCGAGGTGTAAGTGTGGGGTTAGTGCGTCCCCTGGCGCATCTTTGGGGGGACCCTCAGTTACAACACCCAGTAGCTCGGAAGTTATGAGGCAAAATAAACAGCAAGGACAAAATATGGACCTCTTCAGAAGTCTTAATGGTTATTTCCCTGAAGTAGAGCCTTCTTCATTTATCCCCTAACTCTGAATATATTGAAGCAAACTCAATAGTTCTATTGATCTATGTTTATGAAAGTGGCCATGGTGATCTGTAAACCTCTGAAAATTCCTTTCATTTGCATCACTTAAAATGGAATGGAATGGCGGCACAGTGGTTGGCACTGCTGCCTTACAGCACCAGGGACCTGGGTTTGGTTCTGGCCTTGGATGATTACCTGTGTGGAGTTTGCATGTTTTCCCTGTGTCTGCGTGGGTTTCCTCCAGGTGCTCCGGTTTCCCCTCACGGTCCAAAGATGTGCAGGTTAGGTGGATTGGCCATGCTAAATTGCCCCATAGTGTTCCAAAATGTGTAGATTAAGTGGATTAGGCATGGTATATGCACAGGGTTACTGGATCGGGAGGTGGGCCTGGGCAAGAGGGTCTTTCGGAGAGTCAGTGCAGACCCATTGTAGGGATTCTATGGTTCTGTGGTATGGATTTTATGGGTTGACTATCATCAGAGTGACACAGGTTGCATTTGAGCAATTTTGGCTATTCTTGAGATTTGAACCTTTGCATTCAAATCATTACCTTCCACTTATTCAGTAAACCTCTACTGCTTCCAACATGAGCATCTTTTTTCTTTCAATTAACTTTATTGAAGAAAAAAGGGATACCATAAATTTACTTTTCTGCCACTCTCAATTAAAACATTTTGTCGAACTAAATTATTATGTTATAATGTACAGCGTACAAAAAGGGAAAGTAATCTTTCTCTGATGCATTGCAGTATAAAAAGCCAGGCAATCTGAAGGCTGTAATGAAGTCTTACAATTGTATAACTATTTAAATATTTTATTCCACATTATTTTTAACTCTTACAATTATCGTTTGGGGAATTTGTCATTGGATTATCATTTCCAAGAGTGAGCCATTTTCCCAGTCAATTCCGAGGCTACCCTGGAGCCAGAAGTGCAAGGTTTTGAGAACATCCATCACAAAATTCACAAAAATCCTGAATGCTGGTGTCAACATGAATCAAAGTTAAAAACCTAGCTGATAAGCACACAACACTACAAAGGACACAAACTGTCAGAGGGATCTGAATGTGAATGAGTGATGCATTTTATTATGGCCAGGTGCAAAGTAATACATGGTGAAAACATGAAGCAGTCAGTAAGAGGACAGAATGAATGCATCTTTAATGACAAAAATGGAAATGTAAAAAATTTGGGTATGAGTCACCATTGACTAGAAACAGTTATTGTGAAGCAATTTTTAACAAGCATAATCAAGTCCTGAAAAGGTTTTAAAGCTTATTTGACCTTAAACTAAGTGAGTCACTAATCGATTAGACAAACTTGTGAATACACATCATCATAATTAATTCTGTGCAATGAGCTAAAGTTGATTTTGGAACTTTGTGCTCTAACTTATGATGAGGTTCACAGAGCTGAATACACTTAAATTAAATAAGAGGTGAGTTTTTTGTATTTAAACATTGAGGGGAATAGCAAGCATATATAAAAGTAGCCATCAATATCGACTTAGAATGCAGAACCAAAGGATCCAGTACAAGGTTACCAAGCCTCGAGCTAGACTAAATATTAGAATTTCTCTATCCCATAAAATGCTGTATACATGGAACAAATGCCTAGTAAAAGAAGTTAATGCTGTGTGGATTAACTTCTCTTAAAAATAGCTTTCTGAGTAGGAGTGGGATCAAAAGACCCAAGAGAATACATAGGAATAGTTATCAGCACAGGTAAAAATATCCCACATCAGTTAAGTTACAGCTTAATGAATCAATAGTGGAGGCTGAAAGAAAGATAGTTGGTGTTCTTCAATTAAATCTGTCATTGTGAAGACATGTAGAATCTTTCCTACAGGAAATTGAGTTAAGTTTACAATGAGGCCAACTGCAAATATTTTTTGCAGGACGTTGCTTAACAAAAGTATTTGGTCTTTTCCTTGTTTTATGCTTTCTATTGTATTCATGAAGATAAACTCTTTTTAAATTCTGTGTTTCAAAATGGTGGAAGAAAATCAGTACCCATTTAATAGACATGAGATACCCTCATGTTTAACACCAATATCAAAAGGATTTTTTCTTGTCTGAAATTGAAAAATACTAAATTTGTATAACAATATTAAAACATTGATTAAAGAATTCAGTTTATTTCATTCCTTATAATTTCCAAAGGAACGGTGGCACAGTGGTTGGCACTACTGCCTCACAGTGCCAGGGACCCGGCTTCAATTCCGGCCTCGGGTCACTGTCTGTGTGGAGTTTGCACATTCTCCCCGTGTCTGCGCGGGTTTCCTCCGGGTGCTCCGGTTTCCTCCTACAGTCCAAAGATGTGCGGGTTAGGTTGATTGGCCATGCTAAATTGACCCGAGTGTCAGGGGGATTAGCAGGGTAAATATGTAGGGTTACGGGAATAGGGCCTGGGTGGGATTGTGGTCAGTGCAGACTCGATGGGCAGAATGGGCCTCATTCTGCACTGTAGGGATTCTATGGTCTATAATATATGAATTAATATAAATACTTACAATTTGTAGCTTGTTGGAATTTCACAGACAAGATTTCTGTAACAGAGTTCCAAAAAGCATATAAAATGTCTGCTTGACTGTCCTAAGAGAAAAAATATAAATATTAGTTTCGATGTGCATTACCTGTGACTTCTTAATAAAAATAAATTGAGTATTCACTGAATATTACAATCCCAAATTTCTACTGCCTTGAAAAATAGCTGACTCAAATTTGTCATGTTTTGACATTTTCCTTCATCTCTCATTTTTCCTATGCATGTTGGCCCAGATATTGGGGTAAGTATAACAGTGATATTATCAGCACTCACCATTATTCAAGTGTAAATTGGACAGAAACCTACAGTTTAGACATACAGAATTAAACAGAAAAAACGAGAAGTTTCTATTCAGTGTTCTACTCCCCCACGCTTCACTACACCATTAACCATTATCTCAGCAAGAGATTCGCCGGTCAAACACATGAAAACTATGAAGTTGCAGTAGTTATGTGTTGGATACCCAATAAGCACATCACAGTTTGGACTTATCCATTCAAGTGTAAAATAATTTTTAATAAAGTGGTCAAGTCTAAATTCGAACCAAACATACCTGGCGTGGCACTGAAAATTTTACAAATGCAATAAGTCAATCCTTCAGATTGTAAGTATTGTATTGAAGATTTTTTAAGATTAAAATATTTCTCTTTGCCTTTTATCTCACTCACAATTCCATTTTTCATTCTTTCTCTAGTTTGCTTGCTGTATATGATTTAAATTGAATTAAATGTTCCAATTTACAAATATTTAAAGGAGACAGAGCCTGATAAATATTCTTCAACCCAATTAATTGAAGAGGCTGGCTGTTGCTTGCCCTGTTCACTATAATAGATGAATTCCATTAAATTATTTTTGAGGGAGTTGGCATTATAAGGGTTAAATGATTCCATGCTTTTCTCTAGTAACATTTCTGCAAAGATGCACTGTATTGGTCTGCTGACTTAATCACTTTGTCATTTTTTGTCAAAGATGATGCTGACTGAAGCTTACATAGGAGGGGACACCGCCCTTAAAATCAGAAGCATTTATATTGTGTGTGACATATTTACTTAGTCAGCAATATCAGAAATGTTCAAATCAATCATCTATTATTTCCAAGGCAGAGGCATAATCAGACTGCTCTACTTTTAAAAAAAATCTTAGCTATACCATAATTATGTCAACACAATTGCCATGATTTTTTTCTATTTTCTAAAGATAATCTTTCAAGGAAGTAAAATCTGGCATTGCTATTTTTAATCTTAAGAAAGTAAAACTGTTAATTTAGCTGCTTGTATTACCGAGTAGTAATATTGATATTTTTAGGATCATATGCTGTCAACTAATTTCAAAACCGAGTATCTCTACATTACTCCCAATATTTAAGTCTCTTTTCCTTCAAAACTTTGGTGATACTCTTGTGGAAAAAAAATCCTGACCATCGAAACATTCTGCTTGCTGATTCAGAGCAAAAGAATTGTGAATTCTACAGCCCATTCTCTACAATTTAGGCCAAGGTGACTGGAGTTATCTGGCTTCTAGGCATTTGGATGTTGAAAGTATGAGGATAATCTGACAAAATAATTTCACTTTTTCTTAATCTTATGTTTCTAAGAATCTAGTATAATCAAGGTTTACAAATATAACTGTTGAAAAACCAATGATGCAAGAAAATAAATCCATAATAGCTTCTGTTGCCTGAAGTAATTTGTGAACATGATATACTCTACTAGTTTGTGAGATCTCAAGTCTACGCTGTACGAAATTATCTCTTCCCTATCTTTGGTTCATCCTCCCTATAGCAGATCTTAACCCCAAAACTAACATTACCTTAGTTATTTCATCAATAAAGCAGACATGTGTCACGGGGTCTCTTTTCTTTGTTAAGACCTTTTGCAAATGCTGTACCTAAGGAAAATAAATCAATTTAACGTTAAAAATTAAAGTATTGGTCATCAACAATATTAGATGACCAACTCTTCTTCATTTTTAAAAATAGGTCCAACATCGGAGCTGCTGTCACCATACAAGGAATAAATTACACTTCCTGAAAAACCCTGTGGTATAAATTGTCAGGTAGTCCATGATATATTCTGGAAAATGTCATAAATATTTTCTTGAAAGAGGTTATATTGAATCATTGGGCGGAATTTTACCGACACATCCACCCAAGGTTCTTATGATCCCGTCCGAGACCAACGGAGAATGCCGTTCTCCGAGCCTCGCCCGCCCCCGGAATCGGGGCAGGTGTGCCAGTAAAATTCCAGCCTATGAATTACATCAAGGGGAGTGAAACTATAAACAAAAAGCACCATCAAGCCACAACACTTCAGAAAACAAAATGAACAAAGTCCAGAAGAGCATATTACATGTGGTGGAACTACTTTCAAACATTGAAAGACAATACTAAGTTAGATGACTTGTTTCCTTTTTGATTCAAACTACACAAATAAAAGATGCTTTGTGAGATTCCGAGGATCCACATCTGCAAGTCAACTTAGACTCCAAATGCCTATTGTCCTGGGGTGGCAAATCATGATAATGTACTAGTAATATCGATGACAGTAGTAGGGAAAATCTTAGAATCTATTGTAAATTGTGAGATAATTGGGTAGTTGAAAATGATAATATAATTGGACAGAATCAACAGGCATTAATGAAAGGGAAATCATGTTTGACAAACCTGTTAGGTTTTTTGAGAATGTTACTTGTAGCATATAGAGGAGAACCAGTGGACGTGGTGTATTTGAATTTTCAGAAGACTTTTGATAAGGTTAGTAAACAAGATTAGAACACATGGGATTGGAGTAATATCCTGGTACGGATTGAAAATTGGTTAGCAAGAAGAGAATAGGAATAAACAGGTCATTTTCAGGATAGCAGACTGTTACCAGTGAGATACCTCAAGGATCAGTGTTGAGCCACAGCTCAATTTAAATGAATGATCTGGATGTGGGGCCCAATTATATTTCCAAATTTGCTTATGGCATAAAACTAGGTGGAACTGCAAGTTGCGAGGAAAATGCAAGGAGGCTCAAAGGGATTTGAACAGGCTAAATGTGTGGGCAAGAACATGGCAGATGGAATATAATGTGAATAGGTCTGAAGTTACCCACTTTGGTAGGAAAAACAGAAAGGTAGGGTATTTCTTAAATTGAGAGAGGTTGGCAAGTGCTTATGTCCAAAAGGACCTGGGTTCTTTTTCATGAATTACTAAAAGCTAGAATACAGATGCAGCAAACAATTAGGACGGCAAATGGCCTTTGTCACGGACTGCGTAGATGTTAACTGCGAGTATGTCGCAAATTAAAACACCGGTTCCTGGTGGTGTATAGTTTTGTTTTTGGAACAGTGTGAGGAGTCACGTGAAACCCCTAGTGAGAATAACCAGCCCAGTCATTGTGTAACATTACTAAAGACCATTTAATAAATTAAAGACAAATACACATGAATAGGACTATGATACTAAGACAATTAAATATATGAATTACTAACCACGCATAGTTTATATAGAAATGACCTGTTCCAAAGTATATATCTGCGATTCCTAAATTCCTTCAGACTTTCCCATTCCCAAACAACATCCAAATTAAATCGATCTATACGTCAAATCCATCCTATAGTTACCATACAATACAAGGTGGCTAATCAAATCTGGGCAACATATTTTCCTGGTCCAGTGAAGATATTTAAACTGCCTTTGCAAAGGTTTCTGCAGCACTTTGGCACTAAGACTTCTTAGGTATTAAAATGTTCTCTCAGCTGTGAGATATTAAACTGGCCTGTCGGCTCTTAGATGTTACAATGTCTCTCAGGCTCTTAGCTGTTTCAATGCCGTCTTGGCTGCCAGTTGTCAAACTGGCCTGCCTGCTTTTGCAAGTGCTGGCAATTAAACTCTGGTTCTCCTGCAATTTTTCTTTTTGTATCTGGGCTGACTGCATCTGTCACCTTCTGTGACTCTCGGAATTAGCATCTGTATACCTCCACTGAGCCTTCAGTCATATAGGTAAGCTGTTTCCTAATGACAGGACTACTTACACCCGATTCTGTCTGAATGCCTGGTAATGTCATTACTGGGAAAGGTCTCATCTCATCATCCCCTTTGCATGCTAGTGACTGCTGTCGCTAGGCAGGTTTTTAACCTGTTGCTTGAGAGAGCATATCCTATCATTCCTTGTTAAATTGTTGTTCCTGTCATTACTAGGCAGATCCATGACACCTTCATCGCAAGGGGATTTCAGTACAGCAGTAAAGATGCCTTGCTGCAATTGTATAGAGCCTTGGTAAGATGGCACCTGGAGAATTGTGTAAAGTTTTAGTCTCCTTATCTAAGCAAAGATATACTTGTCATAGAGGGAGTTCAACAGGAGTTCACCAGACTAATCCCTGGGATGTTGTGGTTGTGTTAAAGGAGAAGATTTGGGGCCTGTAATCTCTGGAGTTTTGAAGAATCAGAGGTGACTTCATTGAAACTTACAAAATTCTACAGCCAATGATAGAGTAGATGTGGATAGGATGTTCCCCCTCGCACATTTCCACTCCATCTGACGAAGGAGCAGCGCTCCGAAAGCTTATGGTATTTGCTACCAAATAAACCTGTTGGACTTTAACCTGGTGTTGTGAGACTTCTTACTGTGTTCACCCCAGTCCAACGCCGGCATCTCCACATGGAGAGTCTAGAACCAGGGGACACAGCATCAGAATAAGAGACAGACTACTTAAGACTGCAATGAGGAGTGTTTTATTCACTGAAGGTGGTGAATCTTTGCAACTCTCTTTCCCAGAAGGCAGTGGAAGATCAATCATGTTCAAGATAAAAATCAATAGATTTCTGGATACTAATGACATGAAGGGGATAGTGGGAAAAATGGTGTAAGTCAATGATCAGCCATGATCTATTTGAATGGCAGAGCAGGTTCGATGGGCTTCCTCCTGCTCCTCTATTCCCAAGAACATAAAAGGAACCTTTCACATATTGGTCTTAATTAATTAGAGTTCAAATAAAACTATAGTGTTTTTTTTCTTGGTGGATCCTGCCCAATCAGGAACCAACAATATCCAATATAACCATCCTTGTTTAGAAGTGGAATTATCAAATCTTCTTCCCAAAAAGTTTCAAGATTGACGAAAACACTTCAGTTTTTCTGCCAGTTACAGGAGAAAACTGTGTAGGTATGCACCCAATCAAAGCCTTATATGCACATAAGATATTGCAACCCTCCCCACAAATTTCTTGATAAAACATCCGATGCAATTTGAGCCAAAGAAGGTGCCTATTCCTATTCACATGTGGAAGTTCAACAAATGAGGAGGAATTAATTGTTAATTGATGCTGCATAATTTCCAATTACATTTAACAATTAAAAGTCATCAGAATCTTACTTGTCCACATGCAGCACAAATTTGATCCATCAGTTTCTCCATATTCGTCCAAAGAGCAGCACGGAATGCTGGTGTGTTGCCTGGGGTGGGCATTGTGGCTCTTCCAGGTCCTGTAAATTTTGAAAAGCAAGAACAATTATGCAAAAGTACAAGGGCTGAGGGGACAAGAAAATTAATGTGATTTAGAATTAAAAACACTGCCTCTCATTTAAATTATGTTAACATTCAAATAGTGTATTTGCTATTATCAAACATTATGATCTTGTTAATTGCATTCCTATTGCCATGATATAACTTTAGTATAAAAGTCAAACTTGCCTCTTGTGGTGGCTTGAATAGGTTGAGTTAGCAGTTTTATATCCAAGGCACTGCTGATATTATCTTCAAGAGATACCTGATACCCATCAACTACATTTTTAATCGTCTCCTTTAAGGTTCCAAGGTTGTAGAAAACTTGAAGTGCTGTTCCAACCTGTGTCGGATTCTTATTTTAAAGAGATAAAAACATATATTGTTATTCATAATTAAGATTAAGTTGCGAGCTCTGTTCCTATTTACCACATTAAACAAAAGACGATATAATTTAGATTGACATTCTAACAATAAGTTCTGACTCCTGAAATATTCTCGCACCATTGGTTTAAAGATTGATCATGATCTAGAAGTATTCTCTTTATCCTTCATAGTGATCTGCCTATGACATTAGTCTATACTACTCACATCATACCCCAACTCCAAACATGGCCAGATAATAAACAGGAAAGAGGGAATACCCAAGAAGCTTTGGATCAGATATTGATCTTCAATCAATGAGTAAGGAGCAACCAACAGAAGATAATCCAGTCTATTTCCTTATTCATTCAACCACCAAACAAAAAATGATCATGTTACAAGACTCCAAGTAGGTTTCTCAGATCCTAAACTTTCACGCAAGTTTAGATATTGAGACAGTTGAGTTAGATCATACTGAATGGAGAAGGTAAACTGCATTTGAAACATCTTTTCAAAGGCTCTCCATCACCCCAGAGGCACAAGGGAGCAGATGGTCCACTCCTGCTTCTATTTCTTCTGTTCTTATGCCATTCACAATCTTAAAGCATGCATGCTTCTCAGCTGAGACATCAGGGCAGCAATAATTCATTTGAAATAGGAATAGCTAGATGAAAACTAAGTCAAGGTTGATCCAGTTTGCCATCTATTAGCAGTGGTTAGCACTGCTGCTTCACAGGGCCAGGAACCCAGGTTCGATTCCCGGCTTGGGTCACTGTTTGTGTGGAGTTTGCATGTTCTCCCCATGTCTGTGTGGGTTTCCTCCAGGTGCTCCGGTTTCCTCCTACATTCTGAAAGACGTGAGGTGCATTGACCCGAACAGGTGCCAGACTGTGGCGACTAGGGGAATTTTACAGTAACTTCATTGCAGTGTTAATGTAAGCCTTACTTGTGATTTATAAATTAACTTTTAACTTTACCAACTTGGTACTCACATGATATAAAACAGGATTTGTTGACTAATTAATTTATATCAATTTGTCTATAACGAAGTCAGTTAAGAGGCAAAGAAAACACCAGGTGGTGGAAAGCTTTGGGGACCAAAAGTCCAAAATCACCCCTTCCTTCCAATTAAGCTAGACTTCGTAAGAAGTCTCACAACACCAGGTTAAAGTCCAACAGGTTTATTTGGTAGCATGAGCTTTCGGAGCACTGCCCCTTCATCAGGTGAGTGGAGGATTGGATTCACAAACAGAGCATATATAGACACAGACTCAATTTACAAGATAATGGTTGGAATGCGAGTCTTTACAGGTAATCAAGTCTTTACAGGTGCAGACAATGCGAGTGGAAAGAGGGTTAAGCACAGGTTAAAGAGGTGTGTATTGTCTCCAGCCGGGACAGTTAGTGAGATTTTGCAAGCCCAGGCAAGTCGTGGGGGTTAAAGATAGTGTGATATGAACCCAAGATCCGGTTGAGGCCGTCCTCATGTGTGCGGAACTTGGCTATCACAGTTTCTGCTTGGCAATTCTGCATTGTCGTGTGTCTTGAAGGCCACCTTGGAGAACGCTTATCCGAAAATCAAAGGTTCATGCACAGGTTCGAACAAGGCCTCTTCACCACACAGGACCTTCAACCGACGCTATACACTAGATACATCGATGACATTTTCTTCCTTTGGACTCACGGCGAACAATCACTGAAACAACTATATGATGACATCAACAAGTTCCATCCCCCATCAGATCTGCCATGGACTACTCTCCAGAATCGGTTGAATCCTTGGACACAAACATCTCCGTCAAGGACGGTCACCTCAGCACTTCACTGTGCTGCAAGCCCACAGATAACCTCACAATGCTCCACTTCTCCAGCTTCCACCCTAAACACATTAAAGAAGCCATCCCCTATGGACAAGCCCTCGATATACACAGGATCTGCTCAGATGAGGAGGATCGCAACAGACACCTACAAATGCTGAAAGACACACCTACAAATGCTGAAAGACACCCTCATAAGAACAGGATATGGCGCTTGACTCATCGACCGACAGTTCCGACACGCCACAGCGAAAAACCACACCAACCTCCTCAGAAGACAAATACAGGACACGGCGGACAGAGTACTCTTCGTTGTCCAGTGCTTCCCCAGAGCGGAGAAGCTACGACGTCTTCTCCAGAACCTTCAACATGTCATCGATGAAGACGTACATCTCGCCAAGGCCATCCCCACACCCCCATTACTTGCCTTCAAACAACCACGCAACCTAGTCCACAGCTAACTACCAGCCTTCAGGAGAACAGTGACCACGATACCACACAACCCTGCCACAGCAACGTCTGCAAGAAGTGCCGGATCATCGACACGGATGCCATAATCTCACGCGAGAACACCATCCACCAGGTACACGGTACGTACTTTTGCTACTTGGCCAACATTGTCTACCTGATTAGCTGCGGGAAAGGATGTCCCGTGGCATGGTACATTGGCGAGAGCTTGCAGACGCTACGACAATGGATGAATTGACACTGCTTGACAATCACCAGGCAGGAGTGTTCCCTTCTTGTCGGGGAACACTTCAGCAGTCAAGGGCATTCAGCCTCTGATCTTCAGGTAAGCGTTCTCCAAGGTGGCCTTCAAGACACACGACAATGCAGAATCGCTGAACAGAAACTGATAGCCAAGTTCCACACACGAGGACGGCCTCAACCGGGATCTTAGGTTCATGTCACACTATCTGTAACCCTCATGACTTGTCTGGGCTTGCAAAATCTCACTAACTATCCTGACTTGAGACAATTCACACCTCTTTAACCTGTACTTGACCCTCTCTCCACTCGCATTGTCTGCACCTGTAAAGACTTGATTACCTGTTAAGACTCGCATTCCAACCATTATCTTGTAAATTGAGTCTGTGTCTATATATGCCCTGTTTGTGAACCCAATCCTCCACTTACCTGATGAAGGGGCAGCACTCCAAAAGCTCGTGCTACCAAATAAACCTGTTGGACTTTAACCTGGTGTTGTGAGACTTCTTGCTGTGCCTACCCCATGCCAACGCCAGCATCTCCACATCAAAGCTAGACTTAACTATGTCATGTCGCAAATCAGTCTTAGACTGTTCTTCAAAAATATCTCAAAGAAATCTAACTAATTTGCATTTGATTTAATCTATAGGGGACTTTAACTGCCTCAAAAATGAATGCGGCAGTGATTGTGTTCAGGGCAGAGAAAGGGAGGAATTTCTAAAGTGCATGAAAATACTTTCTGGAGAAGAGCTATTTTTAGCAAATTAAGGAGGCCTGGTCTGGATAAACTGGAGCCAAAGACTGGCAGACAGAACTGTAATGGTGAAGCCTTAAAAAAAAAGATGGTTCAGATGCAGTTTAGTTACATTCCCACGAGGGAAAACAATCAAAGCAATATGGATGATGAAGGATTTAGACAGTAGAATGAAGCAGCAAAGGGGAGTATATATCATGCGTTAGCTTTAAAGAATAGGAAAAGTAAATTGTACTGTTGCCATGGTTAACACACTATAAAAAATTATTTAGATGTAGAAATGAATATCAAGAAGTTGGTGATGCAAACATGCATCCCAGAAAAAGTCAAAAGGTAATTTACAACCAATTCATTGCTTCTGACTGATATTGTTACTGTTGTTATGTCGACAAATTAATCAATTTTTACACAGCAAGTACTCACATACAACAATCTGACCAGTTAATCTTTTTAGGTATGGTTATTCTGGGATAATTGATGGTCAGGATACTGGGAAAACTGCCTTGCTCTTTGAATAGTGCTATGTTAGATTGTGCGTTGACTTCAGCAGACAAAATGGGGCCTCAGTTTTACATTTCTTAGAAATACCAATTCCAGCAATCCAATATTCTCTCAGTTCTACACTGAAACATCAAACAAATGTATATGTTCAAGTCCTGGAGTAATGCCTAGCCCTACACTCTTCCGAATAAGGCTACCACTGACTTAAGCTATCACAGAAAACTTTCAGAATCTTCAAAAAAGTGGAGAAGGCTTTTATTCAAACCTTATCCTGGATTTTAAAAAGTTTAATGTATTCTCATCCAATTCTTGGTGTTTTAGTCATATTATTCATCCTACTACCAATAACAAAGTATAAAACACTGATCCTTTAATGTTAACTCTCAGTCCAATCACTCTGACAAGTGATAGCAAATAGTTCTGACAGTTAATTGTGAGGCTGTTCCAAATAATTCAAAATAATAGCTATAGTATGTAAAATGGTCTTAAATAAACAAATTTTAAAACTTATCAGTCACAAGTGACAAGTAGAGTCACCAAATTTGTTAATTGTTAATCTAAATGACAATACAGAGCACCATAAAAGTCAGATATAACATTTATGTAAACAATACCGTAGCGTTCTAAACCACTGTTAGCAATTAGCAGACAGGCAGCATCTGGCATTGGAAACAAATGAGACATAACGAGAGATGGAGACATACTGATCACTGAAATTACTCAATATCTGTTGTCTGCACGCTATACCAACATGGACTGTGATGATTTGAGGGTCAACATGATCTTGGCAGCCAAATTAGATACCAATTTATATATATATATATATATATATATAATTGTCTGCTGCTACAAATACAGGTTGAGCTTGAAAGACTCACCTGTCTTGTACTGTGCTCATCAGCAATTTGCTACTTCATTTCTACCCACCTTTCCATCATCAACAGAATATTTTTGCACGTTTGTTTCTTTGCCATTTTGTTTCTCTAAAAGCAGTGAATCATGCTGGGATAAACTTTCCACAGGTACCATCAACTTTTTGATATCAAACTCAAAATGCTCATTCTTCATGTGTCAACCTAGATGCTATAAGCAGCTGGAAGACTTTTCAACTACCTTTCTTCACCAAAGGTAATTAATTCACCATACAGATAGGCAAGAATATCAACTTGGAACTAGCTATGGTAAATTATCCCTCCTCACCCTTTATAATTTGCCTGCATTCTTTGACTCAGTCGACAATGCTCTCCTCCACCAACACTTCACTAGTCATCCAGTTGGGTACCACTGCTTGATTCCATTCTCATCTATCTAATCATAGCCAGAGTATTGCTTGCAACGGCTCCTCTTCCTGCTCCTGTGCAGTTACCTCTGGTATATTTGGTCCCTCCCATTTCTTATCTATGTAATACCCCTTGGTGACATAATCTAAAAACACAGCACTAGCACTAGACCCCCATTTATTGACTACAGCTCAGCCTTCAACACCATTATCCCTATGAAACTCATCTCCAAACTCCATGGCCTGGGCCTCAGCTCCTCCCTCTGCAACTGGATCCTGAACTTCCTAACTCACAGACCACAATCAGTAAGGATAGACGACAACACCTCCTCCATGATCATCCTCAACACCGGTGCCCCACAAGGCTGTGTTCTCAGCCCCCTACTGTACTCCTTATACACCTATGACTGTGTGGCCAAATTCCCCTCCAACTCGATTTTCAAGTTTGTTGACACCACCGTAGTGGGTCGGATCTCAAACAATGATGAGACAGAGTACAGGAATGAGATAGAGAATCTGGTGAACTGGTGTGGCAACAATAATCTCTCCCTCAATGTCAACAAAACGAAGGAGATTGTCATCGACTTCAGGAAGCGTAGAGGAGAGCATGCCCGTGTCTCCATCAACAGGGACGAAGTGGAATGGTCAAGAGCTTCAAGTTTTTAGGTGTCCAGATCACCAACAACCTGTTTTGGTCCCCCCATGCCGACACTTTAGTTAAGAAAGCCCACCAACGCCTCTACTTTCTCAGAAGATTAAGGAAATTTGGCATGTCAGCTACGGCTCTCATCAACTTTTACAGATGCACCATAGAAAGCATTCTTTCTGGCTGCATCACAGCTTGGTATGGCTCCTGCTCTGTCCAAGACTGCAAGAAACTACAAAAGGTTGTGAATGTAGCCCAATCCATCACACAAACCTGTCTCCCATCCATTGACTCTGTCTACACTTTCCGCTGCCTCGGCAAAGCAGCCAGCATAATTAAGGGCCCACGCACCTCGGACATTCTCTCTTCCACCGGGAAAAGGATACAAAAGTCTGAGGTCATGTACCAACCGACTCAGGAACCGCTTCTTCCCTACTGCTGTCAGACTTTTGAATGGACTTATCTTGCATTAAGTTGATCTTTCTTTACACTCTAGCTATGACTGTAACACCACATTCTGCACTCTCTCGTTTCCTTCTCTACGAACGGCATGCTCTGCCTGTATAGCGTGCAAGAAACAATACTTTTCACTGCATGCGAATACATGTGACAATAATAAAACAAATCAAAATCAAATAAAAGAAATAGTTTTCATATGTAGGCTGACAACACCAAGCTCTCCTCAACACCACTTCTCTCTCTATTCTCCCACTGTTGATAAAATATCAGACTGCTTGCTCAACATCCAGTTCTGCATGAACAGAAATATCCTCCAATTAAATATTGGAAAGTGTGATATCAGTCTTCCGTCCTCACTACAAACTCTACTACCCAGGTACTGACTCCAGCCCTCTCCAAGGCAACTGACCTACTTTGGCTGCAGGTCCAGCAACTCCTCTGTACCTATCTAAATCTGACCTTTTGAGAATGCCCAATTTTAACTCCATTATTAGTGGATGTGCGTTCAGCTGTCAAGGTTCTATGTTCCCTCCCTAATCCTCTCCACCTTTCTTTCCTCCTTTAAGACACTCCTTAAGCCGATCTCTTTGATCAAGTATTAAGCCATCTGCTCTAATATTGCCTTATGTGGCCCGCTATCTCAAAATAACTTAAATATAATTTGTATTTAAAACAATCACTGTCACCAGGGAAAAGGCACTGGGGAAACTATTAGACCTAAAGACTGACAAGTCCCCCAGACAAGATGGGCCTGCATCCTAAGTCTTAAAAGGTTTGGCTGCAGAGAAAGCAGAGATATTGGTTCCAATCTTCCAAAGTTCTTTAGATTCTGGAAGCATTCCAAGGGTTGGAAAACAGAAAATGCAATACCTTTATTAGAAAGAGGGAGACAGAAAGCAGGAAACTATGGGGTAGTTAAGGAAATTGCTAAAATCCATCATTTAGAATGTTATAGCAGGATATTTAGAAAATCAGAATGTGATCAGGCAAAGGTAATGTGGTTTTGTGAAAGGGATATTGTGCTTAACTAGTTTATTAGAGTTTCCTGAGAAAATAATAAGCAACGTGGATAAAGAGGAACCTGTAGATATGGTGTACTTGAATGTCCCAAAGGCATCTGATAAGATGCCACATCAAACATTGTTATATGAAATAAGAGTTCAATGTAAAAGGTGTAACATATTAGAATAATAAGAGCGCTGTTTTTTTTTAAACAGGAGTCAGAAAGTTGGGATAAATCAGACCTTTTTTTTGGATTGGCAAGCTATCACTAGTGGAATCAGGGATCAGTGCTGGGGCCTCAATTATTTACAATCCCCATGGCCAGAATTTTCATGCCGGCAGGATCTTCTGGTCCCGCCAATGGTGTAGGCCCGTGTAGATTTCCCAGCAGTGTGGGGTGAAGTCAATGGAAAATCCCATTGACAGCAGTGGGACCAGAAGATCCCACCATCAGCCAACTGCACGCCACCTCCTGCCATGAGAAAGACACTGCGGGAAGGCCTGAGAATCTCACCCCATATCACTGACTTGGATGAGGGGACCAAATGTATGGTCGCTAAATTTTCTAATGACACCAAGATAGGTAGGAAAGTAATTTCTTGAGGTAAAGATTCAACAAAAGAATATGAATAAATTAATGAGTGGACAAAAAATTGGCAGATGGGGTACAATCTGGGAAAATGTGAACATTGGCAGGAAGAACAGAAAAGCAGTATACAATTTAAATGGAGAGAGATTGCACAACTTGGTGGTACAAAGGGATCTGGGTGCTCTGGCACATGAATCACAAGTTAATATGCAGGTGCATCAGGGCAAATCGAATGTTGGCAAAAAGGAATGTAAAAGGAAGTTTTACTGCAGCTGTACAGGGGCTTGGAGTGCCATTTTGGAGTACTGTGAATGGTTTTGGTCTTCTTATTTGAAGAATATAAATGTGTTAGCAGTTCAGAGAAGGTTCACTCAACTCATTCCTGGGGGTTGGGCCTATACCCAATGGAGTCAAGAATGAGTGGTGATCTTATTGAAATATATCAGATCCTGAGGTGACTGGAGAGGATGGACACCAAGAAGCTGCTTCCTCTTATGGGGGAGACTGGAACCAGGGGACAGTTTAAATACAAGAGGTCTCCCTTTTAACATGGAGATTAGGAGAATTTTCTCTCTCTCAGAAGATGATTAGTCTGTGGAATTCTCTACCTCAGAAAGCAGAAGAGGCTGTGTCATTGAATTTATTCAAGGTCGAGTTGGATAGATTTTTGAAAGACAAGGGAGTCAAGGGTTATGGGGGCCAATAGGAAAGTGGAGTTAAGACCACAATCAGACCTGACATGATCTTATCGAATGGCAGAGCTGACAGAAAGGGGCGAATGGCCAATTCCTGCTCCCAAGTCCTATGTTCCCATGTATCAATTGTTTCTTTATAATACTCCTGTGAAGTGGTATGGAATGTTCTATGACATTAAAGATGCTAGATAAATACAAGATGCATTTGTTGTTGGAACTTGTCATTGGACTCTATTACCGAGTCAGATGCCCAAATGGTGACCAGAATCCTCTGTTCAGCTTTGTTCATAATGAAATTTTATACAGGATGTAGGGATATCTTCAAGTGCTACCATCAGCTGCTCATAAACACTTCTGATCTAAAGGGTGAAAATCACTACTGCATATAATCTGGCGAAAGTAGAGTTTCTAAGATTACATTTTTAGCCAAAAGATAGGGGGGTCAACAATTATGAATAATTGTTTTGAGATGCCAAAATCCTCACTTTCCTATCATCTCGCTTTCGTAGAATTGTCAAAATTTATGAAAGTCTCACCCATGTTCCCATTACAGGCCAATCTATATCCATTCTTTGGCGATGTTTGATTATAAACTGCTGAAACGCAATAAGCCATTCATTACATTTTGCTGGGACATGCTGCGTAATCTTGATTTTCTGTCACAGTACAAAATTCTTTTTCTTCATAAACCTAATACACTATCCAAGGTTGGTTTGCAACCTGCAATGCCTAATCTGCTGGCTTCATTCAGGGCGAAGCTTTGGATGGATCCGCAAGAAACTGAAAATCCATTCTGATGATTTTCACTGATATATGTGGCCACATTTGCTAGGCTTTCCTCCTTTGCACATCTATTCTTAGGCATCTAAGTGTGTAAAGAGTTTCCTCCAATCTCTAATGTTCTTCCCCGATACCTTGAACTCTCAAGTTATTGCACAATTATTTGGTGCTATACAATCTCAATGGCTTTAAGTTTGAACTGGGCTGTGTATCGTGATACCATGTTACCATATTAGAGGGCAAGAGTGGTGGGAATGCAGCACGAATCAGTGAGGTGGTATCCTTGTCAGCACGTATTCATGTGCATAAACATGAGGAAATAAGTAGCCACTTTCAATGGTATGCTATGATTTTATCAATGAGTAGGTTTGCACAAGGGTGGGTTTGACTTCCTGTTGGGGAGCACTTCAGCGGTCACGGGCATTCGGCCTCTGATATTCGGGTAAGCGTTCTCCAAGGCGGCCTTCGCGACACACGACAGCGCAGAGTCGCTGAGCAGAAACTGATAGCCAAGTTCCGCACACACGAGGACGGCCTCAACCGGGATATTGGGTTCATGTCACACTATTTGTAACTCCCACAGTTGCGTGGACCTGCAGAGTTTCACTGGCTGTCTTGTCTGGAGACAATACACATCTTTTTAGCCTGTCTTGATGCTCTCTCCACTCCCATTGTTTTGTTTCTTAAAGACTTGATTAGTTGTAAGTATTCGCATTCCAACCATTATTCATGTAAATTGAGTCTGTGTCTTTATAAGCTCTGTTTGTGAACAGAATTCCCACTCACCTGAAGAAGGGGCTTAGAGCTTCGAAAGCTTGTGTGGCTTTTGCTACCAAATAAACCTGTTGGACTTTAACCTGGTGTTGTTAAACTTCTTACTGGGTTTGACTTCAGCAGGGAGCGGGTGGCAAGTACAAAAGAGTTTGCATTTTCTGGGCAAAGGTTGGCGGTTGACTTTTACACAGGGTCGACCATTACTCAAGTATATATGGTATATGAGTATATTTAGTCCTCAGAGGTTGCAATGTTCTTAAAAACATCATCTTGTTTGGATTGGATTAAAATCCTGTCAAAAGTACTTTTTAAATTACTGTTGTCCACTAACGAGATAAACATAATCCTTTTATACAGCACCTGCAATTACAGCATTTGCTGCAATTATCCCAACAATGCAATGTTACAGCTGATTCACTGGCTCAGTATGATCTTTCCTTTTATATATGAAACAGGACAAGATGAAGGATCAAGATCTGAAGTAATTTCATACTGATTAGAAGTCATTAGCCTTCTCCACTCAGTTCAAGTTCTTGAAGAATACAAGGTTTTTCCTTTTGATGTAAAGGTCATTGTTATACTGCACTAAAAATTATAAAATCTAAAAGTCTCTGATGAAGTGACATTTAATCTTTCAAAATAGCCACCAAGTAGAATGGGAACATATGCCTGACAGGTTTTACTTTTATTTTACATGTTTTCATATCTGCTATTTGCTATAATCTCCTGTATATCAAGCTGTGGCTGTACTGCACAATTACTTTAATGTAAACAAATGAGGAAACTATGTCAATTGGTTGCAGCAATTTAGTCCAACAATTTACTATCACAAGCACAACTCTGCCAGATCTAGAAAGGAAAATATGTCAGAAGAACATTACATTAACTTTAATGATCAGAAAAAAGCTTTTTGGCTAATTGGTGTTGATTGAACTGAATCAAAACTAACCACCACCTTCTTGCAATATACCTCAATTTATGTTCTCTATAGGAACACATCTTTTACCACTAGGATTTACTAGGATCATCAGGTATTACTTATGTCTCATAGTCAGGAGGTTGTGGGTTCAAGCCCCTCTTTAGGGAAGTGTATAATTTACGCTGATGCACCAGTCTCATACCATTGATGAGGGTACTGTTGTTGATGCACTGTATATGGACTTCCAAAAGACATTTGTTACAGTGCTGCACAACAGACCCGTGAGCAAAATTAGAGCTTATGAATTAAAAGGAATGGATACAAAATTGGCTGAGTGACAGGAAACAGAGCATAGTGGTAAATTGGAAGACGGTTTATAATGGGAGTTCCCCAGAAGCCCTTGTTCAGAACCTTGCTCTTTCTGATATATATTAATGAGTTAGAGCTTGGTTTACTACACACAATTTCAAAATTTGCTGAAAATACAAAACTTGGAAGCTTTGTGAACTATTGGTAGAATAGGCTGACAAGTGGCAGATGAAATCTAATGTAGAAACGTGTGAAGTGATTCATTTTGGGATGTAGAATGCAAACAGACAATACAAAATAAAGGGTACAATTTTAAAAAGAATGAGGGTGCAGAGGGACTTTGGTGTTTAGGTGCATAATTCACTGAATGTGACAGGACAAGTTGATAGAGTGGCTTATAAAGCTTACTGCATCCATGGCTTTATCAAAAGGGGCACAGCGTACAAAAAAAACTTATGTTAAATCTGTTTAAACACTAGTTCAGCTTCAGTCGGAGTATTGCATCTAGTTCTGATATGGAAACAGGAAGACAGAAAAACTGCTAAAATTTGGCATGATAGAAGAATGCCACCTTGACTATAGTTCCATACATTCTAAACCTGCTAAGGACTCCATTCCATTCTCCTAGTTCCTCCGATTCTGTCACATGTATTCTGATGATGCGAACCTCCACACCAACACTTGAGATGTCTTCTTTTTTCTTCAACTGAGGATTCTCCCCCAGCCCTTACCATGAGTGACAGGGCCTTCAACAATGCACACCACATTTCCTGCACTTTTGATCTCATCCCTTTGCTTCCCTCACAGAACTATGACAGGATTCCCCTTGTCCTCGCCCTCCATCCCACCAGCCTCCATATTCAATAGATCATTTTCTGCCACCTCAAAGTGATGCCACCATCAAACACATCTCACGCTTTCCTTCAGCATTCCAAAGGGATTCCTTTCTGTGATACCCTGTTTCACTCCACAATCACCCCAACATCTCTATCCTATTACAGCACCTTTCCATGCAAATACAGGAAATGTAACATCTGCCTTTTACATCCTCTCTTCTCACCATCCAAAGTCCCAAACACACTTTCCAAGTGAAGCAGCAATTTACTCTATTGTATTTGCTGCTCACAACGTGGTATCCTCTTACATTGGAGAGACCAAATGCAGATAAGGTGAACACTTTGAACACCGCCTCCATTCAATCTGCATGCATCCAGTGGCATACAAGTTTAATTCTCCATCTTGCTCTTGTGTTGACATCCCTGCCCTTGGCCTGCTGCATTGTTCCAGTGAGCTTGAGCAACATAACCTCACCTTTTGATTAGGCATTTTATTGCCTTCCAGACCCAACACTGAGTTTAATAAATTCAGTCTGTAAATTCTTTTGTTTCCTTTTCCTTGCATGTTTCAATTTTTCTCTTGATTTTGCTTTCAGACAGCAGCACACATGCACTATGCACACCTTTTTATATTTTTCGGCCCTATCACCATTCCATTTTGCACTGTAAGACATAATTCAATTCTGCTATTCAATCTCTGTCTTCCATGCCATCATAGACCTTCCTTTCTCCTCACCCCACTCACTCTTTGCTCAAAACCTATTACATTCTTAACTTTTCCTAGTTCTGATGAAAGACCAGTCGGAAATGTTAACTTTTTTTCTCCACAAATGCTGTATGACCTGCTGAATATTTCCATTATTTTTACGTTAGGTCTTCCAATGACAAAGCAACTAAATAGAACTGAAATATTGGAGCACGGGTAATGTGTGCTCAGCTCCTACAAAGTGTTGGCAAAACCATTGATCATCAACTGTGACTAGTCAATATTTTAAAAATAACATCCCTTTTTATATGTTATTTCCAAGGGTTAGTGACTAAATTAATGGGCGTACATGTACCTTTAAAATTTATACCAAGCACGTGCATACTTCTGAACCGAGTGGATGGGAAATAACATTCTTCCTAGTTTTTGCACCGCAAAGGGAACTTGTGTCAATAGCACAACTTAACTCTCTTCTGCTTTAACTCCTGTCCTCGATCATTCAGGGATCACATTTTGTCTCCATCCAAAATACTCAGACCTAGGTCAGGCGCCTCCTACTCATTTGGATTTCATGTCCAACTAGCTGTACAAAACCTTGCTAGCTTTAATGAATCAAGCATTACTTCTCTTTACACAAAAATAGTGCTGATGAACTAAAACATCAAACCACCAAAGATTAATAGATTTGAGTAATGCTTTTATTAACACATGTGGCTGAACATTTTAGTTTCACCTTACAGAACCACTTACCATAAATATGTCAAATGTTTAATGAAGCTGGCAAAATAAGCAAGGAATTAACAGCTTGCTGCCTTTTTTCAAGTCAAAGTTTGATTTCATAATAAAGTATTTATTTACATTGCTGAGTTCAATAAAGTAAGGATGGTAAACTGAGATACCCCATTCTAAAATGGTATCAGATCATGGCAGATATGAAAACATTTCCAAAATGAACTTGCTGCAACTAGGTGAAAAAAATGTAGCCAATAACCAATGTTTTTGTTACAGTTTTTGTTACAAGTTTTTGTTACAGTTAAAGTCCAACAGGTTTATTTGGTATCACGAGCTTTCGGAGCGCTGCTCCTTCATTAGGTGAGTGACTCAAGTCTGCCCTGACTCTCCAAAAGAGCATCTTACCCAGGCCCACCTCCCGCCCCAACAACTACTGTAACAAAAACTTGTATGCAGGTAACTTAATGTCTAACCTGGCTGTTTGTGGAAATAATTTCATGGAACATTGATAGTTTCAGCGCGAAAAAAGGCAAATTCAGCCCATTGTATTTGTACCCACCCTTTGTGAAAAATGCAAAACTAATCCCACTATTTAGTGACATTCCCATAGCTTCCTATTTTCCTGTTTAAAAATGGTTATCCTATTTCTTTTAAAAGCAACTGACTCTGCCTCAACCATTTCCTGTTTCAAAACATTTCAAGCTCCAACAATCCTACGTGCAAAAATTGTCTCCCAATTTATCTCCTCACTCTTATCAAGTTCCTCATCACTGACTTCCCAACTTGGAGAAAATACTTTTCCTATCAAAATGTTTTCGTATCAAAATCTTTCATAATGTTTAAAACCTCCATTAAATCTCCTTTTAAACCTTTTAAAATTGCTTTCCCATTTTCTTAACAAGTGGGAAGGTCAACTGCAAGTTGATTAACTTGTATGCACAATGTACTCTGTATCTTTCGTAACCATTACTGCCAACGCAAATTTTATAAGTTCATGTGTAAAGACTTTTTCCCCCCCAATCTCTCCCAAACCTACCAGCATTACTGGAACTACAGTAGTTTAGATTAGCACCTAATAAGATGATTATTCCATCTTTCTGTTGATACATATATTCACACAGAATGTTTATATCTGGTTGATCAGCACTGAGACCTCAGCTATTTACAATCTCTATTAAGGACTTAGATGAAGAAGCCAAGAGTAATGTATCCAGGTGTGCTGACAATACAAAGCTAGGTGAGAATGTAAATTGCCAGGAAGTCAAAGAAAGGCTGCAAGGAGATATAGACTGGTTGAGAGAGTGGGCAACAAGATGGCAGGTTGTGATGAGCCCCCAAGAAAATACTTAACTTAAAATCAGAGATCGGAAGTTTGCAGGATGGGAGGTGGCAACATAGTGGTAGTGTCACTGGGCTAGTAATCCAGAGACCCAGAATAATGTTCTGGCAAACCAGGTTCAAATCCCACCATGGCAGATGGAAAAATTTGAATTCAATAAAAATCTGGAATTAAGTCCAGTGATGACATGAAACCATTGTCGATTGTCATAAAAACCCACCTGGTTGACTAATGTCCCTTAGGGAAGGACATTAGCGCAGCATGGTAGCACAATGGTTAGCACTGCTGCCTCAGTGCCAGGGACCTGGGTTCGATTTTGGCCTTGGATGACTGGCCGTGTGGAGTTTACACATTCTCCCAATGTCTACATGGGTTTCCTCCGGGTGCTCCAGTTTCCTGCCACAGTCCCAAAGATGTGCATGTTCAGTGGATTGGCCATGCAAAATTGCCCCTTTGTGTCTAAAAATATGTAGGTTAGGTGGATTAGCCATGGTTAAAAAGTGTAGGAATACATGTTGGGGCGGGAGGTGGGCCTGGGTAAGATGCTCTTTTGGAGAGTCAGGGCAGACTTGAGTCACTCACCTAATGAAGGAGCAGCGCTCCGAAAGCTCGTGATACCAAATAAACCTGTTGGACTTTAACTTGGCATTGTGAGACTTCTTACTGTGCCTACCCCAGTCCAACACCGGCATCTCCACATCTTGAGAGAAAGGAGCAATACAATTGGCTTTGAGTTAAAGAGAACGATTTGGGCACTAGACTTGAAATATAGTGGGCTTGAGAGAAAGCAGAAGGCAGCTAAAAGTGTGCACTTCTTACTGTGGGCCTTTGATCAGTGGTGTTCTGCCTGGCATGGCCAAATATCTGAAACTGTGCTTGAAAAGCAAAGCTTGAGTATATGTAGAGATTCCATAGAAACAAAACCCTGGAGGTGGATCTTTGTTGAAAGCATCCAGGTAGAAGGACATGGGAGAGAGAATTCCAAGGTGGGTGCTTTGAGCATGGAGATTGAAAGCCCTCATGAGAAAGACAGTTTCACTGAGACCAGTTGGTTCATGGTGTAATAAATGGGGTGTGGAATATGGGCATCGCTGGCTGGGACAGCATTTACTGCCCATCCGCAAGGACATTTAAGAGTCAGCCACATTGCTGTGGGTCTGGAGTCACATGTAGATGGTGGCACAGTGGTTAGCACTGCTGCCTCTCAATGCCAGGGACCCAGGTTCAATTCCAGCCTTGTAGAGCTTGCATGTTCTTCCAGTGTCTGGATTGGCCATGATAAATTGACCCTAGTGTCAGGGGGACTAGCAGGGTAAATGTATGGAGTTACAGGAATAGGGCCTGGGTGGGATTGTGGTTGGTACAGACTCAATGGGCCAAATGGCCTCCTTCTATACTGTAGGGATTTTATGATTCTAGACCAGACCAGGTAAGAACGACAGATTTCCTTCCCTAAAAAGCATTAGCAAACTGGTTGGGTCTTTATGACAATCGACAATGGTTTCATGGTGATTATCAGACTTTTAATTCCAGATTTTATATCGAATTCAAATTTCATTATCTGCCATGATTCGAACCTAAGGTACCCAGAGCATTATGCTGGGTCTCTGGATTACTCGTCCAATAACAATTCCACTAAGCCACTGCCTCTGGTTATTCTGCTTTGGTGGCATCCGTCACTCATTTTGGGGTGTGGTTTGTCCGACCACAGTTTGCCTTATTAGTTCACATGTATCGCATATTTATCCTGAATATTAGAACACAAGATAGATACTGTAAATTGTGTTGTATTTACGAATTTGTATGCATCTGTAAAGTTGCAGTTCGGGTTAAGAAACAGTGAATATTTTCTTGAGTTTAAATTGAGATCTTTCACATCTTTTGGTCTAGTGTAATATAGTCAATTTTTCTTGTTTAGTAAACATCTTATTCTGGGTTAAAAGTACAGCAGCAGACTCCTGTGAATTTGTTCAGTAACTGTCCTCCAGAGTTTCTTTGAAAGAAACAATGTTAGGATCTATCAAGTCAAGTTTCACTTCGGAATCAGCTAGGATCATAACAAGGAAGCACACGCACGCATACCTTTCTCTGCTGTACCTGTTCTATGGTGCTATATACAACTTCCATGATTTATTTAATCAACACTGGCATCGTTCAAAATCTGTGACCAAATAGCTGAGATGCCACTTTCCTATTTCATCACAAGTTTTAGACATTTACCTGTGTCTCCATTCCCTGTTCAAGTAACCGCTTGGCTTGATTCTCTACTTCAAGTCGGGCTCTTGCAATAAAAAGAAGATCATTTTCTATGACTTCAATCCCTGAAAGATCAACCCCTTGGGAAAGATAATCTGTAAAACAAAAGGCAAAAGTCATTATTTTCAGCAAATCCAATTTAAATATTGAACATTTTTCAACACTTTGTCCCTGTAAACATCTATTTCACAAATGAGATATTACATAAAGTTTTGTTGAAAATTTATCAATAATGGGGAAAAAATTGCTCCAATCAACTTATCCAGACATGATGCTGTTACACATGGCAATCAAAGCAACCTCTCCACTTTATTTCCATCCTCTAAGAACCATCAGCAGAGAATATTTCAATTCTCTGCATGGGCAGTATTCCCCAATTTACATACTTTGGCACTGCAAGTCCACCATAGAATTGCACTCAATTTTCAAACAAATTTTTAAGATAATGCTCTGCATGTACCGGATTCCACAAAAACAGTTTATTTCATTATATAACCACATGATAGGTGGTTCTTTCGCTACAAGATCATCACACATCTTTCAGGAAATTTTATTTTTATCCATTCTGAATTAAAGGACCTCAATTCAAAGCTCTGGGTTAAAGAGACATTAATTGTGCACCAGAAACATCAATAAATCAGTAATCATTTTGATTTTAGTAAGCACATTTTAAAAATTGCTTCTTCCTCTTTCTTTCCCTGACTGAAATATTTAATTAATTAAAATTATTTACATTTTCCATCAACATGTAGGTGGTACATATGGTGTTCTTTTTAAAAATAAAGAAACCATAATGGATGAGGAAAAACCTCGTTTGCGTGTGTTGTCTAGCAGCTGAATATTTTCTGAAGTATTTATAAAGGGTTCTTAATTCAACTAAAGCTGCAACAGATGCACCATTAATTGTTTGCAATTTTCTTCCACACCCACAATCCAACCAATTTACAGTATTTTTTTAAAAATGCTCAACATAAATTTTACCCAAATAAAGCTCTTTAAGAGGCGATGGCAGAGTGGTATTATCGCTAGATTATTAATCCAGAAACTCAGTTAATGCTCTGGGCACCTGGGTTCGAATCCCGCCACGGCAGATGGTGGAATTTGAATTCAATAAAAAAATATCAGGAATTACGAATCTATGGATGACGATGTCAATTGTTGGAAAAACTCATCTGGTTCACTAATGTTTTTAGGGAAGGAAATCTGCTGTCCTTGCCTGATCTGGCCTACATGTGGCTCCGGAGCCACAGCAGTGTGGTTGATTCTCAACTGCTCTCGGGCAACCAGGGATGGGCAATAAATGCTAACCCAGCCAGCGACGCCCATGTCCCACAGATGAATTTTTAAAAATTTCCCTCACGATTTTCTTTAAATAATTTGCTAAGACTATCAAATAAATGTTGCCAGTGGCTCAGAGAAGCATTTGATCATTTGTTTAGCATAGTTGCTTCTCTGCAGCCCATCCCAGATAACAAAGACATTCAGTTCAAACCCAACATTTTGGGAAGAAGCTAACATCTTCAAGCCAAGTGTGGTCTGGGGTTTAGGATGTCAGCAGGAAACATATAATTGATAAATTTAATCAATTATTATGATTCTTTTAAATCTTTTTTTTACATTATAAATTTCAGTTATTGATTAAAACAAAAGGCAGCACAAACCCCACCTAGTCACCACTATTTAACCCTCCCTACTTACCCCCTCAGGCTAAATTGAACTGATCACAAATTTGGTATTGCATTCAGCCCCAAACAGGACTTCAGACTCATATCGTTTCCATCACTGCTTATGTCTACCTCCACATTTTCCACCTCAGTCCTCCAATGCAGAAACCCCCATTCTTGCCTTTGTCACCTCCAGACCTGACTATGATCTCTCTCCACCCTCCCTAAACTCCAATGTGTTAAAAGTCCTATTGCGCACATCTAACCTGTCCTATGACCCACAGACCCATTTATCCTAATCCTCATACCCCAGTCCCACCCCACTATAAGTATTTCGATCCTGTGATTCCAGCATCTTAAGCATTCTTCCATCTTCTCTCACCACCATATCATTGGCTGCAGAGGCTTGTGAAATTCCCTCCAAGAATAGCTCCATCTTTCTATTATCCTTTTAAAAATACTCAAAACACATCTTAAACTGAATTGTGACAATTTTCAATATATGATGACTTATGGTCTGAGTGAGGTAATGTTCCATAGTAAAATAACTCATGGCTACCGTTTCAAGTGTAATCTGTTGATTGTGATGGCAAAGTCTTGACCCCTAATTCACTGTCGATTAATTGCTGCGTAATTCAGTTTTTAGTATGTCTGAAACCTTTTCTCATATAGTCAATTTCAGTCCAAGCATTTAATCTATTATTTACTATCTTCTACGTATTCTGTTAATTACTCCAATGCATGTTGCTCTATTCAGGACTCAATTCTATATTATTGTGTGTATTTACGTTAATATTGAGTTTAAATAACTTTAAAGCTTAACCACTCTCACTTTCTCCCAGACAACAGGTGCTGGCATCCGAGTACGTCTGACCAGAGACACTAGGGATGGAATTCTCCCATCCTTAAGACTATGTCTGACCAGGGAAATTAAGGACAGAATTCACCCATCCCGCCCATGGTAGGCGGTTGCAGAGAATCTAGCAGGAGCCAAAAAGTCAGAAATCCACCAGCGTAAAACAGGCTGCCATTCTCCCAATGGCAGATCAGTTAACCCGCTGCCTAGTGGTACGAACACCATTTGCATTAATTTAAATCTCATAAATGCTCATTAAAACAGCTGCTCGCCAGAATCGTCTCATGCTTTCCAAATTGCATCATGCCAGCACAAAATCACGCTGGCTTCAAACCCATTTGAAAAGGAACCCGTGCTCAAGTCAAACCTCTGTTTGCTCGAGACTTTGTGGAGAGTGCAACATACATAGCCCACCGGCCCACCAGCTACGCCGCTCTTGTTGCACTGAATGCCACACTGTTGCAGAAGAATGGTTCATGCCCTCCAGTTCCATGCTGATGTTGTCTCTCTGACTCGTTTCGTGATATCATTTTAAACATTGACAGACAGGGTGGTCAATGCACCCTTGTTGGACTCCAACTTCCTACCCCTCGGCCTTCTCTCTGCCTTCCATTGTTCGTCATTCTGCCCCATCATCTTTCCCCTCTACCTTCCATTGTGCCCCCTTTCCCTTAATCTTGCACAGCCCTTCTTCCCCATTACCACAGCACTGTGCTGTGGGACATGTGCAGTCTCCATATTGGCTGACTGCACCCGGGGTTATGGACTGCAGGGGTCTTCTGCTCCTGGTGAGGACGCCGTTGTCTGTATGGACACCACTATGCTGCAGAACTCATGCAGCTGTCACTTTAGCCAACTAAAAATTTGACCACAGATCGGGTGCGAGGTGACGGTGGGGCTGATGAAGTCAAGGATGGTAATGGGGAAGAAGGGCTGTGCAAGATTAAGGGGAAGGGGGCACAATGGAAGGTAGAGGGGAAAGACGATGGGGCAGAATGACAAACAATGGAAGGCAGAGAGAAGGCCGAGGGGTAGGAAGTTGGAGTCCAACAAGGGTGCATTGACCACCCTGTCTGTCAATGTTTAAAATTATATCACTGTTTACTGGGAGGGGATGCACACAAACTCTGGTACGGGCGGGGGCAGAGTCTCATTAATGTAGCATATTAGGAATGGTTCACACCAAGACTCAGAAGTTGGGGGTGCTGTGGTTTGGGAGATCACTGTTGTCCTTAGTCCTCATTGCAAGGGAAACTATGTGATGGTTTTTGTTTTTGTTCAGGGGTTTTCAGACAGGAATCAGAGTGCAGACATTCCTGTTGCTACAAGGAAACGAGTCAGAGATGACAGATAGACCAGGGGCTATGTGGACCTCACAGTCAAGAGACAGGAGACAGTGCAGAAGTAACAATCAGTGGGAGCATAGTGTAATCCAGCTGCAGCGAGGGACAATGATGGGGTGCAGTATTATTGGGGGAGGCTGGAGAATATCAGGAGGTAGATCTACCTTCATATCATGAGGTTCCAGGTAAATTGGAGGTGCGCAGACAGTGAGGGAGAGAACATCGAACTCTGTTTGAGATGTAGCAGCACAAGTTTGAAGTGCCTGAACAGTGGCATCCAGCAAAAACAAAAATAACATCAGTTCTCTCAGAGAGAGGTATGAGGCACTGCTAAGCTAGACCATGGGGCTACTTCTTGGGGTGCACAGTTACTTGTTGGTGCCGCCACAGTAGACAGATCCAGGTCAGTTATAAAGGAGAGGGGTCTCAATGCCTAGGAAGCAACTGTAAGCCAATCATTTCCTTCAGTGCTGTTAAAGGGATAGACAGAACTCAAGCTTCACATCAAAGTCTCAACAACGGTAGAGTATAAGGTAGGAACGCAGCCTTGGAGAATGAAGGCAAGAGTGAAGGGGGCACAGCTACATCATGTCTGGCATCCCATCAATGAAGGGTAGTCATGGGTTCACAATGAATACCATTCATCATTAGCCAAACTGCTTCCACTCATTGACCATGAGCAACTGAAAGGTCATCAGTATGCCACGTCAAAGAATGGAGAGCAGGGCTACTTTGGTTTAATCATTTCACACTTTATAATCCCACAGAAGGCTCCAGATGTCACATTTCTGGAATGGAATGTTGCTCACCTCAACGTGTGTGAGCATCTCAGGAGCAAGGCTGCATCAGGCACAATGTTGTGGAGCCTGGACAATTCCCATAGGGAGAGCTTCCCTTTTTGCACTCTTTATTCATTGTTGTCTTCAATGTTTCATTTCAGACAGAAAGCAAAAGGACAAATATATCCAGGGCTAAATACTCAGAGTCCTCATTCAATGGGGGTGGCGAAGGAGGGAGAGGTGTCACCATGTGCAGTTCCAGCAGGAGGCATCAGCTGGGGACATGGCCAAGCGGAGCCAGAGCATGAACAGGAAAGAGAGTAGGAAAGGCCCAGATAGTGGAGGTGACTCGTCAGATCAAGCATTTATAGTCAAAGAGTATCCTACTTACAAATCAATGAGATGCAGTGCCAGACATGTCTGTGCTTGTTCCAAGAACTCATACATCACATATGCTACATTTTTCCTACACAGTGGTTAGCACTGTTGCCTCACAGCTCCAGGGACCCGGCTTCGATTCTCGGGTTTCTCCTCTCAGTCCAAAAGATGTGCTGGTTAGGTGCATTGGCCATCCTAAATTCTCCCTCAATGTACCCAAACAGGCATAGGAGCATAGTGACTAGAGAATTTTCACAGTAACTTCATTGCAGTGTTAATGTAAGCCTACTTGTTTCACTAATAAACTTTTAAAGGATCCGGAAACTAGTTTCACTGAGTTTCATGTCATTGGAATGGATATCTGAGCAGGAGGATGGCTAAACCTTGATGCAAGAGAATTCCAAAATGCAAATTCACAATGCCTTCAGTTGACTAAAACATTCACATATCCATCAATGACAACAAAAAAGTGCAATTTATTTAGTGATAGCACCCCCAATAGCACACCAATGAACCAGAAGTGACATCAAAATTTTTTGAAACTTTTTAACCCTGCCGCTATGCCTCAGTGCAGTCCTGACGTCTGCAGCAGAGGTGGAGGCAGCCTGCTAATTGCTATGTCTGATGCCTATGATGACCTTGGCAGCTGCCCTCCAGTAGCTCAAGGCCTGGAGGGCCCCGCCTGATAAGGGTCTCCTGCTCAGGGCAGAAGCACCCTCAGTAGTCTGTGTTACTGGAGCGCGGGCGGGTACAGGCAGAGGTAGCCTCGCATCCTTGGGAGTGTTCGAAAAGTATTAGCCCTCAGGGTATCCTACCGACAGTCAGCACCCCAGGCTGCCTGCTGCAAGATGGTGCACCTGGACGGAGGCCAAGCTGCCTCGTCCCCATGTTGCCTACATCCTGATGGTGCCCACCAGGGTGTGGGTTGTGGAGTCCAGGACTGAGCACAAATCTGACAAGACTTACTGGCACAAGCTCTCCATGATGGAGCAGCTTGATAAATGGGATGGTGGTGATATGCAACTGTCCACAAGAGAAGAGTGTTGGTATCCGTCCCCATTGATGGATGAGAGATATCTGTGAAGAGAGCACTGGATGCACGTTTGATACTGGACGGAGCCAAAAGGAGACTGACTCTGCCACTGTGTGGTGCTTCTGCCACAGTTGCCAGCCAGGCTGGCAAATGAGGTGCGATTCAGGTGCTTCTTGAAGCCACCCCACAGGCATAGGACACACTTTACGTCCGAAGTCCTTGGATCAAGGTCTCAAGAGCTTGGTGGTTGAAGGGGGGTGCTGCCACCTTCTTCAGGCCTTTTGCTTCTGGCTGGATGCCACCTTTAACAGTCTCGTGAAGACAGGTGGCCTGGAAAGTGTGATACAAAAATGTGTTGGACTGGTGTTTAAATATGGTTTTAGGACATTCGAACCCACCAGCTGACAGACAACTCAGCTCCAAACCCCTGAGGTGTTTCAGAGAGATACTCACCTGTGCATATTTCAACCGCAAAATGGGGTGCAAATTCCTGTCATTCCAGCCAGCGGGAAGGGCACCACCAGAACCACCCACCACCACACTTAGACAAATAACTAGAAAATTCCATCCGAGGAATGGAGAATGTGTGCATTGTTGCTTGGGGTAGGCATCCTCCATCGGTACCTGTCTTTCTTCCTCCACATTCTCAAGGCGTGACAACCCTCACCACTTTAGCAGAGATGCCAGTTTTCTTCACCTCTTATTCTGCTGCACATCTATTCTGGACTACCTTTTGTTTACAGGGTAATATCGCAATATGGGATCGTGTCCTAGTACGGTTTTACTATTTAATCATTCCTGCCTTCAGGGTATTACAGACAATTCCCCTTTGTGCTTTCCATCCACAACTCTGCCTTTGTTGTGTGACTGCTTAAAAGCTATTCTTCTCCAAGAATCTGCAGATTCTAATGAAAAGTCATTGACCTGAAAAATTAACACCTTTTCTATCTCTACAGATGCTACCCAGCCTGCTGAGTGCTTCTGGAATTTTCTGTTTTTATTTCACACGAATTATGTTTATCCACCCTTAATTTTTTTTAAAATCAGGTATTTATATTGTAGCTCAGGCATCAAATAAAATGGCATTGCTGCAATGTGCCTCCGTATCAGGAAACTGTGAACAGGTTGAGGCTCTTTTCACTTTCAAAGAGAGAAACAAAAGTGACTTGATGGGGTCTTTAAAGTTATGAAAGGGTTGATAGATTAGATGCAAAGATGTTTCCACTTGCAGGGGAGACCAAAGTTTTGGTCATTAGTTTAAGATAATCACTAAAATATCCAAGAAGAAATTTAGGAGAAACTTCCTTACCCAGAGAGTGGTTTACAAGGTGTAACTTGCTGCTGCAGGAAGTAGTTGAGGTGACTAAGGGGCAGCTAGATAAGCATAAGGGAGAAAAGAGCATTTGGATTTGTTGATGGGGTTAGATGAAAAGAATTGGGAGATGGTTCATGTGGAGGATAAACACCAGCATGGACCTCAACGCGGCACAGTGGTTAGCACTGCTGCTTCACAGCGCCAGGGGCCTGGGTTCAATTCCCAGCTTGGGTCACTGTCTGTGTGGAGTTTGCATGTTCTCCCCATGTCTGTGTGGGTTTCCTCCGGGTGCTGCAGTTTCCTCCCACATTCTGAAAGATGTGCTGGTTAGAAGCATTGACCCAAACAGGCACCGGACTGTGGCGACGAGGGGAATTTCACAGTAACTTCATTGCAGTGTTAATGTAAGCCTTACTTGTGACTAATAAATAAACTTTAACTCTTGGGCCTCCTCCTGTACTGCAAATACTAAAAGATATGTAACCTCAATACTTTTCTGCAATGAATTTCACCTGCCTTGTGTCAGCCCAATCCATCAACCAGTCTGTAAGCCATTCATGGTTAATAATGTCCCCAGAGGTCCAGACCTCATCCTTTTAACATGACCATCTAATTTTGGCAGGGCAACATCAATGTTTGACGCATCACTGCTTCAGTACAGGTCAAATACAAATCAAGTCATCAATTGCTATGTTTAAACCTGAAAAATCATTGCTTTTCTTTAAAAAGACAGGCTAATTTCTGGAAATACAACACTTATTTATCAATCTTTCACAGAATAACTAAATAATAATTCTCTAATTTATCTTAAAATTCCTTTAAAAATAAAATTAAACTTGATTTTTTCTGTGTTTACTTTGCTTTGTGCATACCATATAATGTTCAAATTTAAGATCAATGACTTACAGTAGGTATTAATGCTCTGAATGTTACCAATCATTAATATTTTCATCTCATGCTATCAGATAAAACTTATACTCATGATTTCACTTGGTAAAGGGACAAGAAATAATTATCTTCAATTGCCAAATACAGTGTGTGCAGATCTCCTCTCCTGAGATGTGGCAAATGTACAAAATATTTTATGTAACTAGACAACGAGGCTAAATTATTGATGAAATGGTCATCAATAAAATAATTACCGTCTCCCAGACAAGATATATAATTTTGTTGTAAAGATGTAACTGTGAAAGGAAGGTGAGCCACACTTGGTCACAATATTTAATTAGCTTAAAAACAGCTTTAATTTCAAAAGGAAGTCAATCAAATTTTAGTGATAGATTTATTTTTCAAATACTTGCCCATCGATGCAGCTGATATTTTTCTCTCTAGATTAGGTCAATTGAACCCCAAATGTATTTGTTTTTTAAACATTCTTAGTTAACAAACCAAATATTTATTGAACTTGGGGAAAGAAAATACACCCCTTTGCACAAAGAATTGGACAAATCCATTATGCTTAGCAAATCAAAACAAATGCATACACTGCAATTCTCTGCAGTAAAGAGAAGCAATGAGTCAAGCTGTCATCCGATGAATGCCGCCCACAATTACTTCATGCTGCCTTACCACTCCAAACGGGCTAAATCTGAATGTGATCTCCAGAGACAGAAGGCTGCAGCATGCTACTTTCACTGGACATTTTCAGAAGCTTATTGATTGCTTAGTTTAGAGAAGCAACAGCAACCTACTGTTATAGGCTCACAAACTCGTCAATATTATATGCTAAAATAATAGCAATAGAAAGCTGGTTTTGTTGAAAGGATCAGCTTCAAAAACAGCTCTGATGAGCGTCTTCATGTTGTACTCTGCTAACAAAAGGATTGTGCATACAGAATGTTTTTGGTGTTCAGCTAAGGTAAGATTCCTTTAATTTTCTATGTTATCAAAGTAGCTAAGGACGCACAATTTGGTGCTAACATTTGAACTAGCTTGTATTAAGAGTTAATGTTTCTGATAAATATTTCATGAATACAATACCAAAAGATAATTTATGACAATTTTACTCTTCATTATATAACCAAGCTCCAAGTAGTAAATTAGAAAGGATACCAATACTTTTATCGATGTCAATAAAATGAACATTCCCAAGTAGAAGTGCAATTAAATATTGTTTTCTAACAATGGAGCATTATACCTGCAAAGCAATTACAATGAGCTTTGGTAACAAGTTGAAGGAGCTATGATTGACTTTTGCCAATTTGAACAACTGTTTAAATGGCTAGACAGTAAAGCATTTTTTTTTTGGAAAACACATTTTGCATATCGGCCTGGGGGAAGATTTCCATACAAGAATATTTCGATTTCCTCTACCTCAGTTTTATTTGGATAAATTATCTGTATTATCTTTACTTAAATGACAGTTTTGGATTAATTACAATCCTAGATCTGTCACATTGATTTTGTCCACTATACAAAGGAAATTAGCAATTCTGGTCCAAGCTGTTAATGTTACATTTTATCATCTGACATTATAATAGTTTCTATTTCATTTTATTCTTCATATCCTTGTAATATTAAGTTTACTGAATTATCTTTGACAATTAATTTACAAAAATATTCAACATCACAATTTTGAACTCATCTTATTTGCATGCATTGTGTCGCATAATATAAAATTTATTTACATTCACAAAATTACTTCTATTCATACAACATAATTTTACTGTTTTATACTCTGCAAATCATAGTTTCACTAAGATTTTAAATTATTATTCTTCTGCCAGAATTATGCATGTTTTATTGATAGAACTTACCACTTCATTCTTGCTTTGCCTCCTTCCTAATTTACCCTGCTATATCCAAAGTTCTTTCTCAGTCAGGAGGCTAGTATTCTAATAATGCACAGATCTTGCAATGTATTCATGTCGCTCCTCAAATAACATGTTTGTAGGCACACAGGTGATAAGGTTTCCTAGGACACTTAGACAAGGCTGGCAAACCAGTTTATTGAACAACGCCAAGTATGAAGTTTAGTGAAAAATCAGGATTCAAATTCTTTGAACTGCTGCTTACTAGTTTGGGCAGGATTTTCCAGCCCTTCCTGCCGGCGTGATTTTCCTGTCCTGCCAAGTTCCCACACAAAGGGCCATCGATTTTGGTGGGAAAGGTAGATCCAGCTGGCAGCCAATGGCTTGTTGCCTTCATTGTTGAAAAACACGCCTCAGGGGAGGGGGTGTTGAGGGAGAGAGTGGGAAATCCTGGCCAAAATGTCTAAGCATACTGGTGTTACAGCTGTCACGTCACAAGATTACATGCAAGTCCAACACAATAATACCGAATGGAAAATAATGATGATGATTTTTATATAAAACTTAGCACCCTCCAAAACAATTCACAAACTTACCTTTTTAAAATTTCAGATGTTTTCAAAATAAGATAGCCAACATGCAAAGAAGTCATCTAGGAATGGGGAATTTAATTTAGTGTGGGTTTAACAATCTCTTAGTCTGAAAATGTACACCAGAAACTTTAACAGGCAACCTTTGTTGCGTTAGGTATACAGAACATTATTTGACCAAAATTGTTCTCTCATTTTTGTAGGAAAGTTGAAAACTAAACTACGCAGAAGGACACAATATTTATGAATACACCTATAGGCTGCAGCAGAAATTCAAAAACCCCATCACTGATATCAGGCACGTGTTATCAGCTGAAGAGGGTCGCATAAATGGCCCAGATTATTTGAAAACATATGGAATATTCTGATATTATGAAGAAACCTAATACAATTTGAAATCATCTATCATCTAGTTTGACTTTGAAAAGGCATTAAGACTGTCAGATTCTTCTATGCTCCTCGCTACCATTTTACTGAAGTGTTATGGGAACTCCCTTGAGGAGATATTAAAAACTGAAAACTTGAGAAACAAGAACAGAATCTGGAAAACGGCAACTCAAACAGCTAATTTAGTTCCATGTAACCCAGTCCATGTTTTGTTCTAGATAAACTAATTTTGCATCCTAATTATGCAAACTACTTTCAATTCTCATTAGAGAGAAAGAACATTTATATTCAGCAACTGAAGAATCTCAAAGGAGTGCATAGATGTTATTATTAGAAGTGTATGATTAGTATTTAATACACAGCATATTTTGGAATTTATTAACATTGAACATTACTGAAATTAAAAAGAACTTAACAAAGATGCTGAAATCTGACAGAAATGGAAATGGCACACGGCATCTGTGTTGAAAGTGCAGTTTATATTTCTTCAATGGCTGAATCACTAATACATTGGCAGTTATACTATTAACTGAAGAAGTGACCAGAACAACTTTTCAAAACATAAATTAAGAGTCTCATAGTTAAATGGATACAATGGATGGGATACAAATAGTTGAGCTTTGGGTCCAAAGTCAGATGCCATATTACAACAATGATGATGCCAAATGAAGTATTCCATTTTAATTTTATGACATTGCTCATCAGATTGGTCTCAGAAGCTACAGAAAAATCTAGGGAAAAGGTAAGTCACAAAATAAATTATTTGCTATTAAAAATATACTGCAAAGACAATTCTTCAAAATATATTTTTAGGTTAGTTAACTTCTCAACAGTTTTTTTCTGGGTCTGTGCCCAAATAATCCTGAAAATTAAAAAACAAAACATTTTAACTCTTCCTGGAATAGCCATCTTCCAGATATCTATGTCTGGAACAAATTTTCTCTTTGTACTATTGTTAGGTGCAAATTGCTCCGCTGGACACAATTTAGGCCATGATTAACCTTCATCTGTTCTAAAGTAATTCCCCATCAATTTATGGTGCAGATATGATACAGTTCAGGAGTTACTCACTGAAAATTAATTTCATACAATGTTATTTCAAGATCATTCACATCAAATATAAATTGTACCGAGATTTACAAGAATCCAATAGGGTTTCAAATATCTGATGGGAATACTAATTCCAGCAAGGTTAATTAGTTCAGCTGCATGTTAGGCGGCAGTTTTCATGGCTACTTCAAAAATTTCATGTTAGCTGCAGGTAATTTTTCCCTCTTGACATTACACAAAAGGAAATACAGTGGCCTGGAAAACTAATTTTATATCTACGCAATGTCAATTTTTTCCATTATGATAAGAATTCCACAGATTTAATATAATAAATTTTAAGAATTTTTAAAATTATATTTCAGCTTCTAATGTATATTTCACTCTCTAAGATTTCTACACAGTGATGGAAGATCGATACATTGTACTTCCTGGTTTGCTCAAATCCCAGTTGTGGATTCCCAATGTAATACTGATTCTCCCTCCTGCGTAGCAATATACCTCAGCAGTACAAATACAGTAAAACCTCCCTAGGCACTTCACTTGAGCATTATCAAACAAAAATGTGCTACCGAGCAACTAAAAGGAGATATTAAGGCCAGGTGACCAGAAGCTTGATCAAAGAGGTAGGGAGGGAAAGAGGTTTAGAAGGGGAATTCCAGAAATTAGGACTTTGGCAGCTGAAAGCACAGCCACCAATGGTGAAGCAATTAAAATGTTAGAGACCAGGCTTGTAGGAATATTTTGGAAGAGTTGTGGAGCTGGAGAAGTTCAGAGGTATGGAGAGTCGAGGCCATGGAGAGATCTGAAAACAAAGTGAACACAGAAAATGGTCGAAGTAGCTTACCTCCCAGAAACACTGCAGATTTTTCTTGCAGTAGAACTGAGGTTAGAACTTAAAACCACACAAAAGGAGAGGTGTGAATGTAAATGATGCAGAGGAAAATGGATTCTTTAGAAACTCGTGCAAGAAGGCATGTGGGTTAATCACAAACATGAGTGAGGGAGATTTAAATTCTAGGTCAGAGTTATGAAGGAAAAGTGAAAGAGAAAATGTAAACACAAACTTTTCAGTTGTGAAGATAGCAAATTGTCATTGTTTGCCATAATTCCAGCCATGTAAGTGACACAAACTACTGCCATCCACACTTAAACAATTTAATACAAAAATCCACAAATAATTGTCAACGATTCCCTGGTCCTCCACAGGATAAACTGAAGTCACTGCTTATGACACTTTTTTTTAAAAGAAATCACTGAAATTATCAGGATTTCTCCTTTTATGCTGTAACATTGCTGTTATCCCAACCCCCCCCCCCCCCCCCCCCCCCCACCACCACACAACAGTTATGTCTTGGTAACGAGGTGTAACTGTGTTTTCAGCAGTATACAAAGTCAGAAGTATTGAAGAAACTCGCTGGCCTAGCAAACTAATTTAAATGTGTAATGTCATTTTTTTCTATTATGATAATAATTCCATAGTATTAATCTAATAAGCTTTAATACAAAGTTTTTTTTTTAAAAGTGTGATATTTCAGCTTCTAATGTGTATGTCCAAATCTTTATTTCATTCTCTAAGATTACTAAAAGGTGATGGATGATCAATACATTTTACTTCCTGGTTTGCTGTCAATGAGAATTCTTCAATGTGATTGACTACCTATACTGCTTGATGAAATCACTTTAGCTGGACATCCGGAGATTCCCTTGACTTGGTACCAGATTTAAAGAAAAATGGAAATCCATGGCACACATGTCGCAATATCTTTACAGGCATCATTTCCTGAGGTCAGTGGCAAGCACATTTTGCTGTTTGCAAAATCCAGACCACTGAGTAAACACATTGCATTTTGTTTTACTGAAACCATCAACTCCAAATCCTCCCACTTGTATCTATATTAACTGGTGAATGCATACATCATGGTTACTAAAGAGCAAGAGGAAGAGGCCGGATGAGAGTCCTGGATTTTAATTAACAACATTAAAAATAGATGATGGTGTACACTTATTATTCATTCATATATGAACCATGTAAACACATGAACAACTTTCCAAGCATTTGTCTGAAACCCTTTCCCATACCAAGCCAAACAGCTTATTTGTTTACTTGCCTGGATTACTTATGTCAATACACACCTGTGCCTAATTCAAATATTAAGTGCAAATATTTATGATGTTAAAAAAGAGTTCAAATAAGTAACCCACAATGTTGATTTGTTTTTTGCAATTCTTTCATCATCATTGCAGCATTTTTTTCTATTTGTGATTAATGTACATCTTCCAACTTGCATGTTGCTGACCAAATATGGCCAGAAGAGGGCAGCAGCATGACACCTTTAAACATTATTCCGGCAATTCCAAACTACGTCATTTTGTTTTTTATACAGTTGCTTATACTTGCACATTTAATTCCTGAAGGTGCAATTGGATAGCAATAAAGAACAGTATCTCTCGCCAATTGTTTCCTTTCCCATCCCAGATACACAATTTTAAAGTTTATTTATTAGTATCACAAGTAGGCTTACATCAACACTGCAACATAGTTACTGTGAAAATCCCCCAGTCACCATATTCTGGTGCCTGTTCAGGTACACTGAGGGAGAATTTAGCATGGCCAATGCACCTATCCAGCATGTCTTTTGGACTGTGCGAGGAAACGGGAGCACCCAGACGAAACTCGCGCAGACATGGGGAGAACGTGTAGACTCCACAGACAGTGACTCAAGCCAGGAATCGAACCCAGGTCCCTGCCGTTGTGAGGCAGCAGTGCTAACTACTGTGCCACCGTGGTCACCACTGCTGAGATTAGCTAACCGAAGTACCAGCTAATTTCCATGGATCAGGCAATCTAATATGGTACATTTGACCATTTTGGCAACAAAAGAATTGCCTAGAGAATTATTTTTTTCATGAAAACATTTTAAGTAAATATTTTAACATAGGACATAAGAGCAGGAGTAGGTCATTTGGCCCTTTGGGCCTGTTCTGCCATTCAATAAGATCATTGCTGATCTTACTGTGGTCTTGACTCGACCTTCCTTTTGCCCATCCAACTCAGCCTTGAATAGATTAAATGCCATCAAGCCAAAAAGACATTCGACCTACCTCACAAACGAGTAATATAGGATATGAATTTCAGCACTGGTGTGATCCAACCATTGGTGGATCATACAAAACAACATATCTCTTTGGCTACTCGCAACAGGCAAAGTACTGACCGCACTCAACTAGCCCATGCTTGCAAAACTCACAACCGAGGTGTCAGACATTACAAGTGATTCTGTGACTGGGCAGCACTTGCGAAACGATCCAAACCGTGCTGAGAAGTACACTGCCAACCAATTTAAGATAATCAGTCATGTTCAGAATGTGGCTCACCTGTGTGTGTAAGAAGCTACATATACTCACACATGGGACCCTGTACTTTGCAGAAAGAATTGTACCACGCATTGTATCTTTTTCAATTGAATAAAAGCTCGAGGGACGACCAGTCCCTGGATAATTCCTTATAGCAATGTGTAAACCAATCACGGTTGACCTGCGTGGTTTGAATTCAAACAAAAGCTTGGCAGTTAACTTTTCCCTGGTGCATTCTCCACATGAATGCCTCTACCAATAGAGCCCATTTTCCAGCCAACCAGCACCCTCTTCCAAGCAGTATAAATTGTTGTTCCCTCTGATAAATGGTATTCTTGTGAATTGGTCCTGATGAGTGCAAGAAGTTTCAACAGCATGACTATTTTTTAAAAACAAAAAACAGTAGAGCTTAAAATTCTTGTTTACATTTTCAGGAATGATCAAAATCATCATCTACAAAGAATGTGTCTTCATCTTATTTTACAAGTCACCATGCAGTCAGAAATAAATTTGACAGTTCGAGATGAGATTTATAATATCAACGGCAATGCATATTGGACTCTTCCCTATCCAGCAAGTTTTCAGGCATCACTTACTGGATTTTTCTTACTAGAAATTGTGTTAGGACTGAGCAGCAACTTGACAGTATTGGTACTTTACTGTATGAAGTCAAACCTGATTAATTCAGTCAGTAATATTATCACTATGAATTTGCACATACTGGATGTTGTTATATGTGTTGGATGCATTCCCCTTACAATAATTGTCACACTTATTTCACTAGAAAGCAAAACGGCTTTGATTTGCAATTTCCATGAAGCTTGTATTTCTTTTGCTAGTGTAGCAACAGCAGTAAACGTTCTTGCAATCACTCTGGATCGTTATGACATTTCGGTTAAGCCAGCCAATCGGATTTTGACCATGAGCAGAGCAATAACATTACTAACATCAGTGTGGATTGTGTCCCTTTCCGCATTTACAATTCCTTTTATTGAAGTCAGCTTTTTCAGTCTACAGAGCAATGAAAACACCTGGCAAAATAATACACTCTTGTGCATTGGTGTGAATGAATACCACAATGAATTGGGAATATATTATCACCTTCTAATGCAGATTCCTATCTTTATTTTCACTGCTATTGTAATGTTGATAACCTACAGGAAAATACTTCAAGCACTGAACATCCGAATAGGCTCACGATTTTCAACTAGGCAGAAAAAAACAAAGGGGAAAAAGACCAGGCCACTAACTATACAACATGAGAATACTAATCAATCAGAAAGCAACAGAGGACACAATGTAATACTAGGAGTCAGAACTTCAGTCTCAGTAATAATTGCCCTAAGAAGGGCGGTTAAGCGCCACCGTGAAAGGCGGGAACGACAAAAAAGGGTTTTCCGAATGTCGCTTTTAATTATTTCAACTTTTCTTATTTGCTGGACACCTATATCAGTTTTAAATACTGTTATATTGTATAAAGGTCTAGATGATGTAATGATAAAATTAAGACTGTGCTTTCTAATCATGGCTTATGGAACAACTGTATTCCACCCTCTACTATATGCATTTGCACGGCAAAAATTCCAAAAGGTCCTCAAAAATAAAATGAAAAAGAAAGTAGTCTCAATTATTGAGGCTGATCCCAACCCCAACAATCCAGTAATCCACAACCCATGGCTAGATCCCAAAAGAAACAAAAGATAACTTTCAATAAAAATAAATTTAAACAAAAAGTTCTGTTTCAGGGACTGAAAGTAACTAATGTGGATCAACAGATCTTCACCAGATACTGAGAGAAAATAACTTGCACCCCTTATGAAATCCACAAAAAAAAATGCCATTGATATGTGCAGACTACATCAAGAGCATCAAGCTGATTTGAAAATCAACTAACTGAACTTGCAAATATGTCGGCTAATCATAATAAATGTTACTCCACAATATTGTACAGATTTACTCAATTTTCTAGTTCATACAACTGATTTTCCCCCATTTACCTAAATTAGGCTCACACCATTGTAACTAAACCATTTGGACTGTATTCTTTCAATGAGTCATGTTTTTGAAATCTTTGAAAAGTTCACTTGTAAATAATGTGGGAGTAACGCAAGCATTATGGTTAGAGGCAAGAGTGGAGCAAAATATTAGAAAGGAGCAACTTAAAAAGTAATGTCTTATTGAAACCTTCACCCACCTCCATATCCAACTGATCACCCTTCACCAATTTCCAACACCTTTCACCCCAATACCGCTTTCGTATAGCACTTTTCCATGCAAGTAGAAGAAATAGAACATCTTTTATCGACTCCATTCTCACCGTCAAGGCCCGAAACACTGTTTTCAAGTGAAACAGCAATTTGCTTGTACTCATTTCAATTGAATGTATGGCATTTGCTGCTCACAATGCAGAGCACTTCATCTCTTGAGCCTTCTGGACTCAACATTGAGCTCAACAACCTTAGATCCAAACTTCTGTCCCATTTTGATTTTTCTTTGCTGGTTTGGTCTCTCTCTCATTTCTTTCTTAATGTCTTTACTTTGCATTCAGATGTCAGCTATCCTGCCATTCACAACTCTTTTAGACAAATCTCTTGTTTCTTTACCTGTCCCATTACTATTCTCTTTGGTCTTGCCCCAAAATTACTTGTCATTTAATTTTCCCTGCTCTCCATTCAGTCAGACTTTCCCTTTTGCTATTCTTCCCCACCCTGTACTACAAAGAGCTTCAAAGTCACATGCACACAGTTTATAGTCATAGCCTCAGGGCAACACATACATAACACAATAAAATACCAGTTTTTGAATCACAAAGGGGAGAAGTGTTGCTTTAATCTCAAGAGCTACACAATGAAAAAAACTCTTGTTCATATCGTGCCTTCCACAACCATAGCATGATCCAAAAGGGTTTAAAGCCAATGAAGCACTTTTTGAGGTTGTAATGGAAGAAGCATGGCAACCAATGACACACAGTAAGCTCCCACAACAACAATATAATGGCAAGATCATCCGTTTTGTGATGTTGATTGAAGAATAACTATTTGCAAGGACACCAGGTATAACAGCCCTGCTCTATTTCAAAAGTAACACCAGGGATATTTTATCACTCGAGGAGGCAAGAAGCGCTTTGATAGAATGCCGAGGCAATAATTCTACCATCTAAACCATGAACTGGAAACTCAAGCCACATCTGACCCCGGAACGTAATTAAAAAGATCATTCTGTATGGGAACCAAAGCTCAAGGGTAAACAATTCCAGTAACAGTTATCAATAGAGAATCATCAACATTATTGCAGTTACTTTATATGAATTGCATGAATGGTCATAAATTTTCATGTTACCTGTACACATTCCTGTTCTAATCTTTTAAGAATAAACTAATATTCAGAAATGATTACCAGTCATGCCCAAATTGAAGTCAACTCAATTACTTTTCCACAATTGGCAAGAGGGTAAATTGATTCCTAATTTGAAATATTATTGTTCAACTATGGAACTGTATCAGATAGTCCAAGGTTCAATTATAACTTCCCCAATTAGGAGGAGTCAGTAGCATAGTTGTATTGTCACTAGACTAGCAATCAATAGACCGAGACTAATGCATTAGGGACGCAAATTTATATCATAGAAATCATAGAAACCCTACAGTGCAGAAGGAGGCCATTCGGCCCATCGAGTCTGCACCGACCACAATCCCACCCAGGCCCTACCCCCACATATTTACCCGCTAATCCCTCTAACCTACACATCCCAGAACTCTAAGGGGCAATTTTTAACCTGGCCAATCAACCTAACCCGCACATCTTTGGACTGTGGGAGGAAACCGGAGCACCCGGAGGAAACCCACGCAGACACGAGGAGAATGTGCAAACTATATATCCTACCATGTCAGATAATGGAATTTAAATTCAATTTGTAAAATCTGGTATTGAAAGAAGGATCAGTAATGGTACAATTCTGAAACTATCACTAATTGTCCTAAAAGCCCATCGGGTCCACAAATGTTCTGCAGGAAAGAAAGTCTACCACCTTGCATGGTCTGGCCTATATGTGACTCAAGGTCCACAGCAATATGGTTGACTCTTAACTGCCTCTGAATTGGCCTATCAAACTATTCAGTTCAAGGACAATTGGGGACGTGAAACAAAAATTAGCTTTGCCAGTGACACACACATGCCATGAAAGAATTTTTTAAAACTTCCCATTCAACATAGTGAAAGGTAAAGGAATAACTTTGCATTTATACAACACCTATTGTGTCTTTAGGATGTTCCAAAGTGCTTCACAGTCAACTACTCACTTATGAACTGTGGCCACTATTTTGTAATAAACGTCGCAACCAATAGACAACATTTAGAAAGTTAGACCAACAGAGAATATGTTTTGGTGGTAGTTTGAGACAAGAATGGGAGATTGACAAAAATCCGTGACTTCTTTAAATAATGTTGCGGAATCTTTCATGTCCACCAGAATAGGTAGATGAGGGCACCATTTAACAACTTATCCAAAAAAGGACACTTCCTCGAGCACCTCTTCACTATTACAGGGAAGTCAGTTAAAATTTCATATAAAGAGCTTGAACACAAGCTTCTGAATCAATGGTCAGGTTCAGATTCAACTGAGTCAAATCCAACAGGTATATAAACATATTCTGAGACAGCATTTGTCCCTGCAAACACATTTTGAAAATCATAAATTTAAAAGAAACCCTTGATCAAAAACAACCCAAACTTTACGAGCCAAAGACTTAGGGATTTATTCTAGAGTTAGGTCTATATGCCCCTGGGTCAGATGGCTTTGGGTTCGACTCCAATACAAGCAGTTAACTGTATAACCTAGGTTGAAGGAGCAAGAGCAATGTTGGAAAATCCATCCTTCAATTGAGACACTAAAGCAATATCACATCATGCAAGGTAAACATTAATGGTCCAATGGTTCAAAGAAGAGCTGGTAATTCTCCGACTGTCTTTCCTGACTTTCCTCCCTCAATCAATGCCACTAAAAACTAGGCTAGCAACACATCGGATTTCTGTTAATAGGGTTATGACCGGCACAGAATGAATGTCACATTTGCCTCTTAAAAACATTCAATGCACGGTGTTATGAGAAGCTTCGAGATATTAGGATAAAAACGGTACATTAAAAGACCCTGTATAAATGCTAGTTCACAGGTATTAGTACTATATTAAAACTTCTCACAATGTTATCTGTATTGAAATTCTATCTTAGATTACACCGCAAGTTATTTTGATACAGGAAGTGCAAATAGAAGAAAAATGTTAGATACAGATATTTTGTAGTTCAACCAGATTTCAGATACGTATCAACTAAATGAATTGGACATTTCAATCTAGAGATAATCAGCAAACATGCTAACCTACTACATCGCTGTCTGATCAGCAAAACAGATCACATTTTATGAGAGTCAAATATGCAATTACATCTATTTACTGATGCGTGGTTGATACTTATTTAATTCGAAAGGCGTCAGGAGACGCTGGGGAGCCAATACAATAATCAGATTGGAATGAAAAGTAAATTAAAACAGCAATTTGTACTCAGCAATAAGTAGTGATATTATCTGTCACAGACAACTAAGTATTTCCTTTTCTGTGCCCCTGCTCAATAATTTTGGATGTGGATGTGTCATTTTTACACCTTATAATAACCCAGCAACAAACTTTTTTTTATTTAAAAATGAAGATTATTTAATTTCTGACACATTTGCTCCAGAATCAAACAATGTCATATCTCACTCACTTGATCCACCTACACCATCACACACACAAAATTAAATAGAGTAAGATAAAGCAGTAATTATAAAAGTGGAATCTGACTCAGTCCCTATTTCATTGCAGGCCTGATGTTTCTTAGGCGAGTTAATATTTTGGCCAGAATACGAAGCTACAAAGATTCTTGCAGTTTACATAATTGACCAGATGTGCATTTCTCAGGTCATCTTGAAGGTGGAGAGGGAAGCGAGTCCTTTGTTCTCCTTCAAGATATTTGCTGTTAGACACGTTTGCTGCTTAGCTGTCTGCAGCAGTCTGATGGCTTTACTCGCAAGACTCTCTCTCCCTCTCGGATGGAATTCTCTTGAAAGCCAGTTTGAGATCTCCTAATTTTTTTTGTTTTTCTTATCATGTGACCTTACATGAAATGTCATGTCACTATCCAAATTAGGTGCTGAGGTAAATCAATAAACCATCCAGATTAAGTTTTCCCACCTGTGGGTTTGGTCAGCCACAAGCCCTTGGTTGGAGAAAGGCAAATCATCATTGTTACAATGACGATGTCAAGGGGCCTTTTCTACCTTTCAGTGTGTCACAGAGATAAGCTGGTTTCTCAAACCCACAAAAGACAACCTGGTGACCGTCTGAAGCCATCTTAATATTATTATTTTTTTTAAAAACAGCTTTTAGAATTTAGCCTTAAAGATTTATAGTATTGTCATACCAGTACTTGACATGACCGCTGAAATGGAGGTGAACAAAGCGAAGTGAACAACCTATATAGTCCCCTGCCATTTCTTTAACTTGGAGGATAAGAGTACAAAGTTTACAAGTCTAAGGCAAGGTTAGATGTGGAACATACATCGAAAGGTATCGGATTCTGGTTCAATTAACATTTTAAAACAGAATTTGATCAAAACCTATGAAGAAAGACAATTAAATATTGCAGAGATAGCAACAGCAATGCTGGTCCTTCATCCCCAGAATATCCAACATGGGGAAGGAAAAGGTACATGATAGAATAATAGTTGGATTCCAAAAGGAGCAAGTTTAATTTGTTGAATGCTCTTTTCTCACTGCAAATGTTATGTTCATTGTACATATACATTAAAATTGAGATGAATTAATAATTATTGCCTCGTGTGCTTTATGTTGCTTTCAAACAATTTTTATGATATCATTATTCTTGTCATTCCTTATAATTTCTTCTGCAATTCTATCAAGTCAAAGTTTGATCTTCTTTACATCTACAAAATGCAATATCTTTGCGACTTCAGAAAACCTTCAAACCAACTTGAAAATAAAGCTGATGGCAAGATTGCATATTGGTATATAGAGAGATTTGTAACTGTGTCCTAAATGCTGGGAATGGGAGTTAGTGTTGGATGTATTTTTTCTGCTTGGTGGGTGGAATATGTAATGCTTTCTTGTCATTGAAAAACTCTACTACATCTGTTCAGTGGGGGTGGGTTCCGCATTCTCTGCTAAGTGTTAGCTAGGCAGCATAGTCAGGGAATGATCTAATATCTGGAGATGGAAAGTGTTGGTTCAACTTCTGCTCAGTGTGGGGGTATGGGGAAAGAGGGAGAAAATGATTATATAATGTATTGATCACCTTCTTTCAAATCCTTCCCTTGCTCAGTGGTAGTTTTTTTTTGGGGGGGGGTGGAAGAGCTGTCACTATTTGTGCAATGGGCAAAGGAGGTGGGGGGCGGTCATTGCAAAATGGAGCTAAGACTATAACTGCCATGAAATAGGATCTTTTTTACCATGGAAGGCAAGATTCAAAATCATATCCAGATCTGGAAAGGAGCATATATTGTTGACAGTCGAGTTGACAGATAGAGAGCAACAGTATGTAATACAGGAACAACCTATCAAAATGAAGTAACTCTAAAGCCCAAACAAACAGGCTGGGCCCACTTTCTGCTTCTTTAAACAAAATATGTGTTTTTATTTTAATTTCTTTTCGATCTTTTTTTTCCCTCCTTTTAAAAATATTTTTAAATTACTGGATGGAAAGTGTTCCTTTAGCATTATTCTGAAATGCACCTGGCCTTGTCCACGTTGTGGATACAGGTGATGCACAGGTTATATTACACACCAACCAATCCATGTATATTTTGTCATGATGATTGGCAAAGAACTTGAGGTCACATAAGGGGACATTTTTTTCTCTTTATGCATTAAGTTATGATCTGGAATGCACAGCACTGCAGATTTAATGATAAGTTTTAAAATAAATTTCTGCAGGGCCATGAGGAAACAGCAGAGGAGTGGAACCAATTGGATAGCTAGTTAAGGGTGTGCCCTGGCACAAAAGGCAAAATGCCTCCTTCTGAGTTACATCATTCTATGATTTTAGTCATGAAACAGTCATGGGTCATCCAGATGCTCAGAGGGAAATACAACAATCTAATAAAATTTGATAATTAGCAAGAGAAAAATAACTCAAATATTTTCTTACTTAACGCTGTAAAAAAAAAGACAACATCCATTTTTGGTTCCCGTCGCCAACGAAAACCTGAATTTATTTCTTCACTCTACTATTGACAGCCATGTATTTAGCCGCTAGAGTCCCATCCTCCCCATTCCACCCTCTTCATTTAAAAATTCCTTAAAACTCTTTCATCCATTGGCTTTTAATTTCTCAACCAACTCATTATTTTTAAATATTCACCTCCTCATTATCTACTGTTTTGCAATCTTCAATGAAAATTCATCAAAATAAGCCCGTAGAGTTATCCGCAACACAGAAGGACGCCATTTGACCTATTGTGTTTATCTCATCTGTCTGCGGAGCAATCCAGTTAGTCCCTCTCCCTCACTCTTCCAATTTCCTTTTGAAATTTCTGCTTCCAGCACTCATATGGGCATCCAGGTCATTACCACTCACTGTGTACAACATATTTTTCCTCCTTGCATCTTTTATCCAAAAACCTTAAATCTGCATTCTTTGGTCCTTATACCATCTGCTAAGCATGAGGAGTACTGGAGAACTGGAAATTCTTGCCTGTTGATACGAAAAGTGCAACACAATTGTGCTGCTCACAACTGGCATTAACTGCTTGAGATGGATTTATCCTGCTTTCAATGGGCAGGCATACCTGGACAATTTTCCACATTACCGGGTAGATGTTGCAATTGTACTGAAGAGCTCGGTTAGGGACATGGCTAATTCTGGAATACAAATCTTCAGTACCATTGCTGGAATGTTGTCAGAGTCCCTAGCCTTTGCAACATCCAGGGCCTTCAGCTGTTGCTTCAGAACACGTGGAGTGAATTGAATTGACTGAAGAGTGGCATCTTTATGCTGGAGATCTCAGCAAGAGACCAAGATGGATCATCCATTCGCATTTCTGGCTGAAGATGGTTGCAAATGTTTCAGCCTTGTCTTTTGCATTGATGTGCTAGGCTTCCTATCATTTGAGGATGGAGATATTTGTCGGGCCTCATCCTTCTGTCAGTTTTCAATTATCCACCAGGATTCACAACTGGATATGGCAGGACTGCAGAGCTTAAATCTGATTCATTGCTTTTCGGATCACTTAGCTCCGTCTGGTATGCAAATAGCCCTATTTTGTAGCTTCACCATGCTGACAACTTATTTTTAGGTGCGCATGGGCATGGTACATCTGGAATGCTCTCCTGCACTCTTCATTGAACTAGAGTTAATTCCTCAGCTTGATGTTATTGGTAGGATAGGGGATATGGAGGGCCATGAGATTACAGATTGTGGTTGTATACAATTCTGCTGTTGTTGATAACCTACAGGACCTCATGGATACCCTGTTTTGAGATGCTAGATCTGTTTCAAGTCTATCCCATTTAGCACGATGGAAGAGCCGCAAGACACAATACAGGATACCCTCAATGTGAATTTGGGACTTCGGTGGAAAGAGAAGCTGTGGGAAGGACACAGAAGCTGCAAAGAGATACAAACAGGTTAAGTGAATGGACAACAAGATGGCAGATGGAATATAATGTAGGGAAGTGCAAAGGTAATTCGTTTTGGTTGTTAGAAAAGCATAATTACTTTTTAAAAGGGTGTGAAAGTTATAAATTTCTGGGGTCTAGGTCGATGCCAAGTGGTCCATCCGGTTTCATTCCTTTTTGACTTGTCTGTAACCATTTGTTACAACTGAGTGACTTGCTAGGTGCATTCAGTGGGCATTTAAGGGTCAAGCACATTTCTGTGGGTCTGAGTCACATGTAAGATGGCAGATTTCCTTCTCTAATGGAGCTGTCAATTCCAGATTTATTAATTGGATTTAAATTCCATCGGCTGTTGTGGTGGATTTTAACCCATGTCTCAAAAGCAAACTTACCCCAGTCCAACGCTGGCATCTCCACATCAAAAGCATTAGCCACTGAATTGCTGGTCTAGTGACATTACCATGATGCCACTGCCTCCTCATTTGAGCTGCTGGGGTTGACATTATTATATTCACAAATATCTGCTACTCTGAAAGGCTTATTTTACACTGACCCATACAGACTAATATGGTTAAGGAAATTGAGTTGATGACATCGCTGCAACTTTTGCTACAGACTCCATTTCACAACAGATCATATTATAAAGCTAAAAATCCTAGTTGGTAGAAGTAATGTTTTAGATAAGCAACAAGTAACATTTTGGGTTTATTTACTTACCCAATTCATTGAGACTCTGAGCAGCTTTCGTGATTTCTCTGCTTCCTCCCTGTAGTTGGACTTGGAGCCGTTTACTTAGGTACAAAATACGAATTATCCTTCGAAGTAAATCACAAGCTGCCTGAATAAAATTCAAGGATATCGATTTGCTGAAAGTTTTGGAAGCATTTTATCCTTGTAAATTCCATTTTTATGAAGTTAATAAATTTTCTTAAATTTATAAAAGTTCAAACGGCATTCCTTATTTTAATCTTAAGTACATAGAACATTAATATCATGTGTGCTTTTTTGTTAAAAATGCAAGTTTTAAACTTGGCTGTCATTCTGGATTCCAATAATCAAGTTCCCAAATTTTACATCAGAAAATTTAAATTAAGTAAACCTTGGAATGAGAAAACCCTTTTGACTCATCATGCCACTTACTTCTGCAATTAATGCATGAACACCTCAATCATAGACCTGTCTCACAACCCACATCATGAATCTCAATGTTCTTTTCCTAACTAGCAAGTAAATCAAGAGATAACACCTCAAAAACTCTCAATTCTCTTTTCCAACAGTTCAGAGTAAGGCTATTTGACCACAGATATGTAAATCCTTCCCAAAGTAAAAAAACAATATAATCTTCTCTCTGACATTTGATTATTTGCCCACCCATATACCAATGGTTGGTTTGATTATCAGTAGCTGCAGACCAAGCATAAATATCTTTGAATGACTTGGTACAATACTTTTCATCAAGTTAAAATGGTCTAACTTTGACTGAAACAATATTATTTGCAACATTACATTTGCTTGAACACCAAGTTTAAGACAAATAATGCATGCTGTCTTCTCATTTTTCAAACATTGAAGTGATAGGCTTTTAAAATTGCAAAGGTTACTCAAAACACTATTAAAATGAAATGGTCAAGCAATACTTTCAGTTCAATCACAATCAAACAAGGAAACTTGGTATTCTAACTAGGATATCCTTTATGTCTTGAATTTACTTTTGACTAAAATGTTTAAGGTTGAAGCCTTTAAATTGAACATTGGAACCTCAACAGAAAAAAACTAAAAGATCATTCCCACAGTCTTCAAAGGGATTACAGGGTGTAATGGGTTGCTGATCAAAATGTTCGGCTCTTAAGGTACATTGATTATCTAAGTAGAAATAACATCGTAAACCAACCAAGACAGTATTGGAATAATTAAGTATGTAAGTAACAAAAAGCATGGAAGTGGGGTTCAGCAGAAGATGAGAAGGAGGATTTAATAATAGGAAACGAGGAAATGGCCGAGGCCTTGAACAAGCTTTTTGTGTCGGTCTTCACAGTGGAGGACACAAATAGCTTACCAATAATTGACGGTCGTGGGACTGTAGGGGGGTGAGGATCTTAAAAAGATCACTATTACTAAAGAGGTCGTGCAGGGTAGGCTAATGGGATGAAAGGTAGACAAGTCCCCTGGTCCGGATGGAATGCATCCCAGGGTACTAAAAGAAACGGCAGAAGAAATAGCAAATGAATTAGTTGTAATTTATCAAAATTCACTGGACTCTGGGGAGGTGACAGCTGATTGGAAAACAGCTAATGTAACGCCACTGTTTAAAAAACGAGGTAGACAAAAGGCAGGTAACTACAGGCCAGTTAGCTTAATATCCGTAGTTGGGAAAATGCTGGAATCTATCATTAAGGAAGGAATAGCAGGACACCTGGAAAAGAATGGTTCAATCAAGCAGACGCAGCATGGATTCATGAAGGGAAAATCATGCTTGACTAATTTACTGGAATTTTTTGAGGATATAACGAGTGCGGTTGACAGAGGGGAACCGGTGGATGTGGTGTATTTAGATCTCCAGAAGGCATTCGATAAGGTGCCTCACAAAAGGTTGCTGCATAAGATAAAGGTACACGGAGTTGGGGGTAAAGTGTTAGCGTGGATTGAGGATTGGCTATCTAACAGAAAGCAGAGAGTCGGAATAAATGGGTGCTTTTCCGATTGGCAATTAGTGACTAGTGGCGTGCCGCAGGGATTGGTGCTGGGGCCTCAACTATTTACCATATACAGACGATCTGGAGGAAGGACCAAGTGTAGGGTAACAAAGTTTGCAGATGACACAAAGATGAGTGGGAAAGCAAATTGCGTGGAGGGCACAGAGAGTCTGCAGAGAGATTTGGATAGGCTAAGTGAGTGGGCAAGGATCTGGCAGATGGAGTATAACATTGGTAAGTGTGAGGTTATCCACTTTGGAAGGAATAATAGTAAAATGGACTATTATTTAAACGGTGAAAAATTACAACATGCTACTATGCAGAGGGACCTGGGGGTCCTTGTGCATGAATCACAAAAACTCAGTTTGCAGGTGCAGCAGGTAATCAAGAAGGCAAATGGAATGTTGGCCTTTATCGTGAGAGGGATGGAGTATAAAAGGGAGGTCATGCTGCAACTGTACAGGGTACTGGTGAGGCCTCACCTAGAGTACTGTGTACAATTTTGGTCCCCTTATTTAAGAAAGGATATATTAGCTTTGGAGGGGGTACAGAGAAGGTTCATCAGGTTGATTCCGAAGATGAGGGGGTTAGCTTATTAGGAGAGGTTGAGTAGACTGGGCCTGTACTCATTGGAGTTTAGAAGGTTGAGGGGAGATCTTATAGAGACATATAAGATAATGAAGGGGCTAGACAGGGTAGAAGCAGCGAGGTTATTTCCACTTACAATGAAAACAAGAACTAGGGGGCATAGCCTCAAAATACGGGGGAGTCAATTTAGAACAGGGTTGAGGAGGAACTTCTTCTCTCAGAGGGTAGTGAATCTTTGGAATTCTCTGCCCAATGAAGCAGAGTTAAATGTGTTTAAGTCACAGGTAGATAGATTTTTAACCATTAAGGGAATTAAGGGTTATGGGGAGCAGGCGGGTAAGTGGAACTGAACCCACTGTCAGATCAGCCATGATCTTATTGAACGGCGGAGCAGGCTTGAGGGGCTAGATGGCCTACTCCTGCCCCTATTTCTTATGTTCTTATAAGGTGGGGGTGGGTGGAAGCAGACAGTTAGGGAATAAGGGTTTGAAAATTCAGTTTACGATTGAATACCTACAGTCTGGTTCAACACACACAACTGATTGAGAGGGAGATGGCAAAAATATGATGTTTGAAGCAGAGGCCAAAGAAGATGGCATTCATTGGAAGAAATTTTGACTCAAACAAGAGCAGATGTTGGACTAACAGACTAGGAGAAAGACAATAGAGGAGTTGTGAGAATGAATGGTTGAGATGAAGTGCCAGAGTACATATGGAAGCTGACCCCAAATCTATAGTTAATGCACTCAAGTGGCAACATGTAGAAATGGAAGAGGGGAGGGCAAAGAATGCTCTCTTTGGGGAGTTAGAAGATAACAATGTGATGGCAAGAAGAAAAGCCATTGCTAGGGGTATTCTGGCACGGGTAAGACTGGGACCACCCATGAGCAGTTCCAACATTACTGAACACCGCCCCGCCCAGCCAGATCAACATCCTGGGGTTCCCAGTGACCAGAAACTTAATTGGACCAGTGATATAGATACTGTGATTACAAGAGCAGGTCAGAGGCTGGGAATTCTGAGTAATTCACCTCCTGACTCCCCAAAACCTGTCTACAACTACATGGCAGTAGTCAGGAGTGTTTTGTAACACCATCAATTGCAAGTTCCCCTCCAAGTCATGTATCATTGTAACACGGAACTAGATCACCGTTTATTCATTATTGCGGTGTCATAATCCTGCAATTACCTACACCAGATGAACTGCAGCTGTTCAAGAAAATGGGTCACCGCCACATTCTCAAGGGCAATTAAGAACAGGCAATAAGTACTAGCCTTGCCAGCAACACCCACATCCCATGAAAGATTTTTTTAAATGACTTAACAGCCTTGCTGAAATTAGTGCATCTGAACTGGGATGTAAATAATAGGTTGTTGTCTATTTGAATTGTCAGCAATTTTGTAACTTGCTTTACCAAAGCTATTTTTTTTTAATGAGTTTCCAGATGCATGGCGATATCACAGAAATGAGTCTAGCCAAAAGGGGACAGAAGCCCCTGAGAAAATGTCACTAAGCTGTTTTGATACTTATCAAATTGACCTTATAACCCCTTCCCTTTTTCAGCAGCGTAAGAAATACATCTCTTGGGTGGAGCCGTCAGTTCAGATTCTTTGGCCTCAACAGAAGTACCCGCATCCAGCATGCACCTCCCAAACTTTACTGCCTTTGGCAATAAGAGCCAAACAATAATGCTTTGTAGGAGTATGTGGGTTGCTTCGCATTGCATTACAAATAGTCTTGTAGTAAATTATAGTAAATCTGCCAAAAGATTTCCAATCCACAAGGTTGTTATAATAGAAAATGCACAATCAATTTAGCCTATTATTTGTTTAGAAGTAGAATAATAGAATGGTTGCAGCACAGGAGTAGAGTTAATTATAGGCCAAAAAGGTAAGCCTTCCCTCTCCCACCCAGAACCACAATAGGGCTCCTCTTTCCTCTGCTTCCACCCCACAAACCTCCACATTCAACAGATCATCCTCTGCCATTTCTGCCACCTACTGTGTGATGTCATCACCAAATATATCTTCCCTTCCGCTGGCATTCCAAACTAACCGTTCCCCGTGTGACACCCTGGTCCACTCCACACACATTTCCAGGTTAAACATATTAAGATTTACATGTACTTCTTCAATTTAGCTTAATGTATTTGCTGCTCACAACACAGTCTGCTCTGCCTTAGAGGGACCAAACACAGACTGGATGACTGTTTTGCACAACATCTCCGTTCAGTTCACAAGCACAACCCCAAGTTTCCAGTGGCCTCGTTTCTCCACTTTCTCTCATGCTGACCTCTCTGTCCTTGGCCTACTTCAGTGATCCAATGAAGCTCAATACAAGCTTGATGAATAGCACCTCATCTTTCGATTGGGTACTTTACAGCCTTCCAGATTCAGTACTGAGTTCAACAATTTCAGACCCTAATAACTGCCCCCTTTTGTTTTGGTCTTGCTAATTTTTTTGGCTTTTGCATTCGAGAGAGATGGTGGCAAAGTGGTCATGTTACTGGACTAGTATCCAGAGGCCCAGGCTAATGCCACGAGGAACAGGTTCAGATCCCACCACAGCAGCTGGAGGAATTTGCAATCAATTAATACTCTGGAATTAAAAGCTAGTCTCAGTAATGGTGACGATGAAACTATTATCGAGGGAAGGAAATCTGTTTTTAACACGGCAAGGTGGCAGAGTGCTTAGCATTGCTGCCTGCCTCACATTGTCAGGGGCCTGGGTTCAATTCCAGCCTTGGGTGACTGTGTGGAGTTTACACGTTCTTCCCGTGTCTGCATGGGTTTCCTCCGGGTGCTCTGGCTTCGTCCCACAATCCAAAGCTGTGCAGGTTAGGTGGATTGGCCATGATAAATTGCCCTTTAGTGTCAGGGGGATTAGCACGATAAATACATGGGGTTACTGAGATAGGGCCTGGGTGAGATTGTTGTCGGTGCAGACTCAATGAGCTGAATAGCCTCCTCCTGCACTGTAGGGATTCTATGATTATTCTGCCATTCACACTTCCTCTAGACACATTTAATTTGTCCGATTAAGGATCAACAAGGTCATCTATGTGTGGATCCACAAGAGATGGGTGAGATCCTAAATGAATATTTCTCATCAGTATTCACTGTTGAGAAAAGCATGGATGTTTGGGAACTTGGGGAAATAAATAGTGATGTCTTGAGGAGTGTACACATTATAGAGAAGGAGGTGCTGGAAGTCTTAAAGTGCATCAAGGTAGATAAATCTCCGGGATCTGATGAAGTATCCCAGGACATTGTGGGAGGCTAGGGAGGAAATTGCGGTTCCCCTAGCAGAGATATTTGAATCATCGATTGTCACAGGTGAGGTGCCTGAAGATTGGAGGGTGGCAAATGTTGTGCCTTTATTTAAGAAGGTCTGCAGGGAAAAGCCTGGGAACTACAGGCCGGTGAGCCTCACATCTGTAGTGGGTAAGTTGTTGGAAGGTATTTTGAGAGACAGGATCTACAGGCATTTAGAGACGCAAGGACTGATTAGGGACAGTCAGCATGGCTTTGTGAGTGGAAAATCATGTCTCACAAATTTGATTGAGTTGTTTGAAGGGGTAACCAAGAAGATATATGAGGGCAGTGCAGTTGATGCTGTCTACATGGACTTTAGCAAGTTCTTTGACGAGGTACCACATGATAGGTTGTTTCATAAGGTTAAATCTCACAGGATCCAGGGTGAGGTGGCCAAATGAATACAAAATTGGCTTGACAACAGAAGACAGAGGGTGGTGGTAGAAGGTTGTTTTTCAAACTGGAGTCCTGTGACCAGCGGTGTGCCTCAGGGATCGGTGCTGGGTTCAGTTACTTGTCATTATTTATTAATGATCTGGATGAGAACATAGGAGGCATGGTTAGTAAGTGTACAGATGACACCAAGATTGGTGGCATAGTGGACAGTGAAGAGAGGTTATCTAGCATTGCAATGGGATCTTGATCAATTGGGCCAGTGGGCTGACGAATGGCAGGTGGAATTTAATTTAGATAAATGCGAGGTGATGCATTTTGGTAGATCAAACCAGGGCAGGACTTACTCAGTTAATGGTAGGGCATTGGGGAGAGTTATAGAACAAAGAGATCCAGGGGTACAGGTTCATAGCTCCTTGAAAGTGAAGTCACAGGTGGACAGAGTGGTGAAGAAGGCATTTGGCATGCTTGATTTCATTAGTCAGAACATTGAAAACAGGAGTTGAGACGTCTTGTTGGAGTTGTACAAGACATCGGTAAGGCCACACACGGAATAGGGTGTACAGTCCTGGTCACCCTATTATAGAAAGGATATTATTAAATTAGGAAGAGTGCAGAAAAGATTTACTAAGATGCTACCGGGACTTGATGATTTGAGTTATAGGGAGAGGCTGGGTAGACTGGGACTTTTTTCTCTGGAGCGTAGGAGGCTTAGGGGTGATCTTATAGTGGCCTATAAAATAATGAGAGGCATAGATCAGCTAGACAGTCAATATCTTTTCCCAAAGGTAGGGGAGTCTAAAATTAGAGGCCATTGGTTTAAGGTGAGAGGAGAGAGATACAAAAGTGTCCAGACGGGCAATTTTTTCACAGAGGGTGGTGAGTGTCTGGAACAAACTGCCAGAGGTAGTAGTAGAAGCGGGTACAATTTTGTCTTTTACAAAGTGTTTAGACAGTTACATGGGTAAGATGAGTATAAAGGGATATGGGCCAAACATGGGCAATTGGGACTAGCTTAGGGGTTTTTTAAAAAATGGGCGGCATGGATTAGTTGGGCCGAAGGACCTGTTTCCATGCTGTAAACCGCTATGACTCTATGACCACTCCCTTTGACTGTGAGTCACCAACTCATTTGTCATTTAATGTCTCTAGTCTTCATTCCTATCAGAGACTTCTCTTCTGTTCTTTTTCCACTCTCATCCATTTCACCAGCTTAAAACCTATTACGTTTTTAAACTTTTCCCAGCTCGGAGGGAAGATTATTAACCTGAAACATTAACTCTGTTTCTCTCTCCACAGATGATGCCTGGCCTGCTGAGTATTTCCAACATTTACTGCTTTAATGCATCCTTCCACTCCTTGGTATCACGCACTCTATGATCTGCACTGCATCACCGTGTTCAATATCCCATCATCTAAATGCTATTCACACTTAAAAGTGGCGTTGATTTTCCTTTTGAGAAATGTAATTGCGTAAATTTATCAGAATCTGGCATGGTCTTTTTCAATTTCATAGTTAGGCATTTCAAGACCATTCATGTGGTATGTATATTGTATCAATTTTCATCTGTCACTGTACTGGCCACATATATATTTTACCCAACTTATTCAATTATTTTTCACCGTCTCCTCCATTTCCACTCCCTCTTCTAATATAGTATCATGAGCAAAATTAGCCACTTTCTGTTGAGTTTCAGAATCTAGGTAATTTGCACTCAGACATTTAATTACATTAAAAAGTGTTAAACAAGTTGTTGTTATTGGGTGCAACTACAAACAGTAGTGACCCAAACACAAAACCCATTCACTTTTCCACTCACTGAACATAACTGAGTATTCATTGTTTTCTACCCGTGAGCCAATTTCTTATCCGTTCTGAGGATTTACCCTGAAACCTGCAGTTCTGAGTACAACTTACAAACTGTTCTCAGAACTTCGTTAACCTGGAGGGAAGAGAAATCTAAAACCCGAGGTTTATATAAAACTATAACTCTTATGTACAGGTGTGTATTAATAAAGTGTACCTGTAATCTGGCCAACTGCGCAGTGCGAGCAACAATCTTGTTATATGGGTCAACAATTTTTCCTCTGATCCTGTTGGAGAGAGAAAAAAAAGAGCTGCCAAACAAGCAAATGATCAGGTTCACAGAGTTTTGTGCAGATCTGAGAATTATACATTAAGAGCTTGTTATATTCCAGAAGCTTATGCTCCAAGTATTCGAAAAAAGATTTGATTCTATAGAGTGCAGGAAACAGAGCAAGATATGGCCATTCAGACCTTTTGGCCTCTTCCACCATTCGTTGGGCCGCATTTTGCAGTGACATTAATGGCGACGCATTCAACATTCGCCATGGCTGGATGTTGGAGAGGCCCCACAACTTCTACAGTAAACATACTGTTGTGCACAAATTCAAAAGTTACAATGGGCCAACCAATATTAATCCCAAAGGTTCACTACTTCAAACAGCAAGTATGAAATCAGTGCAAATCTGGTTTAAAGGCTCACTAATTAAAAATTCATTATTTTAAAAATTTTAGACCTGTATTGCCAGGTGCTTCCTAAAAATCACCCTGTAACCTTCTACATTCCAGGGAATGCAAGCTTAGTTTATGCAATCTCTCCTCAGAATTGAATCATTGGATTGTGGCACACCATTCCATTGGTTGTAATCTCCACGATAGTGACAAAAGATGATTAATGCATACTATATGCTTTGCACACCAACCTATTAGCATCACTATGTGCATCATATTTGTCTTGGTAACCAAAACAGTATCGCATAATGAGTAGCAAATCTTCAAGCTTGTCCTTTTGAGATCCTCTAAGAATTCTGAACATTCTGGGTGTTTTTTCAATTACCTGTATTTTGATCAATTACATCTAAATCTCAAATCCATTTATCTACCATTGCTCTGTATCTATTGATAGCCTTAGCAAACAATATAATCAGATACTGTGCTGCTTCTATATGCAAATCTCATGTAATGTTTCAGAATTTTCTTACTATTTTGGTCACATGACAAAATATACAGTTTCTGATACAACACCCCTTAATGGTAAGTGCTGATGTTGGACAACTGCTTAGTGAATCACATTCAGCAAGATTTCTGGTACCATTATTTCACAGATTCAATATTTTATGAAAGTCAAAGTGCTACGGTTGCACTATACCTGTCAACAGTGCACTGTAGAGCAGCAATCCGAGTCTGCATCATCTGAAGAACACCTAAAATACATAAACATTTTCATTTATTCACAAGACATGTTGTTTTAAGTCCTATTATTTACAGAGTAAGTCATTCAACCCTTCAAGGTTATTCAATTGGATCATGGTTGATCTTTAAATCAACTCCTCTCACACACCTATACTCCATACCCTTTAATACACTTCTCTAACAAAAATGTGATGATCTCAATCTTGAAAACGTGAATCGATCCAGCATCCAAAGCTTCATGGGGGAGGCAGTTCAAAATTACAACTACCCTTTGTAGTGCTTACCAATTTCATTCTTAAATAACCTAGCTATCTGCCCATTGGTCTGGATACCACCACCAAAGGAAACAGTTTCTCTGTATTTACCTTACAGAATCCTTTTCTTCTTAAAATAACACACTTCGCTCACTCCTTAACCTTCTAAGCTGAAGGGATATTAAAGCAAGTTTAGGCAAAATGTCCTACTGTAAACCTAGCATCATTCTGATAAATACATCATTCCTGAGGTTCAGTGCCCAAGACTGAAAAGTTGTCCAAAAGGCATCCGACTAAAGCTGTGTACAGCTCAAACATCATTCCTCGCCATTTGTATTCCAACCCTCTTGGGATAACGGTCAATATTCCATTAGCATTTTTTTTATTTTTTGTACTTGTGCATTAACTTTCAGGGGTGCACATGAACACTTAAATCCCTTTGTACTGCCACAGCATCTAATCTATGACCATTAAGAAAATATTCTGATGCCTTTGATGTAAATTGGATGATCTCAACCCTATAATTCAGATGGAAAACAGGTCAAAAGAAATTCATCTGTTATTACATGGACAATAAAGCTTTGTAGTGTCCATGTTTCAGGCATTCTATATAAAATAAAATTATGAACATTTAACAAAAATGGTGCAGTGGTTATTTAATATACAGATAATTAATATTACTGAAATAGGTCATTTGATCCAAGTTTGTGCCTTTACTTCCTGCATGTGGCAACTAATCTAATTCCACAACACACCCCCATACAAGAAAATAATGTTTTTGTCAACAATCTAATTGCCTTATGAAATAAAATTATGCACTCTTTCACAACAAAATACTGTTAACTTCATTCTGTCTTCTAGGATGCTTCAGTCACCGATTAGGAAATTTACTCTACATTTATCTGTATCTACATTTGAGTGTGTAATCCTGGGACCAAGTGGAAACATTCTATTCTCTAATCATCAAAGTACACCATGAGAAGGGCACTCCACATTCAGGACTTTTGTCCTCCATCATCTTTAAATGTTAAATCATTTGGAAAATCACAATGGGATGATCTAGATATGTGGGTAGTGACTCGGAAAAGTAAAAACCATAATGTCAAAAAGAAAAGCAAATTTTAGATAAACTTAATTATTGGATTTAAATTTAATTTAGTGAGGAACCCCTGAAATATTCCTACACTGAAAAAGGAATGAACAAATTTTAAAAGTCACAAAATAGACACAGCTAAGGAATTCACTACCACCGCGTGGCTGAAAGGATTGATATAGATGCATTTAAGAGGAAGCTGGACAAGAATTTGAGGGAGAAAGTCATAGAATATTCCTTCGATAGATTTAGATGAGGAGGATAATATGGGAGGAGATTCGAGCTCATCACATCTATTCTAATGTTGTATTTCCTGCATAAGCCTGTGCACTTTAACATATCATTCTAAAGGCAATCTTGAGCATCATTCCTTGCTATTTTCTTAAATGATTTCAGAGAAAACGTTGCATGATCCCCTCACAATTAACAAACTAATAAATGGCAAATAAACAGGTTTTTTAAAAAATACAGCTCAAGAAAGAAACAATTCAAATTACTTCATTATCTGTTAAATGTGAAATTCACTCATTGTTATGGCCACATAGTTATCACAAATCACCAATGGACACAGGTCACTTTTTATTGACCAATATATCTATCTTTTGGTCACATTTGTCAGATAAGCAATCACAATGCTTAAATAAATGAGGTGTTGTTACTATGACATCAATCAAATTAACAAGGACAAACAAAACCAATTACATTTCTGCTCTCAAATTACTTGTGCTTATGAATATAAATGCAGAACCCCATTAAATAAACACGGAATCCTTTAAACTGGGCAGAAGATTGAGTGTAGCTAAATGAAATTGCCAAGGCGAAAGAAGATAGATTTCAGACTCACATCTTAATACCTGCCTTTATCCTGTTACTTTGCATGATTAAATACAAGTCTGGATGACCCTTCATCAGAATTAACCATTGAAACATTAGCTCTATTCTCTCTCCACAGATGCTGTCAGACCTGCTGAGATTTCCCAACATTTTCCGTTTTTGTTGTAGATTCCAGCATCCGCAGTAATTTGCATTTATCTTAGCCAAATAAATACTTTGGCTACCAGAACAAGCAGGCCAAAACAGGTAGGAATCCTGACTCCTCAATGTCTGTCCACCAACTACAAGGAGGAATACAATGGAATATTCTCCATATGCCTGGTAGAGCCAACACCAACACCCAAGAAGCTTGACACCATCCAGGACAAATCAGCCCCCTTGATTGCTACCCCTTTCACAAATATTCAATACCTTCACCACCGATGAAAAGCAGCAGCCACGTGCACCAGCTACAAGATGTACTGCAGGCACTCACTCACTTAGGCAGCACCTCACAAACTCACTACCATCTAGAAGGATAAGGCAGCAGATACCTGGGAATACCACCTGGAAGTTACCCTCCAATCACTCACTTGGATATATCTCGTGGTTCCGTCACTGTTGCTGGGTCAAAATCTTGGAAATCCCTCCCTAACAGCATTGTGGGTATATCTATGCCTCAGGGACTGCAGAGATTCAAGAAGGGCAGCTCATCGCCACCTTCTGAAGGCAACTCGGGATGGGCAATTAAATGTTGGCCGAGCCAGCGATGCCCATATTCCATAAATGAATTTTTTAAAGATCTTTATCTGCAAAACCATCAAAATTTGACTAGTAAACCTGATGAAACACATATGGCTATATTTTGGACAGCATTCCTTTTTTTGCACCCTCACCTTGGATCATGCCTAATTCTGGAGAACTGCTCGCTGCAATTTCTGGTTTATTGGGTTTCCTAGTTCATTGCCATTTGAGGATTCTTCCCCATTGAGGAAGGGATATCCTGACCCTTGGATCTGTACAAAGCAAGGTATGTGCTGTAGGGCCGGAATGCCAGGCAGATCGCAGCCAAGTTGGTGAGGGAAAATGGTGCATATTAGTGTCCTGCATATTCCTGTCTAGGATCCCCACACCTTCCATGTGCTGCATCTGCTAATGTTCGATGTGCTGGAGAGCAGATGGGGGCTTAACAGCTCATCTGCACCTAGTGTGCTGGCAGAATACAGCTGCCAACTCAGGTTGGAGGCACACCTGGAGATTTGATCACATGGTGTTTAAGCACATGACATTAGACCATGTGACATCAAATCGAATGACATCTGCAAATACTACTGAATTTATCTTACAGTGGTTGAGTCTTATAGAACTGAGAATCTTTAAATGGTTCTGATCCAACATTTGTGAGAAGGCCCAGAACCAGGAATCCACCAAGATGAAGGATACAGAAAATGGGAAACTATTCTCGCCATGTTCTGAAACGCCATTACCCAATCTTCCTTCCCCTACACCACTCCCTGAGCCACCAAATTCCCGGTTTCCCCCTCTCCTCAGCTTTCAAGCAGCTGCGGTTTCACAGGCTCCAAAGCCAGAGGCCTTCTCTCACACATTACCATGAGCCCTTCACTAGACTGAAAATTCCAGCTTTATCCAATGTCCATAACAGAAGACAAATCAAAGAGAAATCCACTTATACCACTTAGACCTGTGATTAAACTGCGTACACATTCAATCTCAGCAACAGATGGGTTTCATTGCCAATATGCACCAAAATAATTTTTCACTTATCACCACACACTTATGTCCCCAGTGTTTTAAGTTGTGACAGTTGAAGGCTGTCCATAGTCCATCATTTGCATGTGACCATGGTTTGAAGGTACAGATTGTGTGCGTTAGTTGGGACTGTATGAGTGTTCAATTTTTGCAGTGTCTAGTTGTACAGGTTTCACTGTATTGCAAAATTTGTTTCTATTTTAACACTTACCTTCCAGTGACTCTATCCCAGTAGCTTGAGCAAGAAGATTTTCATGTCTTGCAACAACCTGAAAAACATTGGTTTTATAAGTTAATGAACATGGTATCTTGTGCAACAGGTATTCTGTACTATATGAAACTTAAATTTAATTTAACAATCTAGTTTATAAAGATCATCCCTGGACAATGAATTAAAGTGGTGCAAATAGTAGGTTGATTTTTAAGGCAGATCATTGGGATCGCGATAGTAGCCAACACAGTGATTAGCACTGCTGCCTCACAGTGTCAAGGACCCAGTTTCCATTCCGGCCTTGCGTAACTGTCTGTGTGGAGTTTGCACATTCTCCGTGTGTCTGCATGGGTTTCCTCCAGATGCTTACGTTTCCTCCCATACTCCAAAAATGTGTAGGTTAGGTTGATTGGCCATGCTAAATTGCCCCTCAGTGTCATGGGAAATAGAAAGGTAAATAAGTGGGGATAGGTCTAGGTGGGATTGCTGCTGGGGCAGATTCAATAGGCCAAATGGCCTCCTTCTGCACTGTAGCGATTCTATAATTCTAAATATACTTATCTTTCATTGGCATAGAGCACCAGAAATTGAAAAGTAGTCATTCTCAAGCACTAACACTCACTGATTTGCATAAAACACGACCAAAATATTTTAAAATACACGACTTCCAGATTTCATCAGAAATCACCACTTAAAAATTCCTTGTGCAAGAGGAAAGAAACAAATAAATTAAAGATTGCCTAGTCTCAAGAACCAAAGTCAGCCCTGAAGAAAGGATTCAAAATCAAATCTCTTAGTGCATCTTGTTGTGCTAAGAAAATCACCCTTGGAATTTCAGAAATAAACTCATACAACAGAAACACTCTTACTCATGCACAATAAAATAAAGTAACTCCCTGCAAATTTGATGGATACAATTCCCAAAATAAGAGCACTGCAGGGACATGGAAAACAGTGAAACAGGCTCTTTACTTTTTGACACTGTTGGTCCATTCTGTTGTAGATACTTAGCATGTTTGGGTAAACCATCAGTGTTATGTAAAGCTTTGACTTTTCATGGATGAGACAAGGTTAGTTCCGCTTGATGCCAGCCAAGCCAACCACTTCAGTATAATTTCTAGGAGAGTTCATTAGCTCCTTGCTTGCTTCATAAAATTCACATATCTGGCTAGTAGCAAAACAACATTTTCTTACCTGTATATGAAGTTCTTTATCCAGTTGACTAATTCCTTGAGCAAGTTTTGCCAGTTGTTCAACTATTACTGCTTGATGAATGGATTGAGCAGTATAGGTCTTTACATCAAATTCTTCCTTCAAGAAGTCTGTATAACATTCTGAAAAAGGTTAAGGACGTTTTGTAAATATTTCGCTGAAATAACATTATATCAAATAAAAAATGTGATATTAAAGAAAAACAAGCAAATGTTAATTTTTACCAAATGTTTTATCTTTGAATTTCTTCTTCAGCACTCCAATGAACATTTATTAAATCAATCATCATTATCTAATGATAGATAACCAGTTGATCTCCTATAACAATGCTCACAGATGGGAGGTTTCAGAATTTTAATGCAGTAGCAGTTTAAAATCATAGTAAATTTGCCAATATTGCATCACACAATAAAAAATATTCCTGACAGGTACTAACGCAAGCCTCAAATATTTATTGTAATGTCATTTTACAATATTGTTTAAAAACCTGTTAAGTAAAGAACGTTAAAATAAACAAAATACTATGGATGCTGCAATCGCCTGTGCGCTCGTGCACGCAGTGGGGACGCATATGTCTGTGTTTGCATTGAGGCAATACATGTATGGGATATTTAAAAAGGAGGAGGGGTTAAGATGGAGGCGAAAGGTCAAAATCTAAAGTTGACAAATTCAACTTTGAGAGCTGCAGCGTGCCCAACCAAGGAGGTACGGAACTTTGTTTATTCTACTTTCTCCAAAGCCTCCCCTTTTCACTTTGTTATTTTACCTCCAACACTAGATTTGAAGTCTTAGATGGAACAACTTGCATTTATACAGTGCCTTTAAATAGTAAAACATTGCAAGGCAGTTCATAAGAGCATAGTCAGAAAAAAATTGATAGAGCCAGCAAGGAGATATTAGGGCAGATGAAGCTCAGTCAGAGAGGTAGATTTTAAGGGGCAGCTGAAAGGAGAACAGTTTGGAGAATCAGAACAGTGATAGACAAAATTCCAGGGCTGAGGATCTGCAAAGGATATGGTGTGGGGGAAGTGCACAAGGGGAACAGCTAGATTTGATCTTTCCTCACTTCTTTTCCCAAACCCTTTAGCATTTCCCCCTTCATATAATTGGAAAATATTTTTCTTCTTAGTGGATTTGTAATTCGCTTTCATTCTTCTAGCACTAAGGAATTCATCACTGTTAAACTCCAAAGTTCAACATCCTTGAAAGTAGTCATTTTCTGTGGAGTGAGTTTGATTTACAGTAGCTGTAAGCAGAGCATTAATACCAAAGAAATCTCCCTGCTGCAACCGTTCAAAGTTAATTTCCCTTAGGGACAGAAAAAAACTCAATGCAAACACTACTAAATTACTAAACAAAAGTCTTGAGGCTAAATTACACAAAATATTAAAATGTGATTTTCTTTCTCTTGTTTAGAGATCTTGTTGCAAATGTTGTACTTGGCTCTCATGATGTAGGTTGTTTTGATGTGTGTTGGGTAGAAACAAGGTAGAGCAACAACTCCCATGATCCACCTCTCTCAACACAACCCCATTTCAGCAATGGTTGGAAATCCCTGCATCTGACCTCCAAAAAGAAGCATTGGCCTATATAAAGAAACCATTTACAAGCATTTCTATTATTAATGACGAAGGCTACGAGTAAATATAACAAAGTGGACAGAATTACCTAACTTCGTTAAATGCTGATCACAAATATAATTTTAGCTGTGCATGCTGATCTGCTTCAAATGATGATCAAAAACACTGATGAAATTAAGCGATTATCAAATCAGTACATGATTTGCAGAAGGCTACGTTTGGACAACATTTCAAAAGTTTATTAGTGTTGCAAGTAGGCTTACATTAATACTGCAATGAAGTTACCGTGAAAATCCCCTAGTCGCCACACTCCCGGCACCTGTTCGGGTACACCGAGGGAGAATTTAGCATGGAGGAAACTGGGGAACCCGGAAAAACCCACGTATAGGGAGAGCGTGCAGACTCCACACAGACAGTGGCTCACGCCAGGAATCAAACCCAGGTCCCTGGCGCTGTGAGGCAACAGTGCCACCGAATGCTTTGGTGGGTCTTATCATTTGTCACTGCTTTTTGGAAATTTCCCATCTGTGCATGACTGCAAACGAGCTTCTGAGATAGTTCTGTGGGTTAATTCAGCCAAGCAGAACGATCTGTGGTGGTTATTTAAACTGATGAATGTCTGGCCTTCGTGTCCACAGTATCATTGACGATGCAGATTGGGTTGCAAAACTTTTCATTATGGTTGGGGGGGGGGGGGGGGGGTTCCTCTTACAATAAACTCCAACAAGGACCAATCCCATCCGATTAACACATAATCGATTCTATTTGTTTTCATTTCTCCGCTTCCTCCCTTTAATAATTCATAATGTGCACAGCAAAGTACGGTCACAAGAATGAGTGCAATCAAAAGCACTGGAGCTTGTGGAAAAGAGCAGCTGAAAAAACAGAGTAAGCTGGGGGCCTTGCTCTTTGAGGAGTTGATATGTTGGGGTGACATTGTCCACTCCCCACAACAACGTGTTTGGGTCAGCGGGTTGGGGGGGGGGGGCGGTGGTGGTGGTAAGCAGCACCCTTACCATCCAGGAGTAATTCCTTCACCGAGTCTCGCAGCCGACCACCTCCACTTCCTTCCATGTTGGCGGACTAGTGACGCTCGCGCGGGGGCCTGCTGGGTCTGTTTGACGCACGCGCGGTCACGAGAGGGTGAACCGTTGGGCCCAGTGGCGGGGCTCGCGCGGCCCCGACAGCCAATCACTGAGCTTCAAATGGGGGGGCGGGGGGGCAGCTCCGGGTGCGGTACACCAAATCACAGGTGGACTTTAGGGGCGCTCCCAGGCAGCACCACCAGCCAATCACTGCGGAGCTCAGCAAAAAGCTGACAGCCAATCACAGGTGTCGAAACCGGGGAGGCGGGTGCTGCGGGTGAAGACAGCCAATCACAGGTGGACCTGGGGGACGCTCGAGGCACCGCCAACCAATCATTTATAAGAAGCGGCGGCTGAATAGCCAATCATAGGTGGGCCTGGATTGACTGGCAGAAACGTCAGCCAATCACCGCGAGTCAGTGAGGGGGGGGCTGAGTGAAGTGAGTGAGTGAGGCGGCTGGAGGCCACGGGTCAGAGGTGAGAGTTGAAAGTGACAGGTTGTGTGGGCGGAAAACGGCCTCTTGCACCGGGGGTTGATAGTCATCGCACCAGATCGTTTGTATTTTCCACCCATCACTCCCCCAAGTCGTCCCACCCAGTCGGAGGTGATCGTGAGCTGCTCGGGGCGAGGAATTTCCATGAACAGTGAATACCTGCCCGCCGGATCCTGGCAGCAAAGATGCCTCGTCGACTTGTTCCAGCCGGGCCACGTTGTGAAGATCTGTGCTCCCATGGTGCGATATTCAAAGTGAGTGCTTCTGCCCCAACAACCGTGAAATGGTCACCATTTGTTGCCTGTATTGTATATATATATATTTGTTTGCTTAAAATACTCAAGCATTTCTGACATTCTGCAGGTTGGCATTTCGGTCACTGGTCAGAAAGTACGATTGTGAACTGTGTTTTACTCCAATGATCATTGCTTCTGCCTTCCTGAGATCCGGCAAGGCCAGAGACAATGAATTCACCACAAATTATGGTAAGGTATATTTTTGAATTGCACTTTTTTCAGGTGTGACCGATGATAATATTTCCTCTCCGAAATCCATTGCTTTTATTTATTACTGTCACAAGTAGGCTTACATTAACACTGCAATGAAGTTACTGTGCAAATCCCCCTAGTCGTAGAATCATAGAAACCCTACAGTGCAGAAAGAGACCATCTGGCCCTTCGAGTCTGCACCGACCACAATTCCATCCAGGCCCTACCCCCATATCCCTACACATTTACCCACTAATCCCTCTAACCTACGCATCTCGGGATGCTAAGGGGCAATTTTAGCATGGCCAATCAACCTAACCCGCACATCTTTGGACTGTGGGAGGAAACCGGAGCACCTAGAGAAAACCCATGCAGACACGAGGAGAATGAACTCCCACTCACCTGACGAAGGAGCAATGCTCTGAAAGCTGGTGGCGTTTGCTACCAAATAAACCTGTTGGACTTTAACCTGGTGTTGTTAGACTCCTTACTGTGTAAACTCCACACAGACAGTGGCCCAAGCCGGGAATCGAACCCAGGTCCCTGGAGCTGTGAAGCAGCAGTGCTAACCACTGTGCTACCGTGCCGCCCTCCGTCACCACACTCCGGTGCCATTCGGGTACACTGCAGGAGAATTTAGCATGGCCAATGCACCAAACCAGCATGTGTTTTGGTCTGTGGGAGGAAACCAGAGCACCGGGGGGAAACCCACACAGACAAGGGAAAAATGTGAGATTCCGTACAGACAGTGATCCAAGCCAGGAATTGAACCCTGGCGCTGTGAGGCAGCAGTGCTGTCCACTTTGCTGAATGTGCCTTCAGTCAAAAGAACTAGTCATTTGATTTTCAGTACTGAATACAATATAGTAATAATTTCAAAATTAATAACTTTTTAAAGAAGTGGGGAACATATTTACAGGGTACAAAAGCCATAGTTATTTGGCTCGTTGGCATTACATACTACTTTTTATACGTTATGGATGAGAATAGGATTTGAAGTACATACAACCTCTGATGTTTACCCAAACTTCATTTTTAAAAGCTTGTTTCGTGATTAAGGTCATTGTTTTTCCTTCTCAAACCTTTATTACATTTACTTAAAATGCATATACAAACTCCATTTATATGTTTTCCATATAATCTAGATTCATTACGATACCTCATTATTGGAAGCCACATCCTTTTAGGTGAGAAAGCTAAACTAAGGCCCTGTCTTGTGCTGCTATTTGCAGGAAAGCAAGCAAGTTCTCCTGGTGTTCTGGCTGACATCTATCCCTCAACCAATACCCATAAATCAGATTTACTGTCATTTATCTCATTTGTTGTTTATTCAATGTTGATGTGGAAATTGGTGCTGCATTTGTCTCCATTACAAGTGACTACTTTTGAAAGTATTCCATTGATCGTAATACACTCTGAAATGTCCTGAAGATCTGAAAAGAATGAAATAAAAGCAAGATTTTTTTGCATTCTCGACAGGCCAGCTGGAATCTGCTGGTAAGGTTGTAGAGGAGTGTAAATCTGTAAGATTGGTTCCTCAAATTTAACTTGCATGATAAGAGCTGCTTCATCCAAAAGGTTTATAGACTTAACTTTAAATAGGTTCACTATACCAGTGGTTCACTGCAGAGGTAGTTTATGTTTAGGAGTGCAGCTGACAGATCAAGAACTTAAATCATAGAATCATAGAATACGAAAGTACTTTAGAAGAATTCTTCATCAATCCACCATGAGGTAACCCATTTCTTCACTGCTTTACATCCTGCTCTGGGTTATTTCTGTAACAAAGGACTTTTTTTATGAAGATTGGTCATTAACCCAGTTCAAATCTCCTACCAAGAGAAACTTGGTGTTGACTTGAACTGTGGTTGTCCACAAAGGTAAGATAAAGATAAGAATTATTCTGCTTCCATAAATGTTGGAAGTTACATTGTTTATACAAACTTAGGATCAAAAGTAGATCATTTACCCTCAAGCCTACTTTACAAATGAAAACTTGGGTGTATAGGGCAATAGTTGTGATGGGGGTTTGCCACTCCACTTCCATTGGAAGAATGCATCCTGCTGGATGTCAACCTCCTATTCAGAGACTTCCATCTCTGCTCACCTGTGCTATCTAGAGTGAGGCTCAAACCCATAACCTAACATAGAGGTTCACTCCATTAGAGGAGGAGTTCCTGTAGAACGTGCTGATGAAGGTGCAACAAATACAATTGTATTCTATCTCCAAATAATGACCAGAGAAAGAGTACTCAGTGTTTTTTCAGGTTTAGAGCACAACAATGTTCTTGTTACAGAAAGTTGCTAGGTGTAAGGTGTCAAACCAAAGGAGATGGAATTTATTTAAACAGGACAGAAATTGTGTAAAGTAAAACTCTACAGTGACATATCATGCACTTTATTTTCACAGTTGATCGTCCACTTGTTGTGCAGTTTGCTGCTAATCATGCGCAGGATCTAGCTGATGCTGCTTGCATAGTTTCTCCATTTGCAGATGGTGTTGACTTGAACTGTGGTTGTCCACAAAGGTAAGATAAAGATAAGAATTATTCTGCTTCCATAAATGTTGGAAGTTACATTGTTTATACAAACTTAGGATCAAAAGTAGATCATTTATCCTCAAGCCTACTTTACAAATGAAAACTTGGGTGTATAGGGCATTTTTCAGAACCACCAGGTGACTCAAAGCACTTTGCAACCAGTGAAGTACTTTCCAAGTGTAGTCACTATTGCAATGTAGAAAATTTAGTAACCAATATGCATGCACTCAACAAACTCCCACAAACAGCAGTGTGAAAATAGCTATATAATCAAGTCTTGATGACCTGCACCCCAGAGATCATTCCCTGCTCTTGTTCAAAATAGTGTCATGGCAGGCAGATGGGGCCTTGGTATGTCTTGTTAGAATGTAACCGGTGACAACTTTGTATTGGATGTAATGTGACCAATGGGAACAAGATGTAAGGGTCAGCTGACCCAGTAAACCATGGAACCAATTACAGAGTGATGTCATAGTCAGCTGATCCACTTTAAATAAGGAACTATGTAGAATTCTGGAGAGCTTATAGTGGCCCAGGGCAAGGCCCCAAGTTTGGAGTAATGATGTTTCTTTATTGAACCCTTTCTTTGATTTATAAGTTGGAGTAAGTTTTGTTGTATTTTCATTAGTTGCATTTTGAAGAGTTCCTTCTGAAGAAACATATCTCATTCAAAAGATGGCACCTGCAACAGTGCAGTGTTTTTTAAGTACTGCATTCGAGTGTCAATCTTGATTTTTGGGTTTAAGCACTGGAGTAGGACTTTAACACAGTAAGAAGTTTAACAACACCAGGTTAAAGTCCAACAGGTTTATTTGGTAGCAAAAGCCACACAAGCTTTCGGAGCTCCAAGCCCCTTCTTCAGGTGAGTGGGAATTCTGTTCACAAACAGGGCATATAAAGACACAGACTCAATTTACATGAATAATGGTTGGAATGCGAATACTTACAGCTCATCAAGTCTTTAAGAAACAAAACAACGTGAGTGGAAAGAGCATCAAGACAGGCTAAAAAGATGTGTATTGTCTCCAGACAAGACAGCCAGTGAAACTCTGCAGGTCCAGGCAACTGTGGGGGTTACAAATAGTGTGACATGAACCCAATATCCCGGTTGAGGTTGTCCTCGTGTGTGCGGAACTTGGCTATCACGAACTTCCGCACACACGAGGATGGCCTCAACCGGGATATTGGGTTCATGTCACATTATTTGTAACCCCTACAGTTGCCTGGACCTGCAGAGTTTCACTGGCTGTCTTGTCTGGAGACAATACACATCTTTTTAGCCTGTCTTGATGCTCTCTCCACTCACGTTGTTTTGTTTCTTAAAGACTTGATCAGCTGTAAGTATTCGCATTCCAACCATTATTCATGTAAATTGAGTCTGTGTCTTTATATGCCCTGTTTGTGAACAGAATTCCCACTCACCTGAAGAAGGGGCTTGGAGCTCCGAAAGCTTGTGTGGCTTTTGCTACCAAATAAACCTGTAGGACTTTAACCTGGTGTTGTTAAACTTCTTACTGTGTTTACCCCAGTCCAACGCCAGCATCTCCACAGTAGGACTTTAACCCGGAACCCTGTGAGTGCCACCAGCTGAGCTAGAGCTGACACAATGTGTGGCCATTCAGTGAAATAATGGATGATCTGTGACGTGGTATCCCTTCACACCTTTGGTTAACAAAATACCACCCATCTCATTGTGGTAACCCCCACACGAAGTCCATGGGGAATCGCTGATTGATCTCGCTGAGGGGCTTGTTAAGTATGAGTTCCCCTGGTAACAGGCAGCAGTCTGCCCAGCTGGAATTCATTACCTGTGTCTTTTATAAGGCAGATCCAGGACTGGGCCTGTTGAACTGTAATCCCAGGCAGGGACTAGTGAGTGTACACCATGGTAATGGTTTTACTTTGCATTCTGTAATAAACTATGTTCCTTTCCAGTCGACTTTGTGAGTCATTACACTAATCTAGCATCAATTGCTGTTTGTGGAAGAGGGTTCAAAACTTATACCACCGTCTGTATACAGAGTGATTCCTAATTTCACTCCTGAAAGATCTAGCTCTAATCTTTAGACAATGACCGCAGTCCTAGATTTCCCAACTAGCAGAAATAGTTTTGATCAAAGCACCCCTTAACCCTCTAAATTCCAGGAAATATATCCAAGCTTGTATACTCTTTCTGTAATTTCACCCATGGAGTTCAAATACTGCACCCTCTCCAAAGTCAATATAACCTTCCTTAGGTATATGTCAAAACTTCTCACAGTACTCCAAGTGTGGTCTCACCAGAGTTTTGTGTAGCTGAGGCATGATTTCTGCTCCCATTATGTTCTCCCTTTCTAGATATAAAGGCCAACATTCCATCAGCCTTTCGGATTATTTTCTATATCTGCTCATGACATGTCTATGACCTATGCATTCAGCCTCATCAGTCATTTTGTCCCCACCCCACAGTTTCAAACTTTTCACCTTGAGAAAGCACTCTGTTCCATTCTTTCAGATTGAATGACCTCAGATATGCCTACATTGAAATACATTATCAGTTTTGCCCATTCAGTACCTTTTTGTGATATTACGTTTCCATTGACATCGCTTGCAATGCTACCTGTCTTTGTGTCATAGGCTAATTGGATATGTGGCTTTCTGTCTTATCATCTAAGAAGTCAATAAATCCAATGAATTGTTGAGACCCAAAGTAAATATTCAGCTGGTCCACCATTTCCTAAGTTTCATTGACACTATCAGTATTATTAGTTTTTAATGGGCCGAGATTGTTCCTGGCCACCCTCTCTTTTTCCCCCAAAGGATTGTAAAAAAATGTTTCTGTTGATTTTGAAACTGAGTTTTTTTCTCATATTTGTTTTATCACCCTTTGCTGTTATTTGTATCTCGTCTGCTCACCAGGATCTGTGCCCTTTTTGCAATTTTTTTATGCTGCTTCTTTTAGTTTTGTCTTTTGTCATTTTACCATTTCTTTGCGCTTTGCTTCCTATTGTATATAAATGTAATTTTAGTTCTAGATGAAACATCTTTGTGTAAGAACTACTACTTTTCTTTAATGTTTGTCTATGCTTTTTCACCTTGAGAAAGCACTCTGTTCCATTCTTTCAGATTGAATGACCTCGGATATGCCTACATTGAAATACATTATCAGTTTTGCCCATTCAGTACCTTTTTGTGATATTACGTTTCCATTGACATCGCTTGCAATGCTACCTGTCTTTGTGTCATAGGCAATCCTGTGAGCCACATCTAGCAATAGTTATTTAACAAATTGCTAATATTGCAATATGCATGTTGTATATTAAATTTTTTTGCAGGTGGGCAATGGCAGAAGGATATGGCGCTTGTCTAATAAATAAACCAGAACTGGTTCAGGACATGGTGCGTCAGGTCAAGAATCAAGTGGAGTGTCCTAACTTTTCAGTCTCCATTAAGATAAGGTAAATACTACAGTTCTGGAAATGCAATAGGACATCAGGTTTCAAATTTTATAATTTTTAATTTAAATATGTACTTGGGTGATGTTGAACTGGGACAGTTCCTGTAAAGTTAGGATAAATATAGCAAGAAACAGTATTATTATAATAGTCATAGCAGTATCTTCTTCACATAACAAGAAACAGAAATTTGTGAACTTGCCAGAAAGTAGATTAATTTTCTTGTGTTGAGGATTAACCAGACAACACATGATGAGTACTCAATCTCCTAAGCTTTTATTACTTGCTAGCAAGGAGAACAGACGCAATGAATTTCACTATTATATTCTGTTGATTCATACAGATAATTAGCAGTTATAATTAATTACAGCAAATGAGACACAAGCAACTTTCTAATCCTTGATTTGCATGCATAGTCCACCAATCAAAGCGTAGCTTTTTGGCCTTTCTTATTCAATAGAAAACCGTCTCTTTCATTAGCGTAATATGTCAACATAGCTTGTTTTTTGGTATTTGTCATGGTAACTTGTCTTTGTTTCATCCTTTGGCCAAGGCCGGGAATGCAGTGTTTATGAAACTGACACAAGGTTAGATTAGTTTATTTCCTGAATACGCAATCGCTGACTTCAAATGAGGCCTTGTTTGACAATAAGATTTTTTTCCATTCTCACTGACAGAGTTGCCTTGTTGTTGTAACTTAACTTCCACAATGAACTCCATAGAATATGGATCCTTTGCTTTTACACACTTATCACAAAGGTGTTCTTTGTTAAAATTTCAAACTTTTTACTTCGGAGCCACCATTATACCATGATGGTGATCAAGAGTGCTATGAAATGGGAGATGTAGTATTGCTTGTTAAACTCTTTCTGAATATAATTGTCCTCAATTTAACTCATAAAAAATGTTCTTAACTTTTGGTGAACGTTAACAGAGCTGACAGCCTTATATATATATATTTGGTGCAGGCATTTAAGTTCCCCTCTACAAGTTGGTTTCTTATCCATTGTTTGTACACATGATTTGACTTAATGTGGCGTTACTGTATTAATGAGAATACTACCTAAACTTACTGCTTCTAAATAAACTATGTTAACAAAAGATTTTCCCCCTAATTCTGCGAAACTTATTGAAATGTGCTTTTCAGTCACTTTATTTTGTATAGTTATATTTTGCTCATTGCCATTGATTGTCCCTTGATTTGAGGATGATGTCTACTCAGCATCACAAGTTTCTGCCATGAGTCCTCCTGTGACTGAACAACCCACTACTCAACCCACAGATCTTTGCCACAAAGGGCAGGACACCAATGAGGTGGTGGGATCCAGAATGCAGAATTTGTTTTCTTTCCCCTGTTGCTGTTGTACCTCATCATTAAGGTGCTGTGACTCAAAGCATGATGCAGCTTCTTGGACAAGCTGTCACATTCTGAACTATGGGTAGTAAGCTCCTTCCTCCAGGTCATTAATGTTAGTCCTGTCACATTTCAACGGGAGCTTCCAAGTAACTCTGAAGCATTTTCTTTGTCCTGGAATGTTGGGCATTTGACAGTTAAAAGAACAGGACCTGGAAGGAGAGACAGTTTTCAGCCATCCAGACACAGTGCCCAATCCATCGAAGTTGATTTTTCAGGAGTTTTGCCTGAATATTTGTGGAGTTAGCTTCAAGAATGATGCTAGTGTTTGTTCATTTGGTCCTTCCATTGAATCTGGAGGATGCATGTAAGAATTGCTGATACAATGCCTCAGGCAAACTTGGAATTTCTCTAGCACAATATGTGTTGCTGCTACTCAGTCCAGCTCTTAATGAAGTACATGATTGTGACAATGACAACTGCTGTGTGCACGTTTTTTTAACATAAGATGGTCTCTGTTGTCAAACTCTCACTGCCATAGTTTGTAGAAGGCTGAGCTGGCACAGCTGATTCAGTGTTGGATCTCCTCATCAATGCTGGCTTTTTGATGGAGGTTGCTGCCAAGTTACGGGAAGTACTGACGTGTTCCAGAGTCCTTCCCCCTAACATACATGAGAAGTGGAATATTTGGCTGACCAGGTGTGGGTTGATACAAGTTTTTTTTGCCAACTTTCAAGGACAAGCAGAGCTTATTCTCTGCAGAATTGAGGAGTGTGAAAATGACCTGCAAATCTGGTGCAGAGTTAGCAACGATACTGCAGTCATCTGCAATCTGTAGATCATGTATGTCTTTGGTGGTCAGTTTAGTTTTTGCCTGGAGTCTTGACATCTTGTCAGTATTTGATACTGGTTTGAGAGGGCAATCAATCTTTGATCATCGTCCGGTAGATAGAAAACAACATGAAGCCTATCTCACAACCTTGCTTGAGCCCAGTTGAATCTTGAAGGCATCTGTTTCAGATCTCCCATTCAGGACAGTTGCAGTCGTATCACAATGAAGCAATTGCAAGGTTGTGATGAAGTTTCTTGAACTCCCAAATCTTTGGAGCACAATCCATAGAGTCTTGTGATTTACTGAGTCCAAAGCTTTAGTTAGGTTGGTGAATGCAATGATGAGGTCCTGATGTTGTGCTCAACATTTTTCTTTGATTTGTCTGGTAACAGGGAGGTTCGGAGGTTTAAAGCCACTAGGAGAATGTCTCAAGGATTTCCTCAGCCCAGGATGTGGCAATTCTGGAGAATGCATCTCAGAAATTTCCCTGCTATGGATAAGAAACAAATACTTTGATAGTTCGTACAGCATGATTTATTTCCCTTTTTAAAAATCATTGAAATTGTTGGATTACTGAAGGAGGGATTGGGGCCTTCTTTTTCTTCCCAAATCCATAGGATATATTGGAATGAGTAAAACTCCATCAGCATTAAAGACTGGAATATCATGAAAGTGCAGGCTTTATTGTTTTGATTCCTTGTTGTAACGCTCATAATAATGTGGTTCACTCAGGGATTCTACCATAGGGTACTGGGGAATAGCCTGGAGAATATCAGCTGTCACTGTAGATTCACAGTTGAGGAGCTGCTGAAAATGACACCTTGAACATTGACGGATCTTTACGAAGAGAAACATCACCTTGTGAGTGAAGGGGATTTTGTCCACTTGACTTTGTCTGTAGACAGCTTTTTTTGAAGCCATCAGGGCTCTGATGTCATGATATTCTGATATTCTAGGCGATGGTCTAGTGGTATTATCGCCAGACTATTAATCCAGAAACTCAGTTAATGTTCTGGTTGGAATCATGCCACAGCAGATGGTGGAATTGGAATTCAATAAAAAATATATCTGGAATTAATGACCCTGAAACCATTGTCGATTGTCGGAAAAACCTATCTGGTTCACTTATGTCCTTTAGAGAAGGAAATCTGCTATCCGTACCTAATCTGGCCTACATATGACTCCAAAGCCACAGCAATCTGATTGACTCTCAACTGCCCTCTGGCAACTAGGGATGGGCAATAAATGCTGACCAGCCAATGAATCTCACGAATGAATAAAAAAAATATTGTTGGATCTTATGGGCTTCCTCTTCCCACCACATTTTCGCTTCTGGATTTATCTTTGAGCATCAGCCTTGAGCTGTTGGAGTGCTGCCTTCTTGTCTTGTGACCTTGGGTTTTACTGCCAGGAAATGAAGGTTGCTCATTTTTGTTCTAGGACATCTGTGAACTTCAGCATTGGTTTCATTGAACAAGTCCAGGTGATGACACTGTTTGGGAACAAGGGTCTATAATAGTTGACTTTATTTCATCCCATCGTTCTGGAATTGAGCGAATGTGTGAAGATTTTCCAGATTGATCATAAGCTACACTTGGAATTCCTCTTTGGCCGGGTTGCTTTAAAGCTAAGACAATAATCACCTTCCTTTTGGACCTTTGGGCTTTGCGATGTCTGGATGCTAGGTGGATGTTCATCACTGACCGAATAAGTTGATGATTTGTCCAGCAGGGTCAGTAACCCGCAATTACATTTTACTACTACCATTTAGATAGTAATTGTTCTGATATTACTTAATCTAACATGTTGCCTGTGAAATATTCTGTACAGACACTTCGACCAGTTTATTACTCAAAGCCGCATTTACCTTTTGCTCTTACAAAGGACAGTGGTTCAAACTCAGTTTTATTAAAACACTTGCAAGTTAATTTACTGTTGTTTCTTTAAGTTAACTTTTCCCCAAACTAGGCTGAAAAACACATACCACCCACTCTGGTGAACTTGGCTGGGCTGTTGGATTCAATCCATTGAGCTCGAGTCGATGGATGAACTCAGAATTTTCTTGGTACAAAGGTGGATCTTGCACGTCCTCTTCAATCATCACGGAACACAGTAGTCCAGTCGAATCTTTGCTGGGGTTTGTCTTAAGATGTACATTTTTATTCCCCTCCCTGAGCCCTTCTGGAATGTTCACTGGCTTTTGGACAATGGGGTCACAGCACCCAATGAGGTTACAGCACCCAATGAGGTTAAGCCAGGTCATCCTAGGTGTTCATGTCTCTTTTCAAGATATGGTTAATAGCAGGGAGTCTGGCTGAATACAGGAACATAATGTCTTGTTCAGTTGTTCTGGCTGAGTACCTCTTGATGCGTTTTGGGTTAGAACAATTCTTCCATTGTTAGGGTCAAGCACCTCTGTTCAATATGCAAGATAGGTCTGGGCTGGTCCCTACTGGCTTTTGACCTGTGGTAACCTTGTCCTGTCCAAGTTGTATCAGGCTTTTTGCTTGCAGAAGCTGTTAGAATTGGACACTGGGCAACTAGGCTGAACATAAAATTGGACATTTTAAATTAATACGCAACTAGTGTGTGGCCTAGTTGCTCAGACCATTTGCCACAAACATGATATATGATCTGTTTCATTCTAGGTTTAAATTCGCCTCTGGTATTCCATGATTTGCTTTGATTACAGAATACACAAAGACCTAGCAAGAACTGTAGATCTTTGTCGGAAGGCTGAGGCAGCTGGAATCTCTTGGATTACTGTTCATGGCAGAGCAACAGAGGAACGGCATCAACCAGTGCACTATGACACAATCAAGATTATTAAAGAAAACTTAAATATACCAGTAGTAGCAAATGGAGATGTAAGGAGCAATAAAGATATTGATTTTGTGCATCAGCTGACAGGAATTGATGGTAAGAGATCCTGGTGAAGAAAATATAGTAAATCCAACATTTTAATAGATTTAATAATGATATGATAAACTTGAATAGATTGATCTCTATTGATGGGCTATTTATCATTCCTTTCAAAAACTATTGGAAGGATGACAGCAGCAGGAGGAAGTTTAACATCCAAACACGCTTCCTTAAATATTTGTTATTTGAATTGGTCCCTCCTCTTAAATATTATTTACTCCAGCGGAAGCAGCAATGGGGGTTCGATTTTGATAAGCTGCATTCATCTTGCAGTAAATATTCTATACCCCAAAACAATTAAGTTCTGTCACTTTATTTCTGTTTTCTTTCGTTCCATCTCCTTTCACGAAGGCATTAGTTTTGTGCTGCAGTTCACCTACACAGGTACCACGTCTCCTCAGATACCTCACCGAAGCAATTTTTCATGTGTCAACCTTAATGGGGAAATTTGGCAGGCAAAGTCAGTTTCAGGAGCATCACAACTGAGATCCTGTTTTCCACTAAGATCCATATGTTTACTTCCATCCAGAGAGTATCACTGAATATCAAATAGGAGTGGGAATCTGGTTTCTCTTCTTGCTATATCAGTGACATTGAGGCCAATTGTAGTATTCCTAATGCCATCCAACTGAGTTTTGCTAACTCCCCATGCATTAGTGATTGAACATAAACCTTCCTGCCATGTATGACTACTACTTGCACCTGAACCCACTGAGCCACTGAAAAATCCTTTAGTGTGTTTTTGATAATTTATTAATATAAGACCATAAGATACAGGAGCAGAATTCGGCTATTCGGCCCATTGAATCTGCTCCGCCATTCAATCATGGCTGATAAGTTTCTCAACCCCATTCTCCTGCTTTTTCCCTGTAATCTTTGATGATTCTTTTACCAATCAAGAACCTATCAATCTCTGTCTTAAGTACATTCAATGAGCTGGCCTCCACAGCCTTTTGTGGCAATTAATTCCATAGATTCACCACCCTCTGGCTGAAGAAATTCCCCCTCATCTCAACTCAAGGGATGACCCTTTAGAATTATGTTTGAAAGTTAGTTCACTTTTCACTTAAACATTTCAACTCAAGGATGTACTCTTTAAATAAAGATTCACAATTTAAAAAATAATGAACTGTTTGTGTAAGACAGGGTACTTAAAAATGACTTATTTTACCATTCAATTCCTTGATGTGATTTTAAAAGTTTCACATAAGTTTGTTAATTTCACGTTTTGTGCAGGATCTTTTATGAGCATAATACTTAATCAAAAATGTAATTTTGGCCTAAAGACTTTTCTGGTCTAAAGAGTACTATGTTTATAACAACTTGGATGACTGCAATTGTAGAGCATGATACTCCTGTGGGAGTCTTGCGTTTACTTGCATAGAAGGCTTGTTTAGGAAGATGGAAAATTGACAAGACTCGTTTTCCATATTATTCAGTATGTTAGTATCCATGGGTCATACAATCTTATCCTTTTGCTCAAGACTATTATTAGTGTATCAACTTACCTTTTTGAAAAATGTACAAACACGCCTTTAATTTGTATCTGCTTTTAAATGATGTCCCTTTGTTTACTGCATACAGGTGTAATGGCTGCACGGGGCCTTTTAGCAAATCCTGCTATGTTTGCAGGATATGAAGAAACCCCTTTGCAGTGTGTTCGGGACTGGGTTGACATTGCTTTGGAGCATGGAACACCGTACACTTGTTTTCATCACCATTTGATGTACATGTTGGAAAGAATTACTTCAAAGCAAGAAAAGAAAATCTTTAATGTGCTGTCAAGTATGTCAGCTGTAATAGACTACCTCAGTGACAATTATGGCTTATGACGCCATGTAAGTTATTTTTTTAATCAGTCTGATAATGAGCATATTTTTAAAAACTTGAAAGGAAATCCAGACTTAGCTTTTAGCCTTGTGACATGTGGTAAAGCAAACCTATTGCAGACAACAGAAGTTATGATGATAATGTGAGCTAGCACCCAGAATGTCATGGATAAAGGAGAAGTCATTATCCCCCAAATGTTATACTAGAAGGATATTGCTTTTCAATTCATTGTGATTTGTAGTGGTTTTCCTTCTCAATAGTTTTCACATCAACTATATTTTAAATAGCGCTGAGAACGTCAGCCTTTCAAGTCATTTTAACGACAAATTTATAGGTATTATTAAATAAAATTTTGTATTTCACCATGGGTTAGTTTTAGGAAATGTTAAAATAAGTTGCTTTCATCTCTAAAATTAACAATTATGCTTTATTGTTCCATTTTGTGGGAAATTGTGTGTATTCTTTCATTCAACTTTCTATATATAGTCATATTTTAACAAGATATGGAAAGTTGATTAAAATATAAATATTGCCTAAATGTTCAGATATTTTAAGATAAAAATATATTATATTTCTTTACATCCAGGTGGGTACACTTTTTTTTAAAATCTAAGAGTTGCTAAGTACATGATTGATGCAGACTTTCTCTTTATCAGTACAAACATCTACTCCAGTGAGGACCTGAATGCCTAAATCACCCATATCCATTCATAAGCTATGAAATCTGTGGCATAAAAATTCATGATGTTGAATAGAGAATTTTGTGCACATATTTTTATCCCAGACGGCCTCAAACTGTCTTACAGTATTGATTAGCTGCACTGGTTATGTCTAGAAGGGTCCTATTACTCCAGTAGTGCTTCACACTGTAAACCATGTGGCATTTTAAGATAATGGGTAATTTTATTTTTGTGTTTAGAAAGTGAATAAAATCATTCTATATAGATGCTTTAGCATAGGATAAAATCCTTGCAAAAAATGAACAGACCTACATTGCTTTGACGTGCATCATCACTATCACTACAGTCACGTGCACTTCAGACATTCTCAAAGCGTTGGGGACAGCGGAGTAGAGCAGGTTTCGACGCTGGCAGTTGGTGACTGAATTTGTTATTAACGTGCATAAACAGTTTAATAAATTTGTAATGCAATACATTTTGTTTAAATCAGGGCAGATCATATTTAGAATAAATGCCACATTGAAGAAAGAAAGGTTTTTAAATATTCTACCAAAAAATCACTGATCTTCATCCCTCAGTACTTATTTTGCTTGCAATTCTTCCTTTTGATAATTCCAGTGAAAAGGGCAGCCTGATTACAAGAAGAGATTTCCTGTTTGTACTCGTCAGCCTTTTTAGTAAAATCATCAACAGGTATTATTTTCTACCCCTTAACTCATTTTATTTTCTCTCTTCACAATGGTTCAGTATTTTAGCAGATTATCTACATATGCATATAAGCAGTTATTTTATGTATATGTGATGGGAAGTATGGATAGTAACTTAATGTTTGTGAACGATTCACAATAAGAGGTTCAGATCATGTAAACCACTTGAGCTTCGCTCTCAATTTATCAGCATCCTTTGATCCCTCAGATTTGTTAGTTATAACTAAATTCCAATAATGTACAGGTGAAAATTCTGGAGACTTTTTTTCTTCAGTGTTGGGACAAACAGCAATATAAGGCAGACTCTCGCAAACAAATTGCACAACTTTAACTTAAGTAATATCAGGCTTTATTTCACTGCACATTACAGACAAATATCATGAATAGGAGGTAACATAAATGCTCAGTATCTCCATTTTAATTCTCCTTCCTTTACTGACCTCTGTTCTCAGCATCCTTCACTGTTCTAATGATCCCAAGTCAGAGCACCTCATCTTTCCTGGGTCACAACAGCCCATCTTTTAATTGAGCACAATACAGTGTTCCAGACTCAACTCTGAGTTCAACAATTTCAGATCATAAACACTGCTCCCATTTTTTTTTTAAGACAGCAGGTACTATTTACAGTTCCTCTCTCTAGACCATTATTTTGTTTCTTTACCCATTACCACTTCCTTTTAATCATTCCTGCCTTTCATCCTATTGCTGACCTCCCCCCCCCCCCCCCCTCCCTCCCTCCCACCCTCCCACAAACCTGTTACATCTTTAACCTTTGACAGTTTTGAATAAACGTCGACAACCTGAAACTTTTAACAGTTTCTCTCTCCAGATGCTGCCTGAGCTGAGCACTGCTGGGATTTTCCAGGTTTTTTAATTTCGGTTTCCCAGTATCCACAGTACTTTGCCTATCTTTTGCTCAGTATCTCAAGCTGACCCAGCTCTGGCGAAGGGTCATCCGGACTCAAAACGTTAACTCTTCTCTCTCCACAGATGCCATCAGATCTGCTGAGATTTTCCAGCATTTTCTGTTTTTGTTTCATTTTCCAGCATCCGCAGGAATTTGCTTTTATCTCAGTTTGTCATCTATAGATTAATGTAGCAAACATCATTTTAGTCAACTTGTATCAACATTCAATATTGGGGTGAAGCACTTCTGAAGTTTAGTGAAGTAGAACAGAGTAGATTTATAATTACTTTGTTAAATAGCTTACATAGTAACTTCCTTCATTATGTCTGATGAAGTTGATATTTTTCTATTTTCCTAATACCTCAAAGTTTCTGATAACCCAGAATAAAATCAGGGTCTTTGGAACTGTAGTGTAGTAAGTTAGACACTACCTTTTTCAAATCTGGCTTCTAGATTGCAACCCAAACTGATTAGATAGATTTCTTCTTTCAATTGGCTTTAAAAATCCAGTAAGATTAAATTCATTTCGGTATCTAGTTTTTAATGGGGATGGATGGATGGACCTACAACATAATACTATCAATGTCATTCCAGCCAGGCTAAAGATGGTTGATGTGGGAAGTAGGGGAATAAATTTTACACTGATGTAATGGAGGGTGCTGTTGTGGTACAGTATTGGGGAAGGATGGGGGGAGCTTTATTCTGCGCCTGACTGCAATGTATAATGCCACTGGAAACTTGAAATGGAGGATTCCCCCAGCAATGGCTTCCCTCACCATGATCTGCATAAAAACATTTTTTTTTTATATTACTGTCTTTGACCATGTAGCGACACTCCAATGAAAACAATGACACTTACCACAATATAGAAAGAACCATACACATGGCACCAAAGGACTGAATACCACATTATTTATCCAAACTTGAAATTGTTTTATTCTATTATTAGTGCTTCATTCCCCAGAATAGCAAGGCATTTGTTCTAGTGACAAATACCATTCTTTAGGATTGCACAATATAGGACATGAACAAGACTGGCTATGATAGTTACTGATTGTTTAATTAGGCTATAAATACAGATCAAAAATAACCATGGAGGTTAACCTACTATATAATATGAATATTGTTTCGTGTATAAAACTGCCAACATTCTGTTACTTATATTACCTATACCAAATTTGGGTGTATTCTTGTCAATTATATATTGTCTGTTTTTCACATATTGTGATTTAGTATTCGCCTTGTCATAAATTATTCCATAATTTATATATTTTTGTCATTTGAAATTTTGGAATAAAAATATTACTAAAATTGTTCATTTGTTAATTAATTCAGTTCAAACAATCAACATAATTCATAGAAACGTAGAATGTAGAAGCAGGAGTAGGCTGTTTCAGGCCTACTCCTGCAGGTTTCAGTTGTCCATCACAACAACCCTGTTGTTTTTACATCTTCCACTAATCTGCTGACGTTCAGTTCCTCCATTTCACAACCCTGAAAGTGTGATTGCACCCCTCCTGTTCCTAAGTTCTACCCATATGGCCTCACTGCATGATCCCACCAAGGTCTGAATAGCTGTGACATTCTCCCTAATCAGTAAAGCAACAGCCTCACCTCATTTGTCACCTTCCCTATCTTGCCTGAAGCATCTAAATCCTGAAATGCTAAACTGCCAGTCCTGTCTTCCTTTCATCGAAGTTTCCTTAATTGCCACAACATCATAATTCCATGTAGTCCAAGCTTCAAGTTCATCTGCCTTACCTGACATATTCCTTGCAGAAAAGCAAACACACCTCAGTCCATCTGTTCTGTTGTGTTTTGTACACTCTCCTTGTGTTTTATTTCTCTGAGCCTTACTGGACTCATTCACTGAGTTCTCCACAGTCTCTTTACTCTCTGACCTACTGCTGTGGATACCACCCCCCTACCATATTAGTTTAGATCCACCTGAACTGCACGATCAACCGCATTTTCCTTCCCCCCTCTATGTTGTTAGTTCCAACATGGACCACGACAACTGGCTGTTCGCCCTCCTGCTTCAGAATGCCCTGTGCCTGCTGAGACATCCTTGGCCCTGATACCTGGGTGGCGGCAACAGACCATCCTGGAGTCTCGATCATGATCACAGAAGCGCCTGACTATGCCCCTTACTATTGAATCCCCAACTACCACTGCATGCCTGCACTTTGACCCTCCCTGCTGCACAGCAGAGCCAGCAGTGGTGCCACTGTCCTGACCACTGCTTTCATCATCCTGATATGCTGTCCTCCAGTCAATCCAAGCGATCTATTAGGAGCCTCATTTGTACGCACCTCCTGCAAATGTAGTTCTCCGGGACAGTCCAACTGTCCTGGAGAACTACATTTCTCCGGCACAGTAGTTCCGGATTATCCACATGTCAAAGGTGGAGCATAGCATGGTGTGATCAACATTATCATCTGTTAGTTAATTAAAATTTAATTTGTGTGGACCATCTTTAAATTAAATTGGTCGGTCAACCAAGTTAATTGCTCACTTAACTGTCTTGGTTATTGCCCACTATAGCAAGAACAAATTAGAATTAAATATAATCTAAATCTTGTCTAAACCACTATATTCAGTCCCACTGAACTAAAATATTAAAGAAATAAAGGGGTTAAAAATATACTTCACCTGACCACAACTCACCAATGAGAGGCCGCCCTCTGAACCCATGACATCAGAGAGTTCCCTGATGGTCGGCTTCTCCACCGATTTCCTGGCTGCTCCTGTAAAGGTGAGTTTCCGACATAGACTGACACCTGCTAACTTCCAATCCAACAAAACCTTCCCTGAATTTTGGGAGTTTTTGTAAATTAAAACCAATGCATCAACTGTCTTAAGAAGAATGTGGAGAGACCTTATGGAGACATATAAGATTATGAAGGGAATAGATTAGAAGCAGGGAGGTTGTTTCCACTGGCAGGTGAAACTAGAACGAGGGAGCATAGCCTCAAAATAAGGGGGAGCAGATTTAAGATCGAGTTGAGAAGGAACTTCTTCACCTGAAATGTTGTGAATCTGTGGAATTTCCTGCCCAGTGAAGCAGTTGAGGCTACCTCATTGAATGTTTTTAAGGTAAGGATTGCTAAATTTTTGAACAGTAAAGGAATTAAGAGTTGTGGTGAGTGGGCGGGAAAGTGGAGCTGAGTCCATGAAAAGATCAGCCATGACCTTATTGAATGGCAGAGCAGGCTCCAGGGGCCAGGCGACCTACTCCTGCTCCTAGTTATGTTCTTACCCTCTTAGCCACTTCTTTTGAAACCTTAGTGTGAGGTCTATCCAGATTTGGGCATTTATTAGCCCACAAACCCAACAACTTGTTCTAAATTTCTAGTTAAAAAAAAGGGATAAGGGCATATGGGGAACAGATGGATTTGAGACCCGGAGAGATCAGCCCATGATGATCTGATTGAACGGTGGAGCAGGCTCGAAGGGCTCAATTTGCCTACTTCTGCTCCCAATTCCTATGTATCACTTCCCTGGTGGTGGCAATTTCCCTGAGTTCCTCCCTCCCTTCTATTTCCTGCTTTTTCTTTCTGTTCACTGCCACAGTCATGGATTTGCCATAGTCATGGATTTTTTTTTGTCCTTGGTGAAATTTTCCAGGGCATGAAGGATAGTTGGTGAACAACCCCCCCCCCCCCCCACGAAACTCCTACCTCAGTTGCCAGGTGATTATAGTTTGAAAAGGAGTCCTTTTTTTTCATTGAGAACAATTCATCCAAATACAAACCAAAATAGATCATAATTTCACAATGGATTACAAACCGGGATGCATTTCAAATTTCACAACAATAAATTGTAAAAGCGACAAACCAACATTACACAATATTAACAGTCAATGTGCCATCCTTCACACATCAGCACGAACTAAATTTGGAAAAAAGGAGTCACAAACACACACGTGTCCGGGGGAGCGAATGAATGGGTGACGCGCGCCCGGCCAATTGTCCTGCGTGATGACGCGGGGTTTACGCCGTTGACGGCGCTCGAGTGCAGGACCGTTGGGGAGGCGAGGGGCGCTGGATCGTGTTGGGGGGATTTGCCGGCAAAGCTTTCAGCAGGCAAGAACATTCTGGAACTTTCCGTCCGCTCCGCGCGTTTAATCCCCTTTCGTCGGGTGTTCCGGCGCAGTTGAAGGGGCTTGCCTGTTATTATTATGATGATGGGGCGTGGAGGGCCCCGTCTCTCCTCCCCCCCCCAGGGCAGGGCCAGGGCTGCGCTTCTCCTGGGGCAGCTGGTAACCGCCATAAGTCCTGGAGTCTGCTGCACACAGCCAGGGCTTCGAACAGTCAATAACTTCATGCCACTGGAGCCCTGAGATAAGTCTCTAACTCGCACATTGTCACTTCCGTGTTTTAATTTTTTGTTTTGACGCTGGGCCCATCCCTCATTTCATTTACTTACCCCACAACCTGGCGACTATTTCCTTCTTTAGCAACGCCTTATTTTTGGGAGCCTGGTTGGTAAACCGAGCTCCGACTAGATTTTGTTCCCCCCCCCCCCCCGTGCCCACTCCCACTTGCCCGCTTCTGGTGCTGTTTTGCTCGATGTTCATTTCATTTCAATCGTTTTCTATCATTTTTCATAAATGTTCTGTGAAAGGAAAAAACCAGAGGATACGCCTTTTTATTCTCTTCGGCATGATTTGGGGAAAATCATGCCGAAGAGAATTTTAAAAAGCCCCCTCCCCTTCATTCCTCATTTAAGTTTGGTGAAAGTGAGTGTTATGTTGGAGAGGGGCAACACTTTTAGACAGCCAGAACTGTGCATTGGAACACTTTTAAAAAATTATTTGTTCCTAGAAATCAAATCAAAAATTGTCCGGCACCTTTCCCTCCACCATTTGTTCATGTATTTAGCGAATGCAAATCCCGGGAGCCAAACTCATTAGCTGAATTTAATTTAATTTAACTCTGTCAGTTAGTCTGTAAGAAGGGACATTCCTCGGTGACTTGCAGAATTGTGTACTCTCCACAAGTGCATTTGCACTGAGGTCCCAGCTGTGGAGATTGGCTGCACAGGGGCCTTGACTTGTCCTGAACTTCCACGTTAAATTGCAAACATCCAAAATGCGTAGAATATTTGTAGAGTATGTATACACTACATTAATAAAACAGATAATAATTCCAATATCTGATGTTTACCTTGTGCATTAGACCACCCGTGAGTTTTACATAACCAACCAAACTCTTAATCCTTTTTTCCCCAGAAAACCATCCAATTGTCTGTTGAACTTATTTATATATTTTCCGCTTCAGTGGTGCAGCCTGGCAACTTACTTGACAGTTCTATTGTGTGCCTGTTGTGTCTGACTTCCCTGTTTACTCTAGACTTTTGAATTTCACATTGTTCCTCCTAATATTTGACCATTCGTAATTTGTCAAATTTTGTTGATCTTATAAACTTGATATTCACAAGGCCTGTTTCAAAGAACATAAATCCAATTTCCCCAACCTTTTCCAAACTCAAGAGTTTCTGATGCCTGGATTTGCCTTTGTTTTCCTCTGTATACACTAATAGGCTCTGATATTCAAAACTAATCTTAATTGCCTTAACCATTTTTTAAAGTGCGTGCTTAAAGTTTATTTATTAATGTTACAAGTAGGCTTACATTAACACTGCAAAAAAGTTAGCGTGAAAATTCCCTAGTTGCCACACTCCAGCATCTGTTCGGTTATACTGAGAGAGAATTTACCATGACCAATGCACCTAACCAGCACTTTCAAACTGTGGGAAGAAACCAAAGCACCCAGAGGAAACCCACACAGACACGGGGAGAACGTGCAGACTCCATACAGACAGTGACCCAAACTGGGAATCGAATCCGGGTCCCTGGCACTATGAGGCAGCATTGCTAACCACTATGCCAGCGTGCTACCCCACAGTGCAGTACAGTAGTGACATTTTCCATTTTTCAAATAAATGATCCTCTAGCTCCTGAAGGAAATTACTAGTTCTTGTTAGTTTTTCATTGCTGCATACAAATTGAATAGAGACAGATTAAGCCTTACAGGAAAAAGACAGATGATCCCATCAATGTGGGCTGGATTTCAAACCAGTATCCAATCCATTATGTCAGTCTCCTAACCTGCTGATGCCCTTTTATTTCTAAAGCCCCCCCCCCCCCGGAGCCTTGGAATTATCCTACTTGTTTGTATTCTTTCCTCTTTTTCTGACCTGTCTTTTTTCCCCAGCGCCAAGAAGGGATTTGTTGAAATTAATTTTTTCATGTGAGTGCGAATGAACAATTTTTAAATTAAAGGCTCTATACTATAAACTGGTCTAATTGATTTTTTTTTGATTGGAGAAATCTGTGCCTAAAGGAAGAATAGATTTGAATGTAAACTTACATTAGATGTGGGAAGTAATAAAATATAAACAATACTGTTCACCATGTCCTCACCTTCCACCCGACCAGCCTGCACGTTCAACATGTCATCCTACAATATTTCTGTCGTCATCTGGCATGTCACCACAACGAAACACATCCTCCCCACCACTCCTGTTTTGGCATTCTGAGGAGATTTTTCAATCTGCAATACCCTAACCCATTCTTCAATCATTCCCAGCATACCTCTATGTCCCACGGCACCTTCCTTTGTAAGTGCTGAAGATACAAACCTGTCCTTTACCATCTCCTTTCTCAAGTCCCCAAATAGCCTTTTGCGATGAAACGATGATTTACTTGTACTTTTGAAATACTGTTTTTAGTCATATTACAGTCTCCTCTACTTTTGAAAAGACGAAACCCGGATTGGATGAATGCTTTGCAGAATACCTTTGTTCTGTCTGCTGTCTTTATTTATCCATGTCATATGACCTGAGCCAGGACACACATCCTAGTATTACTGAGTGGGCATAAAGAGGAAGCTGTCGTTTGGTGATTCCATTGCCACTGTTGGTTATAAACAGTATTCTTCAATGGTTGCTGTACCTCCCCAAATTAACTGAGGAAATTTGCTATCTTTTTGATACTGGCGTAGATCTTGATATATTCCCTGTTGGCTCAGGCCTGGTGTTTCTGTCTCCGCACCTGAACTCTTTACCCTGCAATGTATGATGCACAGTGACATCCTCAAACCCACCCCATTGTAAATTGGTTTTGCATTGTCTATCCAAAGTGTTGAATAATCCAAACAACTAGATTAGTCACATCTAACCCAGAAGTGCGAATTTGGCAAAGATTATTAATCAAAGTGGGGGGAAATTGAAAGGGCAGAAGAAACAAGAATTTCTACTGTTTAATTTTGCAAAACTCCTTAAAATGTTCTTAAAGATCCCCAGGGATATTTTCTGGCTCTAAGCAGTTTCCATAATTAATGGTAGGAAGCACAGTGGCTAGCACCCCTGGTTAGCCAGGGACCCGGGTTCGATTCCCGGCTTGGGTCACTGTCTGTACATGTTCTCCCCGTGATTGCATGGGTTTCCTCTGGGTGCTCCAGTTTCCTCCCACAGTCTGAAGGGCGTGCTGGTTAGGTTCATTGGCCATGCTAAATTCTGCCTCAGTGTACCCAAACAAGCACTGAAATGTGGCGATTCGGGGATTTTCGCAGTAACTTCATTGATTGCAGTGTTAGTGTAAGCCTACTTGTGACACAATAAACTAAGTTTCATAGGAGGTTTGCTTTCCACCAAACACCCAACACACAATTTGTTTTTTGTTAAGAAAATGAATAAAGAAACACAAAGTTTTCTATGTAGTCAAAACTTTCCAGGAAAATCTTACCAGAACCATAAATGTTTTCAACCTCTTGATTAACCTTTCCACAAAGTTTGAATCTCCAGACTTATAGAGTCAATTGTTCAAAAGGTTAATTGCTAGTATTTCCTTTTTGGTTGGATTTTGTAGCCTTAAAGAAACGCATGTCTTTGCTTCAGCAGAAGAAAAATGCATTATGCTTTATACTGTACAATGTTTCTGTCCTCAGAAAAGTTTTACCATGAATTGCACTACAGGGAATATAGTCGGAGAGTAGTATTAAAAATGGTATATCAGCATAAATAGATATTGCTTTTAAGCAATATTACATTAGCGAAGCCTGTAACAAGTCTACAAGCGGATATAGGCGTCCTGTATGACATCAATTTATAAATTCTTGTATTTTCTCTAAGTACAGTTCCTTTTTTAAAATAAACACACACAAGCCATCTTAGCATGGCTGTAATGATGAGTTGCTTCAGGCCACTCAAGCAGTGACATGGGAGATTAAATATATAAAAGTGTTGTGCCTCATATCTGTATTACCCTTGATAACATCACACTTGTGTACCAGAACAAAAAGCTCATGCCTTTAAATATAAAAAAATGTCCTGCAGCTAAAACAAAACATCATTGGGTGCCAAATCAAAGAAAGAGATAACGTGGAGCTTAAAGAAACTTGATTGGAGGTTGGTTTAAGGGAACACCTTAAAAAAAGATAAGTAGATCAAAGAGGAAGTGCCAAAGTTTGGGGGAAGGGGGATGCATAAGAATTCAGATGTGGAGATGCCGGCGTTGGACTGGGGTAAACACAGTTAAATGTCTAACAATACCAGGTTAAAGTCCAACAGGTTTATTAGGTAGCAAATGCCACTAGCTTTCAGAGCGCTGCCCCTTCATCAGGTGGAGTGGGAGATGTGCTCACAAACAGGGCATACAGAGACACAAACTCAATTTACAGAATAATGATTGGAATGCTGATCAAGCTAATCAATGCTAATACAGCTAATCAAGTCTTCAAGGTACAGACAATGTGAGTGGAGAGAGAGCATTAAGCACAGGTTAAAGAGATGTGTATTGTCTCCAGACAGGGCAGCTGGTGAGATTTTGCAAGTCCAGGCAAGTTGTGGGGGTTACAGATAGTGTGACATGAACCCAGGATCCCGGTTGAGGCTGTTTTCATGTGTGCGGAACTTGGCTATCAGTTTCTGCTCAGCGACCCTGCGGTGTCGTGTGTCATGAAGGCCGCCTTGGAGAGCGCTTACCCGAAGATCAGAGGCTGAATGCCCGTGACCGCTGAAGTGCTCCCCAACCGGGAAGAGAACAGTCTTGCCTGGTGATTGTCGAGCGGTGTAAACCATGCAGACGGTACGACAACGGATGATACGCTGCAGGAAAGGATGTCCGGAGGCATGGTACATTGGGGAAACCATGCCGACGCTACGACAACGGATGAATGAACACCGCTCGACAATCACCAGGCAAGACTGTTCTCTTCCTGTTGGGGAGCACTTCAGCGGTCACGGGCATTCAGCCTCTGATCTTCGGGTAAGCGTTCTCCAAGGCGGCCTTCATGACACACGACACCGCAGGGTCGCTGAGCAGAAACTGATAGCCAAGTTCCGCACACATGAGGACGGCTCAACCGGGATCCTGGGTTCATGTCACACTATCTGTAACCCCCACAACTTGCCTGGACTTGCAAAATCTCACTAGCTGTCCTGTCTGGAGACAATACACATCTCTTTAAGCTGTGCTTAATGCTCTCTCCACTCACATTGTCTGTACCTTTAAGACTTGATTAGCTGTATTAGCATTGATTAGCTTGATTAGCATTTCAATCATTATACTGTAAATTGAGTTTGTGTCTCTGTATGCCCTGTTTGTGAGCACATCTCCCACTCCACCTGACGAAGGGGCAGCGCTCCGAAAGCTAGTGGCATTTGCTACTAAATAAACCTGTTGGACTTTAACCTGGTGTTGTTCGACTTCTTACTAAGAATTCAGAGGCAGAGAAACAGTGAATTTGGAGTGGGATTTGTTGTACTGAAAGAGGTTGCAAAGGGGGAATAGCTGAGGCTTCTTAGGAATGTAAAGACAAGAATGATAATTTAAATTTGAGGCACTGGAGGAGTGAGAGTCATTATACATCAGTATGCACAGGACTGATGGGCAAGCAGCTCTTGTGGGCAACAGTTTGGATGAGCTAAAATTTACAAAGGATGAAAGATGGAAGGCAGCTTGGTGAGTGAGGCTGATGGCACTTATGATGGAGAAAATATGAGCTGGAAGGTCACGTAGGAATCTAATATAATGCTGCGGGAGCAGTCCGGTTCAACCTGAGACAGTGCCTGAGGAGAGTGATGTTCATAATGGGAGAAAAAAACAATGGCTTCATTCATCCCTATAGTTAACTGAATGTTGGATAAGGTATCACTGGATGTAATCAGCATACATTACTAAAGGAGTTGCTATGTCTTTAGATCTTGCCAAGAGGCTACATGTGAATGAGGTTTAGGAGAGAAGTATGGATGGGATCCCGAGAGGAGTACCTGAAGTAAATATGAAGATGTGCATAGATAAACCATTGGTAGAGATGGTGTTGCTGCTAATGAATAGGTAACAGACAGACCAGCTGAGGTTGACAATGGAGGAAAAGCATTGGAGAAGGACAATGAAGGTGTTCATGTCAAAAGCTGCAGCGTGGGTGGGAGATCGTGCACCACAATAATCAAGAATGCTGTTTGCAACTTATTGGGGCAATTTAGGACTTTGAGAAGGATGGGAAACTGGATTGGAAGAATTAAAAAGTGAATTGTCCTATTTAAAGGACAAAACTTTGATAGCGATAGTAGACTTATTCACTGGTGTGAGGTAGGTAAAATTCCTGCAGAAAATTGTTATCTTAATGTATGAAACAATTCCTAAGGTGTTTTATAGAGTTGGACATTTAATCATATGACTTCCGTCTCCAGTTGCGCAGGCAAACATCCTCTTTTCCCATGATTAAGAGAAAATTATTCAATAAAAAGAGACAATTTTTTTCAAATGTTTGTGTTCTCCTGGATTGCTCATAACAGCATCTAGGGCTTTAATCCCTGAAGGCTAGGATAATCCCTGGAGAGTTGGTGAACCTAGGTAATGTAACAATTTACTTTGGTTAGAGGGAACCTATTTAAGGTGATGGCTTTAGTAAAATCAGGCAGTAAATTCTGCTGCAAGAAAGAATCAGGCAGTAAATTCTGCTGCCAGTTCCTGGACTCAACAACACGAGGCTAGTACATAACTGATTTTGTGCAAATTGTCTCCTTGATCTTGAGGACTACGCCATTAGCATGTTTAGTATTGATTGTTGCTGCTTTCAGGAAGCCAAATAATCTAGTCCTATTTGGGCAAAATGCTTATTTCATGAGGATATGTATGATAGGCTTGTATTGATAGACAGAGCACAACTAGAGATCAAAATAAGATAGACACCAAGAAATCTAATAGGAATTCAGAGGAAATTTCTTTACCCACAATGTGGTGAACATGTGGAATTTGCTGTCAGAGTGATTGAAGCGAATACTAAAGCTGCATTTAAAGGGAAGCTGGATGGATACAAGGGTGAAGGGAGGGTTACATTGATAGATGAGGAAAAATGGGAGGAGGCTGGAGTGGAGCAAGTCTTGCTGGACCAAATGGCATGTTTCTGTGCAGTATATCCTATGTAATCCTACATAATATGCATTAGGGATTTAGCATTATTACCTCCACAACTGAATGAGGGTGGAATAATGTTTTCAGCCCTATTTGTAAACAGTTTTTCTCTGGACAGATTTCAACAAACTTGGTATACAGTTATATTATGACCCAAGGAAGAACTGATTAGTTTTTGGTGAAAATTCAGATCCTGAAATTTCTTTAAGGATTTGATAACTTCGATTTTTAAAAAATGTTGTGGGTTGCTTATTTAGAATGTTGATAATTAATTTAGAATGTTGTGAATTGCGTCAGCTGCTGTGTTAGAATTTGTCACAATTGTCAAAATGTGAACAGTGGTTTCAGAGCAGGTTGTTGGATGTGGATTGGTCTGAAGCTTCCTCAGTGAGATTGAAGCTCTTCATAAAAAGTTTTTTTAAAGCTTTGTCATTACAGAGCATCAGCCAGACAGTGAACAGCAAGGAGCTGCATCACTAATAATGTTGAATTAACACCATGGCAGAGGAATATGCTCTACTGAGTGTCCTTTTCAATTGTTTGAACATATCACCCAATGAGCAACTTGAAAATCATACCAAAATAGCTATTGCGCATCCAAGTATTAAGTCGTATGTTTTCAATGAAAAGTAAATCATAATGTATGTCATGCTATTGTGGTTTCTCTTGGTAGGTTTCAACAAGTACAATGACATTGCAGTGGGTTGCAGTTGCGTCTTTCTTGTATGCAGAAATAGGCTTCGTTTTGTTTCTATGTTTACCGTTCATCTCTCCTCGAAGGTAGGTTTGCAGAGCAAAATTGGGTAATTATGTTAATTTAAGTGGGGTTTATTTTTTAGTTCAGAGTATACATCAAAATTCACATGTGTACATGCAGTCTGAATTACATTGGAGATGCAGGATATATAAAACTTAAAGAAATTTGAACTTCCAGTTAGTAGCTGAAAGAATGACAGCAATATTTCACACTTACAGTAACAGACTAAAAGTACTATTGCCTAAACCCTATTTTTGGTAGACAACTCATAGTTTAAAGTACAGAGCAGAACTTTCTCCTTTTATTGCTAACACAACTGAAAAATCTTACTTGACAGGTTTACGTTACTCTGTCCTTTAAGTGGACATTCAATTCTCCTGTAACCAGTCCAAAATGATTCTTATTTCCCAAGTGTTTACTTCCATCGTTTTCTTTCTCAGCCTAGTAAGCTTTAATCCCAGAACTGTCCTTCAGTGAAAATTTTCCTGGAGATTCTCTCACTCACGTCAACTAGATGAATCTTCCAGCCTCATTTTAGCGCCTCATGAGTTTGCTCTTTTTAATCTGAGCGCAAACTTCCTCCTACATTCCTACACGGTGAAGGCAAATGGGATGTTGGCCTATATCGCGAGGGGGATAGAATATAAAAGCAGAGATGTCTTGATGCACCTGTACAGGGCATTGGTGAGGCCGCAGCTGGAATACTGTGTGCAGTATTGGTCCCCTTATATGAGGAAGGATATATTGGCATTGGAGGGAGTGCAGAAAAGGTTCACCAGGTTGATACCGGAGATGAGGGGTTTGGATTATGAGGAGAGGCTGAGGAGATTGGGTTTGTACTCGTTGGAGTTTAGAAGGATGAGGGGGGATCTTATGGAGACTTATAAGATAATGCGGGGGCTGGATAGGGTGGAGGCGGAGAGATTCTTTCCACTTAGTAAGGAAGTTAAAACTAGAGGACACAGCCTCAAAATAAAGGGGGGTCGGTTTAAGACAGAGTTGAGGAGGAACTTCTTCTCCCAGAGGGTGGTGAATCTCTGGAATTCTCTGCCCACTGAGGTGGTGGAGGCTACCTCGCTGAATATGTTTAAAGCGCGGATGGATGGATTCCTGATCGGTAAGGGAATTAAGGGTTATGGGGATCAGGCGGGTAAGTGGTACTGATCCACGTCAGATCAGCCATGATCTTATTGAATGGCGGGGCAGGCTCGAGGGGCTAGATGGCCTACTCCTGCTCCTATTTCTTATGTTCTTATGAACCATAGAGACTTTCAGTATCTACTTGCTCTGTCTCTCCCAGATCCACTTCACAAAAATAATATAAAGGCACTGGAGAAGATGCAAAGAATTATGCCAGAATAGAAATTAAGAGTAGGAGTAGCCATTCCATGTGATCATGGCTGATCCTCTATCTCAAAACAGTACTTCCATGCTCTCCCCATACCCTTTGACACAGAATGATGAACTATCAAGAAAGAGTGAACATGCTGGGCTCTGTTCTGTAGAGAAGAGAACATGGTGACCCAGTGAAGGTCTTTAAAATTGTGAAGTGGTTCAGTAGGATTGACTTAGAGAAAATAATTCCCCCTTTGAGGAATCCAAAACTAATAGAATAGTCAGAAAAATTAGATAGTCACTAACAAGGGGAGGTGATGGCCTAGTGATATTATTGCGAGACTATTAATCCAGAAAGTCAGCTAATGTTTTGGGGACCAGGTTCAAATCCCACCACGGCAGATGGTGGAATTTGAATTCTATAAAAAATATCTGGAATTAAGAATCTACTGATGAAATCATTGTCAGAAAAACCCATCTGGTTCACTAACGTCCCTGAGGGAAGGAAATCTGCCATCCTTACCTGGTCTGGCCTACATGTGACTCCAGAGCCACAGTAATGTGGTTAACTCTCAACTGCCCTCTGAAATGACCTAGCAAGCCACTCAGTTCAAGGGCAATAAATGCTGAACAGCCAGCGATGCCCATGTCCCACGAATGAATAAAAGAAAAAACAAATCCAATAGGTAATTCAGGAGAAACCTCTTTACCCAGAAAATGGTTAAAATGTGGACTTTCTACACAGGGATTGGTTGAGATAAATAGCATGGGTGCCATTTTAAGGGCAAGCTAGATAACTGCATGATGGAGAAAGGAATAGATAAACATGCTGATATGGTGGAAGGAGATTCATTTCTGCTGAATGGCCTCTTTCAATGCTGTGTGTAATGTGTAACAATCTTAATACATTTTTTAAAATTGTCTCTCCGTTCTTCTGGTGGTGTTCTTACAATGCATAACTAGAGAGTTTACATTTATTTCAATATTGTGATTTGTATTTGTGTTTCAGATGGTTGAAAATTTTCAATTTCCGTTTATGGGAAAAAATTGCATCGTACTGGAATAGAGCATTCCTCACAATCATTATAGTTTTGGTTGTTTTGTTCTTCGGTAGGTGGGGCATTTCAGAGAAATACATTTTCAGAATTTTTTTAAAGCAATTATAAGGTCTGTGTAACCTGTACATATATTGAAGCAAAAATAGCTTACTGCTTTCTATTTATGATCTAATTTTCTTGCATTTTTATTGAACTCCAGTTTTTTAAAGGTTGTTTTCTATATGCCTGCGTATTAGGATTTATCAGAACCATGTGCAAAATTTAAATTTGTTTTCCTATTCATTTTCATGATCTCAAAAGGTTTTTACTAACGGAACTTGGTTTTCTGATTTAGGACCTAGTCTCCATTGAGACAACAGCACTAAAATCAAAACTCTAGTCAACAATATTCAAACAGGACAAACCAGCAAACAAATAAAAACAGAAAATGCTGGTAAAACTCTGCAGGTCCGGTTTATTTATAAGTGTCACAAGGATGCTTACATTAACACTGCACTGAAGTTACTGTGAAAATCTCTACGGAGAAGGAAAATGAATGAACTGTTGCAAGTCGAACTGCCTCTTTTCAGAATATGTACAACTAGGACTTACTTGCCTCAGTCAGGGGTCACATCTACACTTAGGGCTATAAGTTGAGTGATCCTACTTTAAACGTAAAAGATCTAGGTAATTGGTGTTGAAAATGGCTTAAAATTACTAACAACACATGGATATTGTTGGGGAATGGAAGTAGTTGGAAACAAGACTGTTGACAGCTGTAATACTCAGAACGAGGAATGTAAAAGTGACTTGTGAGTGTTATGCTTTTATTTATTTCATTGGGACAGAGATGAGAAATTTCTTCACTCAGAGGGTTGTGAAGTTTGTAACTCTATAACCCAGGAGGTTGTGAAGTTTGTAACTCTATAGGTGGGGCATTTCAGAGAAATACATTTTCAGAATTTTTTTAAAGCAATTATAAGGTCTGTGTAACCTGTACATATATTGAAGCAAAAATAGCTTACTGCTTTCTATTTATGATCTAATTTTCTTGCATTTTTTACATTCTTACATTCATGGCGGCACGGTAGCATAGTGGTTAGCACTGCTGCTTCACAGCTCCTGGGTCCCAGGTTCGATTCCCGGCTCGGGTCACTGTCTGTGTGGAGTTTGCACATTCTCCTCGTGTCTGCGTGGGTTTCCTCCGGGTGCTCCGGTTTCCTCCCACAGTCCAAAGATGTGCAGGTTAGGTTGATTGGCCAGGTTAAAAATTGCCCCTTAGAGTCCTGGGATGTGTAGGTTAGAGGGATTAGCGGGTAAAATATGTGGGGGTAGGGCCTGGGTGGGATTGTGGTCGGTGCAGACTCGATGGGCCGAATGGCCTCCTTCTGCACTGTAGGGTTTCTATGAATTTCTATGAATAACCCAGGAGGTTGTGGATGCTCAGTCATTCAGTATATTATGGGGGAGAAAATGGTGTAATGATGATGTCACTGAACTTGCAATTCAGAGACCCAGGCTAATGCTCTGGGGACATGGGTTCAAATCCCACCACGACAGCTGTGGAATTTAAACTCCATAATATGGAACTTAAAGCTAGTCTAGTCACATTAATGGTGACTCTGATAGCTATCATAAAAGCCCAACTGGTTCACTAATGCCCTTTAAGGAAAGAAATACTCTTTGGCCAACATGACGGCAGACCAACAGTAATGTGGTTGGCTCTTAATTGCCCTCTGAATTGGTACATCAAGCCACTCAGCTCCAAAACAATTAGGAATGCTGGCTTTACCAGTGATGCCCACCTCCCATAAAAGAATAATTTTTAAAAATCAAGATTGAGACAAATAGATTTTTAAATATTAAAGGGAATCAAAGAATATGGGTGGGGATCAGGTAAGAAAAAGGAGTTGACAAACCAGATCGGGTATAGTCTTAATGGCAGAATAGGCTTGAGGGACTGTATGGCCTCCTTATGCTCTGATTTTCTATGTTGTGTATTAAGAAAAGGAATTGAAATGCAAAAAAAAAAGAAAGCCTCTCCTCCAGCTGGTTTAATAAATGCCACAAAGTCTTAACAGTCCCCCTTGGAGACTTGAGAGCGGGAACTGCAGAGTTGTGATTTGAGGAGCATAAGACCATAAGACCATAAGACATAGGAGCGGAAGTAAGGCCATTCGGCCCATCGAGTCCACTCCACCATTCAATCATGGTTGATTTCAACTCCATTTACCCGCTCTCTCCCCATAGCCCTTAATTCCTCGAGAAATCAAGAATTTATCAATTTCTGTCTTGAAGACGCTCAACGTCTCGGCCTCCACAGCCCTCTGTGGCAATGAATTCCACAGACCCACCACTCTCTGGCTGAAGAAATTTCTCCTCATCTCTGTTCTAAAGTGACTCCCTTTTATTCTAAGGCTGTGCCCCCGCGTCCTAGTCTCCCCTGTTAATGGAAACAACTTCCCTACGTCCATCCTATCTAAGCCGTTCATTATCTTGTAAGTTTCTATCAGATCTCCCCTCAACCTCCTAAACTCCAATGAATATAATCCCACGATCCTCAGACGTTCATCGTATGTCAGGCCTACCATTCCTGGGATCATCCGTGTGAATCTCCGCTGGACCCGCTCCAGTGCCAGTATGTCCTTCCTGAGGTGTGGGGCCCAAAATTGCTCACAGTACTCCAAATGGGGCCTAACCAGTGCTTTATAAAGCCTCAGAAGTACATCCCTGCTTTTGTATTCCAAGCCTCTTGAGATAAATGACAACATTACATTTGCTTTCTTAATTACGGACTCAACCTGCAAGTTTACCTTTAGAGAATCCTGGACTAGGACTCCCAAGTCCCTTTGCACTTTAGCATTATGAATTTTGTCACCGTTTAGAAAATAGTCCATGCCTCTATTCTTTTTTCCAAAGTGTACGACCTCGCACTTGCCCACGTTGAATTTCATCAGCCACTTCTTGGACCACTCTCCTAAACTGTCTAAATCTTTCTGCAGCCTCCCCACCTCCTCAATACTACCTGCCCCTCCACCTATCTTTGTATCATCGGCAAACTTGGCCAGAATGCTCCCAGTCCCGTCATCTAGATCGTTAATATATAAAGAGAACAGCTGTGGCCCCAACACTGAACCCTGCGGGACACCACTTGTCACCGGTTGCCATTCTGAGAAAGAACCTTTTATCCCAACTCTCTGCCTTCTGTCTGACAGCCAATCGTCAATCCATGTTAGTACCTTGCCTCGAATACCATGGGCCCTTATTTTACTCAGCAGTCTCCCGTGAGGCACCTTGTCAAAGGCCTTTTGGAAGTCAAGATAGATAACATCCATTGGCTCTCCTTGGTCTAACCTATTTGTTATCTCTTCAAAGAACTCTAACAGGTTTGTCAGGCACGACCTCCCCTTACTAAATCCATGCTGACTTGTCTTAATCCGACCCTGCACTTCCAAGAATTTAGAAATCTCATCCTTAACGATGGATTCTAGAATTTTGCCAACAACTGAGGTTAGGCTAATTGGCCTATAATTTTCCATCTTTTTTCTTGTTCCCTTCTTGAACAGTGGGGTTACAACAGCGATTTTCCAATCCTCTGGGACTTTCCCTGACTCCAGTGACTTTTGAAAGATCATAACTAACGCCTCCACTATTTCTTCAGCTATCTCCTTTAGAACTCTAGGATGTAGCCCATCTGGGCCCGGAGATTTATCAATTTTCAGACCTTTTAGTTTCTCTAGCACTTTCTCCTTTGTGATGGCAACCATATTCAACTCTGCCCCCTGACTTTCCTGAATTGTTGGGATATTACTCATGTCTTCTACTGTGAAGACTGACGCAAAGTACTTATTAAGTTCCTCAGCTATTTCCTTGTCTCCCATCACTAGATTACCAGCGTCATTTTGGAGCGGCCCAATGTCTACTTTTGCCTCCCGTTTGTTTTTAATGTATTTAAAGAAACTTTTACTATCATTCCTAATGTTACTGGCTAGCCTACCTTCATATTTGATCCTCTCCTTCCTTATTTCTCTCTTTGTTATCCTCTGTTTGTTTTTATAGCCTTCCCAATCTTCTGACTTCCCACTACTCTTTGCCACATTATAGGCTCTCTCTTTTGCCTTGATGCAAGCACAGGAGACAGAGCTGCTCCTCCATTAACAGATTCTGTGTCACACGAATGCTGCTTCAGTTCTTCCAATCACAGGTTCCTTTTCCCCCACTCTTGTAGCTCCTTCAGGGACAGAATCTATAATTGGAGGAGCAGCAAGGGTGAAAGGGAAGGAACCTGTGATTGGAGATCCAAGAGCAGTTATTCTGGCTGGTCCTGCAGCCTCCATGCAGGCGACTTGCTCCCAATTCACTTTTCATCCAGCTGCTGGACAATAAGTCCATTGGCCTAACATCCTCCAGGAGACTGAGGCAAAGAAACATAAAATGAAAAAAAACAATCTTGGCTAGTGATGGAGCAGGCCCACAGGAGCCACTACTTAGCCTCACACCAGCACAGACCTGGCTGCCATTCCTGCCAATGGGACTGGGGTTCTAGGTGACCTTTTTGCAATGACAATGCAAATGCAGGATATTGTTTTGAGGGGAGGTGAGAAATGGAGAAAATTAGCTCATAAAGGAGTAGCCAATTATTGGAAGTGTGTCCAGGTTCTTATAAGGAAGCCCCCGTGCTATAGCTTCAATTAGAGTGCAAGAGCCCTGTGGGCAGCTTGTCTGGAGAGACTCGAACAGCTCCATGAATTTCTCATCCTCGGCTCTTGGTGCAGCTGGGTTCTTGACAATTATTATTTCCATTTTGGGCAGTCAACATTAAATAATTTTACATTTCCAAGTCTTATGCCTTTCAGACAGTTTGGATACCAGTAATGTTTTTGGTTGTGAGGGAGGCTATGAGCTGGAGTATCAGGTCTTTTTAGACCTTGCTGTGTAATTTGGGTTTGCTGTTCTGATGATTGTGTTTAATGTTAACGTCTCTGAGAGCCAAGCTTTCCTACACATTGGACAAGTTACTATTTACAATTCAGCTGTTGCCAGTTCAGATTAATACCATGATTCTCAAAACATTGATGTTCGTCAGCTCCTGCAATCAGCTGTGAGATATTCCTAGTAGCTGACAGTATTATATAATTTGGTTTGTCCACGTATCTCTTTCTGTTCATTTGGATCTGCTTGCCATTCCAATTTGCTACATAAAATACTGTTTAGTTATCTTGAATCATCCCTGTAAATGACGTAGTCTGAGTCACATAACTGTGCTCTTATCAGAATTACTACAAGGCAGATTTTTTTGTGGATTTAAGGATAACTCTCCTGCTAATTTGGTCTGCTATTAAATACAAATAAAAGATGGCAAAATATGTAAGAAAAGCATATCCAAACAACATTACACTTGCTTTTGATTTCTTTCCCACGTCCAAGGATAATTGGGTGTGAACCCCAGATTTTAACCCAATTTATAAACTATGACCATCTCCATTTCACAAGCGATTCATATATTCCCAGCAGCATGTTTCATATAGTATTTGATCCTTCATGTCTTTATTTTTATTGTTTACAATCTCTCCATACAGTTTATCAAAATGTTTAATTAACACAACATCAAATATTTTGTGAGCAAAAATGATCATTGTGTTCTGTGATAGCAATTTTTTGATACTCTGGTTACATTATTGATGCCTTTCCGGATATTTTTTAACGATCTAAATTATGCCATCTCTCAATTTTCAAGCAATGATAAAGAAATTTCAGTTCAGTTATTTATATCAATAGTGTGCTATCAGTTGGAACTGTTCAGAACTAATTAACACAAGATAAAGGAGAAAAACTGCACATCTCTGAAAAGCACTTTTTGTCTACATTAAAGGTATTGATGCAATATTTGTTCTTGAGTGGCATGATGGATTTGAATTGCTCCATTTGTATCTAGGAACGGCTAAATGGCAAAACCAAACCAGTCAGTTGGAACACTAAAATTTTGATACTGAAAGATTTATGAATAAATTTTCAAGGTCATGTTCTGTTGTTAACAGACTCCACCCTGTATTCGATGAATTAATTGCATTGAATGCTAAAATGCTGAGGTCACTTTGGTGATTTCGTACAAATATTTAGATCCACTGTCTTGAAGATAAACAGGTTAAAGGGGGGTAATGACTTGAGGGGATAGGTTGTTGGGAGTGCCTCCTTTGGCCACAGAGGACCCCAAAGGAGGTCCCTCCCCCCCCCCCCCCCCCCCCCCCACCTGCACAGCACTGCTCCACGCAATAAAAGCTGCCGTAATACCCACTTGGAATGGGTCTCCCCATGTGTGGGTAAGAGGCAGACTAAGACGCGTAAGGTGGCATTATTCGGCTATTTGAGGGCACAAGGGCCCGAAGGGTGGGCAGGATCCATGATGCCTCTACCCCCTGCAAAATGGGAAACAGGTTGTTGCAAAGACTGCACACTGCATTTTACGCATCTCTTGCCTAAAGGCACTCTGGCGAGGGGGGGGGGTCATAAAATCCAGCCCAGTGTTTCTATCCATTTGAAGTCTTAATAATTCCAGCCATTTGAAGTGGTCTGAAAGTATTGCATACGTACAAATTATATGAAGTGCTATAATTACATGGTGCCTTGTCACAAATTTTGTCTTTGGCCACTGATCCCTGGATAATGTCGATTTTTTTTTGTAGAGAGTCCAGAACAACAGGACATTATCTTAGAGCTAGGCTACAGTTGATGTCAGGAAGTGCTACTTCGTGCAAAGGGTAGTGGAAATCTGGAACTTTCTCCTCAAAAGCTATTGAGTAAGGTAAATTTAAAATTTGGGATCAGTAGACTTTTGTTAGGTAAGTGCTGTGGAACCGAGGCAGAAAGTTGGAGTTGAGATATAAATTAACCATTATCTGATCAAATGAAAGAACAGGCTTAAGGGGCTGAATGGTCGACTTTGTTCCAACAGAGGAGAGTATCAGTGCAGTCCTGAGATCTGGATTAGCTGATAGTTTCTACGCAAAACAATTTGGCCCTGATGCATAAACAAGCATGTTTATGAATCTTTTTCAAGCAACGTGAACAGGAATTTTAGTTGAGACTGATAAACTGTATTTGAACTTTCAACTATTTGGTGGCATGAGATGGTTAAACTGATGCTCATTTTACGTTTTATTTCCCCCTTCTCATGCCAACAATTTCTGCCACTTGTTATATGGTTTCATGTCCCTCAACAAGGGAGCATTATTCATCTGTGAGTCTTGACACTGACTTTCAGTACTCCATAGTACCACATCAATATTTGTCTGATATTTACATATGCCAATGCTGCAGTGCCCTGGTTAACTCATGCTGTGGTTTCTTTAATAATAATTCTTCCTCTAACGGAACAGATGCATTATCGTGTCTACCTTCCCTGATTGGCCTGGGGACCCAGCAGCAGGAGGCCAGTGTTACAGCCCTGAGAAAGTGATTCAGCTAAGCCCAGACCTTCACCATTCAGGTTCCCAACCCGCAAATGGTCCTGTAATTCCGGCAAAGAATGGGTTGATAACATTCTGCACTTTTATTAAGTTTATAGCATTTGAATTAGCTTAGGCTATCACTAATGTTGGCTCAAGAGGGTTCAGCACTAGTTCATATGCTCTGGAGACAGGAAAGGATATTGGCTCAAACAACATCCTGGCTGTAGTGATGAAAACATCTCTGGAGCTAGCTGCCTCTCTGGCCAATCTGTTCCAGGACAACTTCAACACAGACAAATTGAAGCATTGTCAATGCGTGTCTGTCCACAAGAAGCAGGACAAATCCAATTCTGCCAATTATCACCCAATCAGCATACTCTCATTCATCAGAATAATGATGGAAGTTGTTACTGACGAGTAAATGCTGCTTCGTAGGGAGTGGGTACCCATCCCTAGGTACCCTATGAAAAGATGTTGAGCTGGCTTCTTGAACCGCTATCGAACATTGATGTAGGTGTACCTAAAATGTTGTTTAGGTCAGGAGTTCCAGGACTTTGACCCAGCAACAATGAGAGTACAGCAGTATGGTTCCAAGTCAGGATGGTGTCTGACTTGGGGAACTTGCAGGTGACATTACCCCTACGACCCTGTTGTTTGAAGTGGTACAGGTTGCAGGTTTGGAAAATCCTGGTCAAGGGCAACTCTGGATGGATTATATATGCGGGCATTTAACATTGAATATTTTTCCATTTTGCGTGTGCCAAATTCTTACTGAAGGCATGCAAATCAAGTATGATATAGTGAAGCTCCCTCTACTTTTTTGCTACAACATGTCTTATTCCAAACTTTTGGCACATTGGTTAGCACTGCTGCCTCACAGCGTCAGGGACCCAGGTTCGATTCCCAGCTTGGATCACTGTCTGTGTGGAGTTTGCACATTCTCCCAGTGTCTGCGTGGGTTTTCTCCAGATGCTCCAGTTTCCTGCCACAGTCCAAAGATGTGCGGATTAAGTAGATTGGCCAGGCTAAATTGCCCCTTAGTGTCAGGGTAAATGCATAAGGTTATGGGGGTAGGGCCTGGGTGGGATTGTGGTCGGTGCAGACTCGATGGGCCAAATGGCCACCTCCTGCACTGTAGGGATTCTATGAAACTTTATTATCCCTAAATTTCCTGTCTTTCTCTCTGTTCAGTTGTAAGATTGCCGCCAGGCTTCCACTTTCCATTCCTGATACATGTCATCCAATGACCCTTTCTGAGAAATGTACATTTGTGGATATTGGGTGAAGACAGAATGGGTTCTCCATTTTTGAGTACCTTGAAAATCCTCAACATTGTGCATCAACATAAGTTAGCAGAGCCCAGCACCATGAACTGTACTCCAATTAGAGTTGACAACTTCAACAGGAGAAAGAATAAAACATTTAAGAATTTTGATATTTAATGTTAATTAAAGATACAAATCACAGGGAACCTTACTCATTAAGCAGATAACTACGTATATCTGAACAGTATGCGGGTTATCTCCAGTTTCAGAGTGAGTCTGCATTTATTATGCATCAATTGTGATCTTCATTTTGATACCAAATTCAAAGGTGGAGTTGCTGTTTTGGCCCAAAATATTAAGAGCAACAAATATTTTCGCTTGTTCTTGGACTTTGTTCACATGCATTCTGAAAGTGGCATCCTGTTCTGGCACATTCTTTGTTGTTATGCCAACATTGATATTTAAGATTGTGCATTTTTCTTTTGTTTGTTTTTACTAATGTTTCAACATAAGATTCCATGCTGTCTTCATGGGATAACAAAATTCCAAACTGTCTTTAATTACTGCTGTTTCTTGTGGTCAGTTTGCTTTCCTCACTGCTCACTACATTTGTCTGGAGTTTTCTTTTGTGTTTGAGTATGCTTATATACTAAACTTTGGTTTGACCGTCTGATTAGCCTGCAAAAAAAGGAAGCACTTTAACACATGTTCAAAATTATATTTTTAGTTTATAAGGTAGAGCAAATCCATTTTCTAATAGAATGTACTAACATTGCATTGAAAACACATATATTGTATAATGCAAGTTGAATTGCATTGTGGCCACCTGACTTTGGCAGACAAGTTCCATCCCTACCACACAATTCTTGTTTTTACTTGCCCAATCCAGTGGCTACTTGCATCACTTTTCTATTCACCAAGGTCAAAGCAGAGACCTTATTCATACTGGTTCGTTGCCTTTTTAAAAGACAAGTTCTGCAGAAATCTGAGCCACGACTGAGCAACTGGTAAAAACAGAGTATAACTCAGTTGGACAGATCAGATGAGATCCAGATCTGATTCTTGAGCTGCACAAAGTTTTCTGATGTTTGTTTTTAATACACCTGGGTTAGGGTAGTGAAATTCTACCAGGATTAACATCCTCCAGATTGTTATCCAATCACCCCAGCTAGAAAGTGGCTTGCTTACGGATGTTGGGTGAAGACGGTGTTGAACCCTGCAATGATGTCCCTAAGTTGAATAACCTGCAAACTCACCTTCTCAGTCCACAGTTAAAAGAACGCAAGGAATCATTAGATGGGCAATGTCCATGGAACCAAGAAAGTAGGACATGTAAAATTTATTGACAATTAAATAACGTATGGCATTGCATTATACAATTTTCTCTCATACACAAAATTTTCAGAAATGCAATCTTTAATTGTTTTAGTGGTCATAAAAATTCAGTTATTCTTTTTTAAATACTGCCTCAAAAAGACAACCATTCAACTATTATTTAAATCTTAAAATGGTTGCTATTATTCTCTGGAGCTCGTTCCGTATGATCCCCAAGAGATTTATATTAGGGCCATTACTATTAGAACATAGAAAAGCTACAGCACAAACAGGCCCTTCAGCCAACAAGTTACGCCAAACATGTCCCTACCTACTAGGCTTACCTATAACCCTCTATCTTACTAACTTCCATTAACTTATCCAAAAGTCTCTTAAAAGACCCTATCGAATCCACCTCCATCACCACTACCGGCAGCCGATTCCACGCACCCACCAGCCTCTGAGTGAAAAACTTGCCTCTAACATCTCCTCTGTACCTACTCCCCAGCACCCTAAATCTGTGACCTCTTGTGGCAACCATTACAGCCCTGGGTAAAAGCCTCTGAGAATCCACTCTATCAATACCTCTCAACATCTTATACACCTCTCATCCTTCGCCTCTCCAAGGAGAATAGACCTAGCTCTCTCAACCTATCCTCATAAGGCATACCACTTAATCCCGGCAACATCCTCGTAATTCTCCTCTGCACCCTTTCTATGGCTTCCACATCCTTTCTGTAATGAGGCGACCAGAACTGGGCACAGTACTCCAGGTGGGGTCTGACCAGGGTCCTATACAGCTGCAGCATTATCTCCCGATTTCTAAACTCAATTCCTCTATTGATGAAGGCCAGTATTCCATATACCTTCTTAACCACAGCCTCCACCTGCGATGCTGTTTTGAGCGTCCTATGAACCCAGACCCCAAGATCCTTCTGATCTTCCACACTGCCAAGCGTCTTACCCTTAATATTATATTCTTTCATCCTATTCGACCTGCCAAATGAACCACCACACACTTATCTGGGTTGAAGTCCATCTGCCACTTCTCCACCCAGTCTTGCATCTTATCTATGTCTTGTTGCAACTGCTGACATCCCTCTACACTATCCACAACCCCACCAACCTTTGTGTCATCAGCAAACTTGCCAACCCATCCTTCCACTTCCTCATCCAGGTCATTTATAAAAATCACAAAGAGCAAGGGTCCCAGAACAGATCCCTGGGGCACTCCACTGGTGACCGACCTCCATGCTGAAAAAGACCCATCTATAACCACTCTTTGCCTTCTGTGGGCAAGCCAGTTCTGAATCCACAAAGCAATGTCCCCTTGTATCCCATGCCCCTTCACTTTCCCAATGAGCCTTGCATGGGGCACCTTATCAAACGCCTTGCTGAAATCCATATAAACTACATCTACTGTCCTTCCCTCGTCTATGTGTCTAGTTACATGTTCAAAAAATTCAATTAGGCTCGTAAGGCATGACCTGCCTTGGACAAAGCCGTGCTGGCTATTTCTGATCATACTATTCCTCTCCAGATGTTCATAAATCCTGCCTCTCAGGATCTTCTCCATCAACTTACCAACCACTGAGATTAGACTCACCGGCCTATAATTTCCCGGGCTATCTCCTCCCTTTCTTGAATAACGGAATCACATCCGCAATCCTCCGGAACCTCTCCCATCTCCATTGACGACGCAAAGATCATCACCAGAGGCTCAGCAATCTCTTCCCTCGCCTCCCACAGTAACCTGGGGTACATCCCATCCGGTCCCGGCGACTTATCTAACTTGATGCTTTTCAAAAGCTCCAACACATCCTCTTTCCTAATGTCCACATGCTCAATCTTCTCAGTCCACTGCAAGTCTGCACTGCAACTACCAAGATCCTTTTCCACTGTGAATACTGAAGCAAGTATTCATCGAGTACCTCTGCCATTTCTACTGGTTCTATACAGACTTTCCCACCATCACATTTGATAGGTCCTACTCCTTCACATCTTATCCTCTTGCTTTTAACATACTTGTAGAATGCCTTGGGGTTTTCCTTTATCCTGTCTGCCAAAGCTTTCTCATGACCCCTTCCAGCTCTTCTAATTTCCCTCTTAAGTTCCTTCCTACTAGTCATATACTCTTCTAGATTTCTAACATTACCTGAACCTTTCGTAGGCTTTTCTTTTCTTCTTGACTAAATTCGTGACAGCTTTCGTGCACCATAGTTCCTGTGACCTACCATAACTCCCCAGCCTCATTGGAACGTTGCTGTGTAGAGCTCCAGACAAATTTTCCTTGAAAATCTGCCACATTTCTTCTGTACATGTCCCTGAGAAAACCTCCTTCCAATTTATGCCTCTAATATTCTTGATATATACTTGATAAATGCTGTGGCTACCAGAGTAGGTCAACGGTTAGGAATCCTGTGGCAAGTAACTCGCCTCCTGACCCTCCAAAGCCTGTCCAGTCCACCATCCACAAGTCAAGGAGTGTAACGGAATACTCTCCACTTGCCTGGCTGAGTGCAGCTCCAACAACACTCAAGAAGTGGAAAAGTTAAAGATCATCTGCTTCGGATCTGAGACAGATTGGAATATTTTTTTAGTGGTGGAAGACTCCGAGGAGGGATAAAAGGGTTTTGGTGTCCATGTACACACATAGCTAAAAGCTGGTACATAAATACAAAACTAATCAAAACAGCTAATAGAATATTGGCCAGCATCTCAAGTGACTCGTCAAAGCAGCTGCCTATGATTAGCATCATAAAGGAACAGAAAGATGGTTAGAAGTTGTAGGAAATCATTAGAATTAAGAAAAGTGATAGAGGAAGTTGGTTTCCTCTCCTTACATGTGGAATTCTTCTATAAAGTGCATTGAATTGAGCTTTTACGTATTTTATGCTTTAAAACATGTATTCCCTCGTGAAAAAACATCAATTAATCATTGG